>NC_133515.1:4845454-5148484 GCF_049354715.1 Callithrix jacchus
AAGACATCTAAAGACATGTAAAGGCATCTAAAGGCAAGGCAAGGCAACTAAAGGCATGTAAGGCATGTAAAGTCAAGGCAAGTCAAGTCAAGGCAAGGGAAGGCCAGGCAAGGCATCTAAAGGCATGTAAAGGCATCTAAAGGAAAGGCAGAGCAAGACAAGGCAATGCCTCTAAATGCATATAAAAGCATCTACAGGCAAGGCAAGGCATCTAAGGGAACTTAAAGGCATATAAAGGCAAGTCACAGCAAGGCAAGGAAAGGCATCTAGCAGCATGTAAAGGCATCTAAAAGCAAAGAAAGGCAAAACAAGGCAAGGCATCTAAAGCCATGCAAAAGAATCTGAAGTGAAGGCAAGGCAAGGCACGGCATGTAAAAACATTTAAAGGCATCTAGAGGCATGTAAAAGCATCTAAAGGCAGGGCAAGTCAAAGCAAGACAAGGCAAGGCATTCAAAGGCATGTAACGGCATCTGAAGGCAAAGTGGAAAAAGGCATCTAAAGGCAAGGAAATGCAAGGCAAGGCATCTCAAGGCATGTAAAGGCCTCTGAAGGCAAGGCAAGAAAGGCAAGGCTAGGCAAAGAAAGGCAAGGCATCTAAAGGCATATAAAGGCATCTAAAGGCAAGGCAAGGAAAGGCATCTAAAGGCATGTAAAGGAAACTAACAGGAACTCAATGCAAGGTAAAGCAAGACATCTAAAGGCATGTAAAGGCATCTAAAAGTAAGGAAAGGCAAGGCATCTTAAGGCATGTAATGACATCTAAAGGCAAGGCAAGTGAAGACAAGGCAAGTCTAATCATATAACGGCATGTAAAGGAATTTAAAGGCTAGGCAAGGCAAGGCATCTAAAGGCATGTAGGGGCATATAAAGGCAATGCAAGTCAAGAGAAGGCAAGGCACAGCATATAAAGGCATGTAAAGGTATCTAAAGGCAATGCAAGACAAGGCAAGGCAAGGAATCTAAAAATATGTAAAGGCATCTAAAGGCAAGGCAAGGCATCTAAAGGCATGTCAAGGCATCTAAAGGCAAGGCAAGGCAAGGCAAGGAAAAACACCTAAAGGCATGAAATGGTATCTAAGGACAAGGCAAGGCAAGGCATCTAAAAGCTCGTAAAGATATCTAAAGGCGGCCGGGCGCGGTGGCTCAAGCCTGTAATCCCAGCACTTTGGGAGGCCGAGGCGGGTGGATCACGAGGTCAACAGATCGAGACCATCCTGGTCAACATGGTGAAACCCCGTCTCTACTAAAAATTACAAAAAGTTAGCTGGGCACGGTGGCGCATGCCTGTAATCCCAGCTACTCAGGAGGCTGAGGCAGGAGAATTGCCTGAACCCAGGGGGCGGAGGTTGCGGTGAGCCGAGATTGCGCCATTGCACTCCAGCCTGGGTAACAAGAGCGAAACTCCGTCTCAAAAAAAAAAAAAAAAAAAAGATATCTAAAGGCAAGGCAAGTTGAGGCAAGGCATCTATAAACATGAAGAGGCATCTTAAAACAAGACAAGGCAAGGCAAGGCATCTAAAGATGTGTAAAGGCATATAAAGGCTAGAAAAGGCAAGGCAAGGCAAGGCACCTAAAGGGGTGTAAAGGCATCTAAAGGCAAGGCAAGGCAAGGCATCTAAAAACATTTAAAGGCATCTAAAGGGAAGGCAAGGCATCTAGAGGCATATAATAGCATCTAAAGGCAGGGCAAGTTAAAGCAAGCCAAGGCATCCAAAGGCATGTAAAGGCATCTGAAGGCAAAGCAAAAAAAGGCAAGGCAACTCAAGGTAAGGCATTTAAAGGCTTCTAAAGGTAAGGGAAGGCAATGCATATATAGTCATGTAAAGGCATATAAATCAAGGCAAGGCAACGCACAAAAAGGCAAGGCAAGGCTTCTAAAGGCATGTAAAGGCATCAAAAGGCAAGGCAAGGCAAGGCAACACAATGCATCTAAAGGCATGTAAAAGCATCTAAATGCAAGGCAAGGCAAGGCCTCTAAAGGCATGTAAAGGCATATAAAGGCAAGCCAAGCCAAGGCAAAGCAAGGCAAGGCATTTAAAAGTATAGAAAGGCATCTAAATGCAAGGCAAGGCCTCTAAAGGCATCTAAAGGTAAGGCAAGGAATCTAAAAGCATATAAAAGCATCTAAAGGCAAGGCAAGGAAAGGCATCTAAAGGCATAAAAAGGCATCTAAAGGCAAAGCAAGGCAAGGCACGGAAAGGCATCTAAAGGCAAGTCACAGCAAGGCAAGGCAAGGCAAGGCACGGAAAGGCATCTAAAGGCAAGTCACAGCAAGGCAAGGCAAGGCATGGAAAGGCATCTAAAGGCAAGTCACAGCAAGGCAAGGCAAGGCAAGGCAAAGCATCTAAATGCATGTAAAGGAATCTAAAGGCAAAGCAGGACAAGGCAAGGCAATGCATCCAAAAACATGTAAAGGCATATAAAGGCAGGGCAAGTCAAAGCAAGACACGGCAAGGTAAGACATCTAAAGGCATGTAAAGGCAACTAAAGATAAGGCAAGGCAAGGCATAAAAAGAATGCAAAGCCATTAAAAGGCAAGTCAACGCAAGGCAAGTCACAGCAAGGCATCTAAAGACATGTAAAGGGATCTAAAGGCAAGGCAGAGAGAGACTAGGCCAAGGTAAGGCAAGGCATCTAAAGGCAGGACAAGTCCAAATAAGACAAGACAAGGCAAGGTATCTAAAGGAATGTAAAGGCATCTAAAGGCAAGGCAAGAAATCTGAAAGCATACAAAAGCATCTAAAGGCAAAGCAAGGCAAGGCAAGACATCTAAAGGCATGAAAAGTCATTGAAAGTCAAGGCAAGGCATGGCAAGGCATGTAAAGACATCTAAAGGCAAAGCGAGGCGAGGCAAGGCAAGGCATCTAAAGGCATGCAAAAGTATCTAAAGGCAAGGTAAGGCAAGGCAAGGCATCTAAAGGATGTAAAGGCACATAAAGGCACCTAAAGGCAAGGCAAGGCATCTAAAGTCATGTGCAGGCATCAAGAGGCAGGGCACGTCAAAGCAAGACAAGGCAAGGCATGTAAAGGCATGTAAAGGCATCTAACATCAAGGCAAGTCAAGTCAAGGCAAGGCAAGGCATCTACAGGCATGTAAAGGCATCTAAGGGCAAGGCAAGACATCTAAAGAAATTTAAAGGCATCTAAAGGCAAGTCACAGCAAGGCAAGAAAAGGCATCTAACAGCATGTAAAGGCATGTAAAAGCAAAGCAAGGTAAAACAAAGCAAGGCATCTAAAGGCAAGGCAAGGCATCTAAAAACATTTAAAGGCATCTAAAGGGAAGGCAAGGCAACTAGAGGCATGTAAAATATCTAAAGGCAGGGAAAGTCAAAGCAAGACAAGGCAAGGCAAGGCATCCAAAGGCATGTAAAGGCATCTGAAGGCAAAGGAAAAAAAGGCAAGGTCACTCAAGGTAAGGCATTTAAAGGCATCTAAAGGCAAGGAAAGGCAATGCATGTATAGTCATGTAAAGGCATATAAATCAAGGCAAGGCAAGGCACAGAAAGGCAAGGCAAGGCTTCTAAAAACATGTAAAGGCATCAAAAGGCAAGGCAAAGCAAAACAATACATCTAAAGACATGTAAAGGCATATAGAGTTGAGGCAAGTCAAGGCAAGATAAGGCATCTAAAGGCATATAAAGGCAAGGCAAGCCAAGACAAAGCAAGGCAAGGCATTTAAAAGCATGGAAAGGCATCTAAAGGCAAGGTATGGCAAGGCAAAGCATCTCAAGGCATGTAAAGGCATCTGAAGGCAAGGCAAGGCAAGGCAAGGCAAACCATCTAAAGGCATGTTAAGGCTTCTAAAGGCAAGGCAAGCAAGGCAAGGAATCTAAAGGCATGTAAAGGCACCTAAATGCAAGACAAGGCAAGGCATCTGAAGGCATGTAAAGGAACTTAATGGGAACTCAATGCAAGGTAAAGCAAGACATCAAATGACATGTAAAGGCATCTAAAGGCAAGGCAAGGCATCTAAAGGCATGTAAAAGCATCTGAAGGCAAGGGAAGGCAAGACAAGCCATCTAAAGTCAAGTCAAGGCAAGGCAAGGCATCTAAAGGCAAGGCAAGCCTAGGCAAAGAACTACAGTGTAAGCCCCATGGGCACAATGACATCATCTGTCTGACACAGCCCCCAACATGCTGCCCAATCCATAATAAATGCCTAGTACACAATTATTATGGGATAAAGTAGTCTGATCTTCACTAAATGAGATGTAGTAAACAAAAGAGACACCACACAGGCCCAGTGAGGCTTCTGTATACTCTGAGAAGTGGGCTGGGGACATCCCATCTGTCAGGGCCACAGGATGGGGAGGGACCCAGACAGCGCATGTGAGAAGACGAGGCTGGAGCCAGACACTGCAAAGTCACCTGTGAATGGCACACTGAAAACATGCAGACTTAATCCCACAAACATTAGGATTGACAATCACAGAAATAAAATGTTTCCAAGAGAACTCAGGGTTGGGGGTTGCATGAGTATGGGGGACAGCATGAATCAGTGATGATAAACTCAAAGACCCTTGGGAGCCAGGCAGGGAACCAAAAGAAACATGTGGCTCATAGGATGTGATATGACACAGCAGGGAGTGGTGTGGCATTGCACAGCCCTGGCCAGCACACACAGTGATGCCGGGTACCTTAGTGGGCCCCACCAGTTCCAGGGCAGGGATGACGTCCTTGGAGGCCCCTTTGGCAGGGACCAGAGTCTGCATGGGCATCTCCTTCACCTCATCACAGAACCCAACAAGCCCACAGATCTCCTTGGGTTGCTGAAGAGAGCACAGAACAACCAGTCAGCGGCGTCTGTGCCCACTGCCCCCCTAGTCCCATCCAGCCAGAGGACAGTGAGCTGGAAGCACCCTGGGCCCAGTGTCAAGGTTGCCTCCCTCTCCCCCTCCCACAAGTGAACAGATTCCAGATTCTATGTTAAAGGGCTCACATCTGAAGCAGTACATATGTGCCAGTTACATCTGGGAGAGGAGGCCACACAAAACGCTTAAGGGACATCGAACAGAGTCTCTATCCAGAGCCACCACAAGGAAGGGAGACTCCCCAGCACCTTTGACACCTCCAAGGACACCTGGTCTGCTCTAGAATGTGTTTTTCAGGCCACTCTAGGTAGGAACTAAGCTATGTTTACGATAGTCATGCCTATAAATTAGCAGAAAGCCAAATGTGTTAGAAATCAAACCACATCGGATCTTTCAGTGGCAGGACAATTTAAAACGAGGCATTAAGGGGAAATGCTGGCTTTTTATAAACCACATTCTAGGTTTACAACTGTACACAGTGCACATGAAAACCCAATCCCCCAAATGGATGAATCATTTCAAGTCACAATGTCTCTGGATTGATCCCCTTTCACCATCTAGACACCAAACACAGAGCACTAGCTAGTCCAGACATCCTGACCATGACACTCTGATGGCCAAGAGTGAGAGAAGCCTCTACATTCTGTATACCATGGAAATCAATGACCAGTAACCAGCTCTGAGCCTGATTGCATTTGCCTCCCAGCACCATACCCTAAAGCTGCAGGAACAAAAGTACTAAAAACGGGAGCTGTTAAGGGAAAAGAGCTAGATTATTACTATGGCTCAGCTTGTTTTAATATCAAGAAGGCTTGAGAATTAAATAAGACTGGGGGAGTCTGCAAGGTATATTCCAAGTCCCCTATCTTTGGCACACCTCAAGAATGAAAAAAAAAATCAGAACACAGCTGAAGATACAGCAAGCTTTCTAGAAAAAGAGAGGCCAAGATTCAGGAGGTATAGGGCTGTTTCTGCCTCTATCAGGTTTGTTCTAACTCCTTGAAGAGGCCTAGGTGAAAATTCGGGTATTTCAACCAAAGTGCTCTCCCATTAGACTTCAAAATACCTTCAAGAAAAGCTCTTATGCTAATCCTAGGATGGATGCCGATGCACAGAAGGTAGCAGTGTTTAGGACAGTCCCAAAGGGCCCTGGCTCGGAGCAAGTATGGACAGGGCACTTGGTCCCTCCAGCATGCCATTTGATATGCCTCTAGATCCCAAAACACCCTGTCACCCAGAGGGGCAGAAGCCACAATCAAGAGATTGTTTCCAATTCTCTGGATCCAACAGCCAGGCTGCTGGATGCTTACAAATGTTTGCTTATGCAACAGAAGCATTTCTGTGGTTATGAAAAACAGCACTAAAGACATGCAATTCCTACTTGCATTGTGACAGACACAAGGTGCCCTGGGGAAGCCAGATCTACACTGGACTTCCTAGCCGGCCTATGCTGAAGGAAGCTGG
Source organism: Callithrix jacchus (assembly GCF_049354715.1). Lineage (NCBI taxonomy): Eukaryota > Metazoa > Chordata > Mammalia > Primates > Cebidae > Callithrix > Callithrix jacchus. Next base: position 4,851,732 of record NC_133515.1, read on the forward strand.
GCTATCCATGGTTTCCCATCGTCACACTGGTGGCCTGCATGTACATATGCTTTATGTGGATTGTGATCAGAACAAAATGCCCTGTTGGCTTCATTTTTCTGGCCCACCTCAAGAGGAGATGAAACCCCACCCCCCACAACACCTCAAGGGCTCATGGGCTGAATTACAGAGGAGAGATGCAGAAGCCCTCTCCAGCTGAAAATTATTAACAGAGAGGCACCCTGCCCCTCGTAACCATTCCTTGTATCTGTCAGAGTTAATCATACAATACCAAAAAAAAAAAAAAAAAAGCAGCATAGTAACTAGAGAAAGCAACAGACCACTACTATAAGCAGATTATAGTACTGGATACATACCTGATCTGCTGTTGAACAAAAAAACATGAAATCGGAGGTGAAAATAAGAGAAAGGAAAGGACACAACAGATAGAGAAAAATTACAACAACAATCAAGCAGTTAACCAGGTGTAAGGATGTCCCAAGAAGTTTAGGGGAAATGCTGTTGCGGGTCAGATCTTAGCAAGCCTACCTTATTCCTGCTGTCTCATGGACAAGGGGCCCCTGAAAGCTTTCCAGGCCCTGCAAGGATAGAATGTTTGGGGGCTGTCCTGCTTTTGTGTGCACCATCTCCAGGTCTCACACACTAAATCACACTCTAAACACTGTGCAGCAGGGTCCCCAGAAAACGCCACCTGATGAAGGGTCTCCATCCTCAGGATCCCACACCAGCCCCAGGTCCATGAGAGTTTTCACAGGTTAGTGACCAGCAGCACCTTGGACCAAGACACAAGGCTGCCCAAGTAAGGGGGTGTGTGTTATAAACACCCTGAGGAGTCAGGAATCCTGGGCAATCTACCACAGGTGGCCAAATGCCAGCCTGGAAGGCCAATTTAACACTATATACAAAGCCTCATGCTTCCATTCAGCAGTTCCAGCTTTCTTTCTCTATACGAATTGGAAAGGCAGGGATGTGCATACATGTATGCATTTGGCTATAAGGATCTTCATCTTCCCAACGGCAAACCTGAAAACAACCTAGACATCTGGCCACAGGGGACTGGTTATGTAAATACTGTTCTATGTTCACGGGTGATTATTATACAAGCACTTAATCATTTGTACAAGAATATTCAATGGCCAAGATATGTTTAGGCGAAAATGCAAACTACAAAGTACAAGGTAGTATATATGATCCCGTTGATGGTTTTAAAGACTCCAAATGATTTTTCATGTGGGAAGTATTGTCCATATTTTTCAAAACATTTCTACACAGTATAACTTTTATAATAAGAAAAATATTTTAAGTTAGCTATTAGGAAGTACTTCAGGACACTAAGTCCCATCAACGCTTCTCTTTACCTCCTTCAGGTGTGTGTCTTTTTAAGCTGCTTTAACTGCTTTTAGAACGTGGTAGACTGTGAGTTTTAATCCCAAAGAAACTGCTCCTCCTGGGTGCCCTGCTTGAGTGGTTAGAGCAGGTCAGAAAGTCAATCTTTCAGCCTCCTTGGCAGTAAGATCTGGCTGCAACTACTCAGCTGTGCTGCTGTAGCACCAAACAGGCGTCATTGTCTTCTGAAAAATGACCCTTTCTGTTTTGTATCCTTTCTGTACAAAACAGATGATGGGTCAGTTTACTGACCCCTGGATCAGAGAACAAACTCAAACACTGGTGTGTCAATCTCAAGTGTTCAGAAAGCATGACAGAGAGGAAAAAGGTGCAGCCCACCTCCTCAGCCCTGCCAATCAGATCTAAGGAGGCAGTGCCTTCCCAGATGGGTGTTCTTGATTCTAATAAAGGAACATACCCTTACCACCTGAATGCCTCCAAAGCCAGTGTAGGAATTACCAACTCAAGCCACAGCTTCAGTGGACACTGCTGCAGTGCACAGGATAAACTCTGGGAGGCAGTATTCCCCCATTCAGGCAGCAACAGAGCCATTCTCCGGTGGGGCTCAGCAAGAGAGCACGTGACTTCTACAGATCCCAGGGTTACAGCCAGACCTAGAAACCTGCTGGCTGGCCTGAATGGGCAGAGACTAACAAAATGTCAGGAAGCCACTGGGGCGGTGCTGGGGATCAAGACACTTCAGCCTCTCCCATGATCGGGGAGGTACTGAGATCACAAGTGGAGAGTCCCCCAGCCAGAGGGTTCCATTTGGCCCAATTCAGTACTCTAAGGTTAAAAAAGGAAAACTAAACTATGGAATATTCAAAATTCCTGGAAATGATGAAATTTGAAAAACAAATTTGCCAGGCGCGGTGTCTCATGCCTATAATCCCAGCACTTTGGGAGGCCGAGGCAGGTGGATCACAAGGTCAAGAGATCGAGACCATCCTGGTCAACAAGGTGAAACCCCGTCTCTACTAAAAAGACAAAAATTAGCTGGGCATGGTGGTGCATGCCTGTAGTCCCAGCTACTTAGGAGGCTGAAGCAGGAGAATTGCTTGAACCAAGGAGGCCGAGGTTGTGGTGAGCCGAGGTCGTGCCATTGCACTCCAGTCTGGGTAACAACAGGGAAACTCCGTCTCAAAAAAAAAAAAAAAGAAATTTGAAAAACAAAGAAAAATGGTGGCCGGGCATGGTGGCTCAAGCCTGTAATCCCAGCACTTTGGGAGGCCAAGGTGGGTGGATCAACTCCGTCTCAAAAAAAAAAAAAAAAAAAAGAAAGAAAGTAAGAAAGAAAAAGAAAAATGCTAACAAGGGGCCTCCATGCCACCCACCATGTGCATCATCATCTGACTGGCAATTTTGGAATACTGGTTGATTCAGTACTTGCACTGAGGAGAGAGAAACAGATTGCTAGTTAAACAAATCACTGCAACTATGCACCAAAAACCAGCCAAAAGAAATGCCAGCGTTTCCAACAGTGGCAACTGGTGACTAACAAGCAAGTTTCTAAAGTAGAATTAATAAACGTCTGCTCGGCGCCAGTTTTAATAAAGTAGAATAAACGTCTGCTCGGCACCAGTTTTAATAAGATGAAAATGACACTTTGGTTATTCTATCATTTATAGAAAATGTGTGCAAAAGATGTTTTGAAAATGTATCTTAAGGGAGCTTAAAGATTTCATCCTCCTGTCTCCTTTATATTTTAACCCCACTTGCCCCAGGATCATACAGCAACTATTCAGTGGCAATTTGGAGATAAGGCAGCTAGGAGATACACCACTTAGGAACTGGAGATTGCCTTTCAAAACCATTTACACCATCTCAGATGTCACTGTAAAGCTTAAATCCAGTAGAGTCAAGTTATGATTTTTCACTGCCTATTTTCAGACTATCTGATACAGCCTCTCAGAGACGGTTCAATTGGGAAACCTATTTAAATGGTGTTATGCAAAGAAACTTAAAATGAGGCTACAGAATTCCTAGGCTTTCAAAATCAATCAATATTGACCTGACTGATATTCCTAATGGAGAATAAGTCAGAGAGAAACCCTCAGCTGGGTGTGGTGGCTCACTCCTGTAATCCCAGCTACACACGAGGTTGTGGAGAGGACTGCTTGAACCCAGGAGGTAAAGGCTGCAGTGAACCATGACTGTGCCACTGCACTCCAGCCTGGGTGACAGAGCTAAACACTGTCTCAAGAAAAAAAAAAAAAGAGGAGAGAGAAAGCCTCATCTCCTAGAGCCAGCCACTCCCACTCAAAAAGCCTCTCTAGATCCTAAAGGACAGAGTGATTACAACCTGCTTCCCACCTGCCAGTCTGGCAGGTTTCTTCAGTTGTCAGTTACTAAAAATAGCATTTTGGTTTCACACATCCACCAGAGTGTGATTAATAATGTTGGAATAGGGACCCAGAATAAAACCATCTGCCTAAGGGGCCAATAAAATAAGTTTCTGAGCCCAGAGGACTAAGAAAGGCTTCCAGGGGAACCATGGTCAGTGACCATGCTTGCTGCAGGAGCTCAGCTGGAATTCTGAGTGTCACATAAAACTGGGCACAGTGGCTTATGCCTGTAATCCCAGCACTTTGGGAAGCCAAGGTGGGCAAATCACTTGAGGTCAGGAGTTTGAGACCAGCCTGCGCAACACAGTGAAACCCCATCTCTACTAAAAATACAAACATTAGCTGGGTGTAGTGGCATGCACCTGTAATCCTAGCTACTCAGGAGGTTGAGGCAGGAGAATCACTTGAACCCAGCAGGCGGAGGTTGCAGTGAGCTGAGATCATGCCACTGCACTCCAGCCTGGGCGACAGAGCAAGACTCTGTCCCAAACAAAAAAAAAGGGGGGGAGTAAAAAGTGTTTCTACCGTGTTCCTAATACACAGGGAACTTCACAGGAGAGAAAATCTTCCCAGAAATGGTCTCCTACTTTTTGTCCCCAGTTTTGTTACCTGTCCAGATTCCATTGACCAAAATAGATTCAAGTCTCCACTACCTATTCAAGCTGCTTTCTGAGGAAAAAGAAAAGCGTGTTGTCTGAATGCCCTACTCCAGCCTCCAGAACCCAACCCCCTGGCCCAGGGCATCCTCAATGCACAGGACACAAGGCTCACCATATTGGCCCAGGTGGTCACACTGCTCCTTGACATGCTCCACCAAGGCCTAGACAAAGGTGGTGTTGGTCTATACAGCAGTCTGGCTGTCAGTCACCATCTGAATGTGGTCCTGGCAAATGTCCCCATCAACCTACAGGAGAAGCAGTTAGGTCAGCAACTTAAGAGGACTCAAATTCCTAGGAAAATGTCCTCATATACTCAGAGCTGCAGCATTAGGGGGCACTTATTGACCAGTTCCAAAGGTGCTTTACAGGCTCTCAAATTACTGATTACTTAAAATTAATTGAGTGTTCATTACAGGAACAGTATGGTATACAAAGGGGGTTTAGTATAAAAACGTTGGCCAGGCACAGTGGCTCACACCTGTGGGAAGCTGAGGCAGGCAGATCACTTGAACCCAGGATTTTGAGAGCAGGCTGGATAACATGGCAAAACAAAAATACAAAAATTAGCCAGATGTGGTGTTGTGCATCTGTACTCCCAGCTACTTAGGAGGTTAAGGTGAGAGAATCACTTAAGCCTCAGAGGTGGAGGCTGCAGTGAACCATGATCACACCACTGCACTCCAGCTTGGGTGACAGAACGAGACCCTGTCTCAAAAACAAAAGAAGTACAATTTTTTAAAAGGGGGTTCATCTTTGCATATTTTAAATATCTTATTATTTAGAAACTTCATGGTACAACCATTTAAAGCTGGCTCATGTAACTGCAGAGTCAAGCGCAGGGATAAGCCCCAGTTTAAGAACGGCAGGGGTACTCTCTGCCCTTTTTGTCTCTCACCTCCAGTGCAACCAAAAATGGGGCCCTCAGTGGCCAGCCCATTGTCTTATCTTTGGCTGGGGCTTGCTGCAGGACCCATAATGAGGGCAGAGGAGGAGAGGGATGTTGGCCATGAAGGGGGCCACCAGTTCACTCATGTCCAGCTCTGGGATCGTATTAGACTCCAGCTGTTTCTGGTGATTCAGCTCTGCCAGGTGCTTCCAGAGAGACTCGCAGGGGCTGAGAGCAGAGCACACCTCCCTGGGACAGCTCTGGTGGGAAGGAAAGAATCCCCACTGAAAATCCTCTCCCCAGGGGAAAATAAGACAGGCCACCTGGTTCCTCTGAATTAGTCCCACTCTTTAAATCCCCTAAAAGAAACACAAACCTGCTGTCTAAATTCAAACTGCTCACATACCCAAAAACATCAAAATTACCAAATCCAAGTGCCTCACCACACAGCAGCCCCTACGCTTCCTCAATTATCCTGTTGGGCAATGACAGAGTTTGGCTATGTCCCCACCCAAAACTCATCTTGAATTGTAGCTCCCATAATCCCCTGTTTTATATAGGGCAGTTCCCCTGCACACACTCTCTTGCCTGCTACCATGTAAGATGTGCCTTTGCTCCTCCTTCACCTTCTGCCATGATCATGAGGCCTCTCCAGCCATGTGGAACTGTGAGTTCCACATGGTAATTTTTTTTTTTATAAATTACCTTGTCTCTGGTATGTCTTTATTAGCAGCATGAAAATGGACTAATACGGGCTTCCTAAATGTTACCTCTGCTCCCCTCAGCCCTTCTTTAAAGGAATAGGAGGCCAGGTGTGGTGGCTCACACCTGTAATCCCAACACTTTGGGAGGCCAAGGTGGGCAGATCACCTGAGGTCAGGAGCTCAAGACCAGCCTGGCCAACATGGTGAAACCCCATCTCTACAAAAATGCAAAAATTAGCTGGGCATGATGGCAGGTGCTTGTGGTCCCAGCTACTCAAGAGGCTGAGGTGGAAGAATTGCTTGAACCCAGGAGGCAGAGGTTGCAGTGAGCCAAGATTGCGCTATTGCACTCCAGCCTGGGAGACACAATGATCTGTCTCAAAAAATGATAAAATAAAAAAATAAAGAAATAGGAGCTTCTGGTTGGAGGAATAGAGTCAACAATTCTAAGCCACTTCCCTGCAAAATGAGCTAACACAATGGGTTTCAACACCTTCCATATGCTGATGCCTCCCAAGTGTTTATCTGGACTTTTGTACCCATGCCCACCCACCAGACATCTCCAACTTACCCCTCATTCTATCCTGCCTGACCAGCTCCATTGCAGTGAATAACTCTACCTTCATCTTCACAGAAACCCAGTAGACATTTGGAGCTCCTGTACATCCCCCTCATGAGCAAGTCCAGTCCATTTAATCTTCCAAAAGGGAATTTGCATCTGCCACTTCCACTGCCCACATCACATCTCACTGAGAAGGCAATGGCCTCCCGAGGGTCCTGAAGGCTCCCCCACTTGCAGCTCCCCATCATTGGGACCTAGACCGAGACCAAGACCACTGAAACCCCCTTACAGTCATGGCACTCCAAGGACCGTACCTGCAATCCTTAAAGATGGCCTAGAAGGACTTGCCACATAACCCCTGCCTTCCTCATCACAACCTTGGTCCTGTCTTGGGTCAGTCCTGCCCCGCTGTCCCTCTTCAGTTACTAAAAACACCTCTTCTTTGTCAAGGCCTTTCCAAATTCCACAAAGCTAGCTCCATGTTCTTTGCTGAAAAGCCACTTGGTGGCACAGGGTCTGTGTATAATACATACTTAACTAATGAAAGATTAGCATCCTTGTAGCTGAACACCCAAATACATTCCCTCGATTATTCCGTAATTATAAGTTCACAGAAATAAATTCACAGAAGTAAAGTTTTGTTCTTGCTCACAGGGGTCAGTTAAAGATAGGACATGATCGATCCACCTCACAGCTCTGAAGGTTAGGTGGGTTTACATTCCTGCAGCAATCTGACCAGTCCCCAGCAGCCACACCCTCACTAACCCCAGGGCAAGTTACATTCAGAGGGGCCTGCTGTGCCAAAGCTATTCTGCATGCCAAACTGTAGCAAGATGCTATTGAGGAATTCCAGAGCTGTGAACAGACTTTCCATTTTAATCAGTCTACTCTGGGCCACTGCCTCTTGTGGGTCTCAGAAACACCTTCAGGGAAAAGCCTATTCTCCCATCACTTACCGTTTCTCCTTTAATGATGTCCAGGATGACTGGGAGGTAGGAGTCCACTATCTCCTTGCATGAAGCAGACATGTTTGGTTTAGGAAGCCAGTTGCAGGTCTTCACCAAGTAAACAAGGATCTCCTCCTACGAGAGGACACCAGGTCAGAATCAGGACCAGCTTTTTTTCCCTGGAATAAACAGGCTGAAGGCAAGAAGCCATTAATAGCTACCAGAAAAACCAAGCCTGGAAAACAACCAGCCCTCGGGGAAAAGGACTTGGCTACAGTTAGCTACGGCTCTATCAGATCCATCAGGCAAAAGCAGACATGACGTTCAAAATGAAGGTCCTCCAATCTGCTCTCTAGCAGGCATGGGGAATTCTACACAGAGAGGGCCAAACTGGACCTAGGTCTTAGTGGCAGCAACATGACATCTGAATTAACTGGGCATTTTGTCCCAGGGTCAGCAAAGTAGGCCCTTCAGCTTATTTTTGTACAACTCAGAACTCAGAGTGGTTTTTACATTCTTAAGGCATTGTTAAAGAAAGACTGTGTGATAGGGACAGTAGATGGCTCATAAAGCCTAAAATCTTTTCTCCTTGGTCCTTTGTAGAAGACATCTGCCACCCTCAGGCCTACACCATTGCTCTTTAGACACCAGAATCACAGCTCTCTTAGGAACCAGTGCCTATGCCCGCAGCTCGCTCACAGCTGCTCACCTCGGTGGCATTGTCTTTCAGCATGTCACCAACTGTGGTGACAATATCTTTGCATATGTTGCAGGGAAGGGATTTCCAAGAGAAAGAACACAAGAAATTTGTATATGTAGTACACAAGTTCACACTCCACACAGTTGGAACCCCCTGTGGCCTTTTCTGTATTCTGTCTAACCAGGGATATGATCGTGACCATGTTCCCCTGTCACATCCTGGCTCTCCACCCTGCATGATCAGTGCTGGGGCACCACAGGGAGGGAAAAGAGTGTGACTCACTACAACACACTGTGATTTACAGGATACAGAACCTTTGCTCATGCCCAAGCAGCACCCCATATGGCACAGGTCAATTTCACATCAATGCCCACAACACCTTAGGAAACTGAAGCTCAGGTTAAATCACAGAGTCACATCAGTACAGCAGAGAAATGGGTGGGACAGAGAAACAAACACCTTACCTACTTCTGAAGGCACACACTCACTGTGTTTCGTCTGCCTTCCAAACAAGTTAAGGAGGCACGGCCACCCCAAAGCCATCTTCTGTTAAGCCTGGGCACCAAGACCCCCACCTGGCCCAAAGGCTATGGAAATTCTAGTTGGTTCCTGCAGCTCTTGGGGAAGAATGCCCAGGCTCCCTTCTTGATGTCAACTGACTTTCCACCCATGGAGAAGAATCTACCATGTCTGGGTGAGACTGAGGAACACCTATGACTTAGCTGCATTTAGAGAAACCAATTTGAACCCAGTCAGGCTAAAACAGTCATCCTTTGGTATCTGAGGGGATATAAACTCCAGGACCCCCATGCGCACCCAAATTCCAGGATGCTCAAGTTTCCCAGACTGCCCTCAGTATCAGTGGAAACATAAGGTCAAAGCTACCATGCATGGAGCCATAACAAGAGAGGGTTGGGCCATGACAAGACCGGCCAGTCAAGGAAGTTTTAAAGTCCTCGCTGGACACACATTAAACCCGGAAACCAGAAATAGTATTAAAAACAAGACTGAAGTCAAATTAGAAACCAAATCTGGAAGTAGTTTCGGCCAGTGGTGGTAGCCCACACCTGTAATGACAGCACAGTGGGGGGCAGGAGGATGACCTTAGCCCAGGAGTTCAAGACCAGCCTGGGAAACATGGTAAAAACTTTTATCTCTACAAAAAATATAAAACGTAGCCGGGCATGCTGGGGCACATCTGTGGTTCCAGTTACTCAGGAGGCTGAGGTGGGAAAATCGCTGGAGCCCAGGCAGTTGAGGCAGCAGTGAGCCATGATTGCACCACTGCACTCCAGCCTAGGCAACAGAGCCAGATCCTGTCTCCAAAAAAAAAAAAAAAAAAAAAAAGAGGCAAGTATGGCCACAGAAGGCAGTTTTCCAGTGAATAATTCACAAACTGTTTTTTAAAGAATGGTGCTGCCAGTGTGGTGGCTCACATCTGCAATCCCAGCACTTTGGGAAACTGAGGCAGGTGGATCACCTGAGGTAGGGAGTTCAAGACCAGCCTGACCAAGATGGAGAAAGCCTGTCTCTACTAAAAATACAAAATTAGCTGGGTATGGTGGCATATGCCTGTAATCCCAGCTACTGGGGAGGCTGAGGCAGGAGTATCACTTGAACCTGGAGGCGGAGGTTGCAGTGAGCTGAGATCATGCCACTGCAGTCCAGCCTGGGCAACAAGAACAAAGCCCTGTCTCAAAAAAAAAAAAAAAAAGAATGGTGCTAAGTTTTCTTCTCTTACTGCAGGAGCATTAGCGGCCACTGATAAGTTTTTTAGAACTCAAAGTCTGCTCAAACGTAGCTCGTACCACATGATGGGCAGCACAGCACTGAGTGAGCCCAGGGCAGCAGCTCTGCTTTCAGCTGGCACGGTCAGCAGAGTGTCTCCCAAGAGGGCTTAGGACCATGAGGAACGCACCCGGGGCTTGTCACCTTAGACCATGCCCCACATTAATATGCTATATTTTGCATCATTTAGGTGAAAAATCAGTGCTAGCTTCTCCAGTGTAGTTACAGCTGGAAATCCAATTTAAATGGCAACCATACTCCAAGATTTCAATCAGTGGTTTGCCTGTTTGAGAGGAGTGAGGAGAGAACAAAATATCAAACAGGCAGAAGGTGTCTGAAAAGCTCATCATGTACTTTTTGGAGTGAGTGACCAAGGACAGAGCTGTGCCTATGTGCCCAGTGCTGGGAATGGGCACTGCCACCCCACTGGCCTCTTGTCTAGGATGAGAAGTGGGATCTGCACAAGAGGCCTGGGAGGCAGCATGGGGCACACAGAGCAGCAGGCACAGAGGACCTCATCCTGTCTGCCACAGCGACCAGGCAGCCTCAGGGGAGTGAAATCTTAACCTCTCTGAGCCTCCATCTCCTCTGATGGAAAATGGGTACACTAACAAACAGGTCCCCCCTCCTACACAGGGTCATAGTGAGAAGCAAACAAAGGCAGGCAAGAGAAAGTGCCCTGTCGATATGGCAATGAGTTACAGCCGCTCTAACAGGACCCCAGTGGAGTGCTGGGACTGGGACTGAGACTACAGGGTGGTGGGCACTCACTACTGTCGGCTTGTTCCAAGCGGTCTGCAAGCAATGCCTCATGGGCCCAAAGCCAGATGCCGCTGTATTTGGGATGTGGTGGCTCATGACTGCAATCCCAGAACTTTGGGAAGCCAAGGTGGGTGGATCATCTGAGGTCAGGAGTTTGAGACCAGCCTAGCCAACATGGCGAAATCCCATCTCTACTAAAAAATACAAGAGTTTTTATTTTTATTTATTTTATTTATATTTTTGAGATGGAATCTTGCTCTGTTGCCCAGTGCAGCCGCCACCACACCCAGCTAATTTTTGCATTTTTGGTAGAGATGCGGTTTCGCTATATTGGCCAGGCTGGTCTCGAACTTAAATGATCCACCTGCCTCGGCCTCCCAAAGTGCTGGGATTGCAGACGTTAGCCATCACACTGGCCCAAGAGGTGTTTTTTGTTTGTTTGTTACTTTTCTTTTCTTTTTTGAGATGGAGTCTCTCTCTATTACCCAGGCTAGAGTGCAGGATCGAGATCCCAGCTCACCACAAACTCTGCCTCTGGGTTCAAGTAATTCTCCTGCCTCAGCCTCCTGAGTAGCTGGGACATAGGCACGTGCCACCAAGCCCGGCTAATTTTTGCATTTTTAGTAGAGATAGGGTTTCACCATATTGGCCAGGCTGGTATCTAACTCCTGACCTTGTGATCTGCCTGCCTCGCCCTCCCAAAGTGCTGGGATTACAGGTGTGAGCCACCATGCCTAGCCAAGAGTTTTTATTTTATTTATTTATTTTCTTGAGATAGGGTCTCACTCTGTTACCCAGGCAGGAGTTTGCAGTGGTGCAATCCCAGTCGCTGCAACCTCCACCTCCCGGGTTCAAGCAATTTTCCTGCCTCAGCCTCCCAAGTAGCTGGGACTACAGCACCTGCCACCACGTCTGGGTAATTTTTGTATTTTTGATAGAGAAGGATTTTCACTATTTTAGCCAGGTTGATCTTTAACTCCTGACCCCAGGTGATCCGCCCACCTCTGCCTCCCAAAGTGCTGGGATTACAGATGTGAGCCACTATGCCCAGCATTTTTTTTTTTTTTGAGACAGGGTCTCGCTCTGTCACCCAAGCTGGAGTGAAGTGGCTCAATCATGACTCACTGCAGCCTTGACCTCCTAGGCTCAAGTGATCCGCCTGCCTCAGCCTCCTGAGTAGCTGAGACTACAGGTGTGCACCACCACAACTGGCTAATGTTTTGATTTTTTTTTTTTTCTTGGAGAGACAAGGTCTCAGTCTGTTAGCCAGGACTGGTCTTGAACTCCTGGAGTCAAGCAATCCTCCCAAAGTGCTGAGATTATTGGCATGAGCTAGTGCTCCTGGTAACCTGGGTTCAAATCTTAGTAAGCTAGAGCTGAGACCTTGGGGAAGTCACTGCTCTTTTGCGAGCCTCGGTTTCCACTTCTGCAAAATGGGAACACAGTGGTGGGAAGTGCAGAGTCACAGGGAGGATGTTTATGTGCCCAATAGGGGAGCCACTCACTCAAATCTGTTTTAGGAAGGTCCCAGCAGGTTCAAAGAGGAAGGAGTTCTGAGGGGAGGGGACTGAGGGCCATGGGGATGGCCATGGGGGAGGAGGAGGACCCAGAGATCAAGCAGGGAGGTCAGAGAGGCAGGAGGACAGCCAGCATTATGCATTGAAAAGCGACAGATATCAGCCAGGTGCAGTGGCTCACACCTGTAATCCCAGCACTTTGGAAGGCCGAGGTGGGAGGATCACCTGAGGTCAGGAGTTCCAGACCAACCTGGTCAACACGGTGAAATCCTGTCTCTACTGAAAATACAAAACAGCCCTGGGCAGTGGTGCACACCTGTAATCCCAGCTGCTTGGGAGACTGAGGAAGGAGAATTCGCTTGAACTCGAGAGGCAGAGGTTGCACTGAGCCAAGATCCCACCACTGTACTCCAGCCTGAGCAACAGAGGGAGACTTGGCTGTGTCTCAAAACAAACACAAACAAACAAAAACCAAACAAAATAGACCTCTCCAAGCAGGTGGAGGTCTGGAGGACTGGGAAGGGCCTGTCTGGTGTCCTGGTCTCCCCGTGATCACACATAAAACAAGCTCTCCACGATCCAGGGAACCCAGCCTGAGCCTCCCCTCCACCCAGTCTCCCGGGCCCGCCCAGCCACGCACCTCCTCCTCCTCGAGGCCGCCCAGACGGGTCTTGGCTCTGGCCATATCTGCAGCCTCCACCTTGATGAGCCAGTGCTTGAAAGAGCCATACTTGCCATCTCCGGGGTTCTTGGAGTCCCCGGGGCCCTCAGGGTCCGGCTCCAAGCGGCTCTCTGCGTCCTCATAGTGGTCCTCGAAATCCAGGTTCTTCTGTTCCCAGGAGGCCCTCAGGATGTCGCTCTTGGCGTAGTTCGGGCTGGGCAGCTGCGGAGGGGGCCTCCGACCGCCAAAGCTCAGGTAGTCCCGTAGCCACTTGGCCATTAGGGCGCCTGTCACCCCCAATCTGGCCACTGTCAGAGGGACCCCCACATGCGCTTCTCCGGGCCCCTTTCCCCAGGAAGGCGGAGGAGGAGGAGGAGGAGGAGGAGGAGGAGGAGGAGGAGGAGGAGGAGGGGGAGGAGGAGGAGGGGGAGGAGGAGGGGGAGGAGGACGAGGGGGAGGAGGAGGGGGAGGAGGAGGGGGGGAGGGGGAGGAGGAGGGGGAGGGGGAGGGGGAGGAGGAGGAGGAGGAGGAGGAGGAGGAGGAGGAGAGGAAGAGCAGGGAAAGAGGAGAAAGGTCAGGTGCGCCCTGTGGCGGGGCTCTGGATGAATAGAGGGAAGGAAAAGGTGAACGAGGGGGAGAAAAACGAGGCGACAGAGGAGGGAGGAGGACAAGCCCCCCTTAGCCCGGCTGGGGAAGCACCGCGGGGGAAGGGAGCCCCGCAGAGCCCTGAACTCCGCGCGCTGGAGGCCAGGGCGAGCGGCGTCCCCGGAGGCGCGTGGAGTTTCCGCGGGCAGCGTGGTTCCCTGGCGCTGCTCGGCCGCCCGGCCCCTCCGGGAAGCTCCGGGGTCCCTTCCTGGGATCCGAAAATAGGGGTCAGCGCCGCCTGTGGACGCTTCCGGCCCCTTGCCCAGCCCGGACTCCTGGGTTCTCAGCGCAGCAGGCCTGCTCCCTAGGGGCGGGGGCGTCGCGAGCAAAGTTGGGGCGCGGAGACGGTGACCCCGGCGGGACGCATTCTTTGTCACGCTCCTCTCAGTCCAGCGGGGAGCCCCAGTCCCAAGGTCCCGGCCGGGCCGCTTCCATCCGCCCTAGCTACCGGCACAAAGGGAAATAAAAACCTCCTCCAATCCCCCTTCACACTTTCGGAGAGACTTTCCCAGCCGCCGTTAGTGCATGTCCAGGAGTTGGGACGCTGGGGAGGGGCTTGTGGGAGGAGAGCCAGGTTCCCACCCCTATCTCCCAGTCCCTGTAGGGTAATTTTGGATTAATCCAAAATTAAACAAGAAACAGATAAGTATATGAGCAATGAGCAAATAGAAAGGTGGTAGATTTAAATCCAACATTATTTGCATTGCAGGTAGATAGCCTAAACGCTCCATTTAAAAGACAGAGGTGGAAAACTTAGATTCATAAAGAAGCAAAGCCAATTATATATCATCTACAAGGCACACTATATAAATATATACAGATAAGATAGAAGCAAAAATGAGACAAGATGAGCAAAATACTACACGAGCAGTAATTATGAGAAGGCTGAACTGGTAATAATTATATCACGCAAAGTAAACCTCAGAACAATGGACACTCCTATGGGTAAAGGACACGGCCTAAGGATACGGGGTACATCCATTAAGAAGACATAGTAATTCTAAAGCTATAAAGCAATCCTAAAGGTATAAAGCACATAACAGAGCTTCAAAGTACACAAAGCAAAGGCTGAAAGCACTGAAAACAGAAATAACATATCTACGGTTGTAGTTGGAAATGTTTCTTAGCCTTTAGTAGAACAAGTACAGAGGAAATCAGTTAGAATATAGAAAACATAAACTGCACTGCCTTCCAGTCGATTTAGTTGATATTTATGCTACTCTCTACCTAAAAATGACAAATACATATAATTCCAAATGTACATGAAGTATTTAAAATAGACCCTATTCCAGACCGTAAAATGTACCTCAATAAACTGTAAATGAATTAAATCATTTAAGAATGTAGTCTCTGTATCAAATGGAATTAAAATAGAATAACAAGGATATATTTGGCAACTGCATTCACTATTTGGAAATTAAACAAAATACTTCTAAATAGCCTCTAGGGGAAAAAACACACAAGATAACAGAGAATAGTTTGCATTAAATGAAAAATACAATATACAGAAATTACAGAAATGCAGGTAAGGCAATCTGTAGAACAAAATGTGTAAGTTATAAATAGAAAATATTATAATATTATAAATAAGTGATTATTTCAACTGTAGAACTCAAAAAATAAAGACAATAAATTTAAGCAGAAGTAAGTAGAATTAAGAAGGTAATAAATGCCTGGAAAGTTGAAGATGATGGCCACACTCTAAGACCCCTTCCCTCAGTTTTTTTCTCTGGAAAATATGGAGAATAACAAGAAAAAAAAGTAAACAAAGCCACACTGTCAGCATAATTTGAAGACAGAAAATCACCAAAATTCAACATAACTAAGGATACATAAGGGTGGGATGCCAAATTTCAGTGTTCAGTCTCTCATGTCCTCCTCTGATCTGCCCCCTGACCCTGCTTCAAAACGTTTTCTTAGAAACAAAAACCAACAAAAACAGTCAGTGAAGAGGAAAGAAGGGGGTTATTCCTGGGCCTAAGGTTGATCTAAAATCATTTCCAGAAAGACCTATTCTATCCTTAATCTGAAAATACTAAAAAGTGTTTGAATTATTCACAAGGTATTTAAATATATGCATAAATTGAAGTAGCAACCCTCAAAATGCATAACTTTGGGGAGAGACACGACATTTGGTAATTTGTTGGAGAAAGGGAAGAGAGGAAAGGGGAAAATTTGAAGGCCCTATAAGACAAAAGAAACGCACAAAATCAAAGGAAACATAACCCCTTTCACCCACTACATACTCATGCTAAAATAAAATTCACTGAAGTATCTGAACTTTGCTCTATTAAAGAAATGGGCATTGTTAAACCACTCCAATCATTCAACTATGAAAAATCAAAGTTTAACAGAGTAATTCCAAGAAAATGCTAAGATTAAAGCCAGGATGCATCAATTGAGGAAAATCCCCATATCTTTGCTAAATAGTCATGAAACAAAATACAGCTACAGGTAAGCCCTCCAAGTGAAATGAAGTGTACTTAAGCAAGTATTTAGGATATGAAAAAGGGCTTTAATTTAAAAATTCAAATCAATACCATTTCTAAACACTAACAACAAACTACTAAAGATTGAAATTAATAAAATTATCTCATTTACAACAGTGTCAAAAGGAGTAAATTATTGAAAAATAAATTTCACCAAGAAGGTAAAAGAGCTGTACACTGAAAACTATAAAATGTTAATGAAATAAATTGAAGACACAAATAAATGAAAAGATAGTCTATGTTCATAGATTGGAAAAATTAATGTTGTGAGACTATCCATACTACCTGCTATGATTTGGATATTTGTCTTCTCCAAATCTCATGTTGAAATGTGATTCTCAGTGTTGGAAGTGAGGCTTATTTGGGAGTTTTTTGGATCAAGTGGGCTGATGCCTCCTGAATGGCTTGATGATCACAAATTCATGTGAGATCTGGTTGTTTAAAAGATCCTGGCCCCTTCTTCCTTCTGTTTTGCTCTCTCTCTTGCCATGTGACATGTGACATGCCTGCTCTCCTTTTACATTCTGCCATGATTGGAAGCTTCCGGAGGCCCTCACCAGAAGCAAATGCTAGCACTATGCTTCTTCCACAGCTCGTAGAATTGTGAGCCAAAATTAATTTCTTTCCTTTACATACTACCCAGTCATCAGATATTCCTTTATAGCAATGCAAAATTGACTACCACACTACCCAAAGTCGTCTACAGATTCAGTGTAATTCCTATCAAAATCCCAATGTCATTTTTTCACAGAAATAGAAGAAACAATTCTAAAATGGATACAGAATCACAAAAGATCCTGAATATCTGAAGAAATTTTGAGCAAAAAGAGCATAGCTGGAGGCATCACACAACCTGACTTCAAAATATATTACAAAGTGATGGTAATTAAAACAGCATGGTACTGCATAAAAAAATAGAAACAGAAAAATAGGTCAATAAAATAGAAGCGAGAGCCCAGAAATAAATCAACACCTTTATGGTCAATTGATTTTTGACAAAGATGCTAAGAATACACAATTGGGAAAAAAAACAGTTTCTTCATAAATGGTGCTAACAAACCTGGATATTCACTTGTCAAAGAATAAAATTGGACCACTACCACACATAGCATACAAAAATCAACTCAAAGTGGAATAAAGAAGTAAATAGCAGGGGGTGGGGGAGCTAAGGGAGGGATCACTTTAGGAGAAATACCTAATGTAGATGATGGAGTGATGGGTGCAGCAAACCACCATGGTACGTGTATACCTATGTATACAAACCTGCATGTTCTGCACATGTACCCCAGAACTTAAAGTATAATTAAAAAAATTCTTTGTGATGTTTAAGCAGGAGCTATTTTTTATGTTGGACAAAATGAAAAGCACAAACTTCATAGATAAGAAAGTTGATAAATTGTATTTCATTTAAATTAGATATGTCTGCTTCTTGAAGAGCACCTTTAAATAATGAAAAGAACAACTATAGACTGGGAGAAACTGTCACAATACATAAATACAGAAAACTCATAAAACTCAATAATAGTAAGTAAATGACTCTACTATGAAAAACAGATTGTGTTACATCCATGCAATGAGAAATGGAACTACCACTCATCAGCAGAAAGAAAGAAGCTGCTGACCCACATAACAACACAGATGATTTGCAAAAACATTACACTGAACTCAAGAGGCTCGACACAAAAGAGTGCATAGTGTATGACTCAGTTTCTTTGAAATTCTAAGAGAGACAAAACTAACCGATAGTGACAGAAAGTGTGTCAATTTTTGCCTATTTTTAGGGGTTGCGAAAATTAACTGAAAAGGGCATGAGGGAACTTTTGGGGATAAAAATATTCTGCATTGGAAGTGGTAATGGTTGCATGGGCATATACATTTGTCAAAACTCATTGAACTGTGCTCTTAAAATGAGTGCTTTTTATTGGTGTGTAGGTATATCCTGATAAAATTGATTTTAAACCAATCACACCTTTGAGGCAGGCTCAAACCACAGACCTACCTCTCATTCATATACATAGTTTGGCTGCATGAGAATAATTCAGTCTGAAACAATTCTGCAAGTCCAGTTGATGTTCCTATTTTAGATCTCCCCAAAACTCAAGAGGGCAATTCTCAGACTTTCTAGGAGCACTTTTTAGAGATTCAGTATAGCCAATGGAGAGCACCTGAGAAGCCCATTTGCTCATAGCAAAGCTGCAACCTCAGACCTGAGGTCTGGGGCCAGATCTCCAACTATGAGAGAGGAGATGAGGGCTGAGTTGCAGAGGGTCAGAGTAGCAGGAAACCTGACGAGACGTAACACAGGAGGATGCTGATCTTAGGGTGTGAGATCGGAGCTAGCCACAGCAAAGGTGCAGCACTAAGCTTTCTTGTTGTTTCTGGGCCTCACAGTGCTCGTTAAAGCTTCTTTGCTAAGACTTGTAGAAACCAGGGTGGAGCCAGGAATTCATTTAGAGGTCAGGTGTCAGGTCTGACCTGCTGTGGGTCCTTCCTACAGGGACCAGCAGGGGCTGAAAGCATTCTATGGGGTAGAAGCAGGCCCCTGTAAATGCTTGAAACTCAGCTCCTCTTCTGCCTCTGGTTTAGTCAACATTTCCTTCCCTCCCCATGTCAGTGGGAAAGGACAATCAATTCTCCACACTGCCCTGGCAAGAAATCATTACAGTGCAGCCGTTCGCCAACCAGCTATGCTCAGCCTCTGAGGTCATTTCTTTGCCACGTGCACCTGCTTTTATGACTTTTCCTATGCCTTGCCTCCCCTTCCTTAAATCTTCACAAAATATAGACCTTAGATTATTGACTAGGCATTTCTGAATCTGTACTTCCATTTTCAGAAAGTTGCAAGTTGCTTTCTTTCCTTATAAAAGTTTTTTTTTAACGCAGGTAAGCTTTCTTCAAAGTAATATATTCTTATAGGTATTTCTAAACTACAGAGAAGTGAAAAAGAAGAATTAAAAATCACCTTTAATTTCCCCCTCTTAAAGTAAAATAATCACCATTTACATTTTATCGAATTTCCTTCTGGTAGGGACTCAGTTTACTTGTGCTCTGGCTTATTGCAGAAAGGATTCAGGATAGTTCCTGTGGCCCATTGATGGCAGCTTAGACCTTGCCAATCTTCATTTCCTCTATATCATCTGTGCTTAACCCAGTACCTGGGTATACAGAGAATTTAAGAAATATTTACCAAATAGGTAGGTGAATAAACATCATTATAAGCTGGAGACATTTCATTCCAGACTTGCTTATCCTTTTCCAGTTTATCCTTACTCTGGCTGGATGGGACATATCCCAAAGGTAGGCCATTCTTGGAAAGAGAAGAATGGTTCCTTAAGTGAGGAACAGCCAGCTGGACCACGACTCCTTATAAATGACGTAGCAGGAATATTTCATTGTACAAACTACTGATGAGTATATAATTGATAATAAGAGCGAATAATTATTATGAATGTATAATATACTTGTTACTGCTTCAAATTGTTCATATTAACTCATTTCCTACAATCACTCCGTGAAATGGTGGCTATATTATGCCTAATTTATAAATCCGGAAAGTAAGGATCAGAGAGGTTACATAACTTCTTTCTTTTTTATGTACTTTATGTTCTGGGGTACACGTGCAGATCATGAAGGATTGTTACATTGGTACACACATGGCAATGTGATTTGCTGTCTATATCTCCCCATCACCTACATCTGGCATTTCTCCCCACGTTATCCCCCCCAACCTCCCCAAACCCAAGCTATCCCTCCCTTGGCCCCACCCCCCAACAGACCCCAGTGTGCAATGCTCCCTCCCTGTGTCCACGTGTTCTCGTTGTTCAACACCCGACTATGAGTGAGAACATGTGGTGTTTGATTTTCTGTTCTTGTGTCAGTTTGCTGAGAATGATGGTTTTCAGATTCATCCATGTCCCTACAAAGGATACAAACTCATCGTTTTCTATGGCTTCATGGTATTCCATGGTGTATATGTGCCACATTTTCCTTCCAGTCTATCATCCATGGGCATTTGGGTTGGTTTGAGGTCTTTGCTATTGTAAACAATGCTGCTATGAACATGTGTGTGCAGGTGTCTTTATAATAGAATGATTTATAATCCTTTGGGTATATACCCAGTAATGAGATTGCTGGGTCAAATGGAATTTCTATTTCTAGGTCATTGAGGAAGAGCCACACTGTCTTCCACGATGGTTGAACTAGTTTACACTCCCACCAACAGTGTAAAAGTGTTCCTATTTCTCCACATCCTCTCCAGCATCTTTTGTCTCCAGATTTTTTAATGGTCACCATTCTTACTGGCACGAGATGGTATCTCTCTAATGACCAGTGATGGTGAGCATTTTTTCATGTCTTTTGAAAAGTGTCTCCTCTTATCCTTCACCCACTTTTGGGGGGTTTTGTTTTTTTCTTGTAAATCTGTTTTCGTTCTTTGTGGATTCTGTGTATTAGCCCTTTGTCAGATGGGTAGACTGCTAAAATTTTTTCCCATTCTGTTGGTTGCTGGTTCACTCTAATGATTGTTTCTTTTGCTTTACAGAAAGCTCTAAAGTTTAATTAGGTTGCATTTGTCTATTTTGGCTTTTGTTGCCAATGCTTTCGTTGTTTTTGTCATGAAGTCCTTGCCTATGCCTAGGTCCTGAATGGTTTTGCCTGGGTTTTCTTCTAGGGTTTTTATGGCATTGGGTCTTATGTTTAAGTCTTTAATCCATCAGAAGCTAATTTTAGTGTAAAGTGTCTGGACGGGGTCCAGTTTCTGCTTTCTGCACATAGCTAGCAAGTTTTCCCGACGCCATTTATTAAACAGGGAATCCTTTCCCCATTGCTTGTTTTTGTCAGGTTTGTCAATGATCAGATGGTTGCTCTTGTTGCCCAGGCTAGCGTGTAATAGTGCTCACTGCAACCTCCCAGTCTCAAGCAATATTCCTGTCTCAACCTCCCACGTAGTTGGGACTACAGGCACGTGTCACCACACCTGGCTATTTTTTTGTATTTTTAGAAGAGACAGGGCTTCACTGGGTTAGCCAGGATGGTCTCGATCTCCTGACCTTGTGATCCACCTGCCTCAGCCTCCCAAAGTGCTGGGATTACAGGTGTGAGCCACCACACCTGGCTTTACATAATTTCTCTTTAATGTCACACAGCAGAGACAAATTTGAAGCTAGGCTGTCTGGTGGCAGGGCCGGAACTCTTTTACCCATCACATAGTGACATGTGGTCACTATACTAGACAATGGTCATGATATTACATAAGGGTCAAGTGGTCAGGAAAGTCCATACTCTTAAGTGAAATGTGTCTGAAGTGCATTGCCCACTCTCTGCCTTGCCAGATGCAATCAGACTGAAGAAGCAGCAAACTCTAGGAGGCAAACACGTGAGAAGGTTAGCTGAATGCAGTGGGTGGGGAGTTTGTTGCTCTGTGGGACACCTGAGACACACTCTTCTCCTGACTGACCACTGATGGCCATGGAAGCTTTTTTTTTTTGTTATTACTTGTTTAAAATTCTAGGGTACATGTACAGGACGTACATGTAGAGGTACCTTGTTATACAGGTAAACGTGTGCCATGGTGGTTTGCTGCACCTATCAATCAATCCATCACCTAGGTATTAAGCCTGGCATGCATTAGCTATTTTTCCTGATGTTCTCCTTCCACAATCCACCCTCCTCGACAGACCCAGTGTTGTTCCCATCCCTGTGTCCATATGTTCTTTGTTCAGCTCCCATTGATAAGTGTTTGGTTTTCTATTCCTGCATTACTTTGCTGAGGATAATGGCTTCCAACATCCAGTGATTCATAGTCACCTAACTTCACAGAGGAAAACTGATTCTACTGAACTCTCTCCTGACTCCTAATATGTTGAGAGGTAGTGAGCCTGAATTTCACCTCCTAATTTGCGTGGTACAGATAGATAATCTCACTAAAATGACACAATTCATTCAAACACTGACAACTTTAGTTTAATCCCAAGATTTTAAGTGGTGATCTTCTAAACCAGGAGACACATAGGACACATCAAACTCATAGCAGGGAAATACTCCTGATAACCTTTAGCAGGCGACCCATCTACTACATTCTCTGTGGCAGAATCTCATAAACTAAGTCAGGGCAAAACTGAGTTAATTTATGAAAAACCTAGCATAGCTGCTATAGATTTCTAGATTGGTCAGATATCTTGCATCGTCAGTAACCCAATAACAGCTCAGTATTTATTTGAATGCCCCACAGCATGTGCAGAGGGCCCAGGGATGTCTTTAGCATGTTAAGAAATGACATTAGTAACCATGGCCATATGTCTCATACCACCTATCGACTATTGTAGTATGTGCTTGGTACCACAGTCAGTGTTTAGACACCTTAACAGGGTGATTTGGTAAAGGTTAGTAAGCTGTTAAGCTGCATCGCTGAATATGATTTTAACTGCACTCTTCATCGTGGTGACATTACAGGAAGGATGTTTGGTGGCACAGGCCTGGAGGGAGACACCAGCGGCCTGCCTTTTACCCATGCCTCCTCACTCTGCTCACCTTATCTAGGAGCTGCCTGTTTGTTAACAATCAGGTGATCTGTGGATCTGCAGCACATGACACCTGGGGTGATGAACTTCACTTTACACCACACCATGCTTTGGCTCAAGATCTACCCCTTTATCCTATTCCTCAGGGGTCAGTTCGGTTATTCCAAGAAATGTTGTCCCTCAAAGAAAAAAATTGCTGGCATCCCAATATCATCTGCACCTATTGTTGGGGACTGAGCGGGTTTGCAGAAACAAGATCTCTAAATCCTAGCAGAGTGCAGTACGTGCTAAACAAATACAAGTCACAGCTCAGAGAAACACAGGTCCTCCCTGTGTGGGTCACACAATGGATTAGAGATTGCTTTTACAAAAACCCTGCAATGGGATGGTTTCAATATGAGATAATAGGAGACACAATGAAGGTTTAATCTGGGAAGGAAACAGTGGTATGGAGGAGAAGCTGCCTGACTTTGGATAATATTTACAATGTAGAATCAGAATGTGTTGCTGCATTGGACATAGGGTATAAGAGAAAGGGAGAAGTAGAAAATGACTCCAGGGTGTTTGGCCTCAACAGCTGGAAGGATAGCGCTGTCATTTACCAAGAGGAGGAAAATGAAATGAGGAATGAGTTGTTTTGTTCTGGGAGGGAGGGGAGGGGGATCATCAGTTGAGGTTTATTCACAAATTAGAGATGCCCAGTAGATTGCCAAGTGGAGATGCTGGTGATGCTGAGTGCTCATGAATGAGAGGGACAGATCTGGATTAGAGAGAACCAGAAGCAGCAGCTACAGAAGGAGAAAGAAAAAAAAAGGGTTAACTAGTGTGTACACAGGGACACAACATGTGGAGTGACGGACACTGGAGACTCGGAAGGAGCGGGGTGGGAGGAAGATGGATGATGAAATATTACTTATTGGGTACAGTGTTCATTATTTGGGTGATGACTATACTAAAGGCTCAAGCTTCAGCATTATGCCATATATTCATGTATGAAATTATACTTGTGCCCCTTCAATTTATACAAATTTTTAAAAAAGATAGTGTCCTCAGCACCAAAGGAAGGGTTTTAAGAGACAGTGATCACATGATGCTTTGTAATATGCAGATGTTGGATAAAATGGGGACCAGATTAACCCCTGAGTTTGGCAATGGAAGACATGATATCCCTGACAAGGCCAGTGTCAGGTGGATGGTGGACAGGTTGGGGCAAATTAAAGGGAAAATGAAAAGGGAAGGAGTGGGAACAGAAGCAGGAGGCAGATGTTTCAGGGTTCCACTCTTAAAGGACACCACAAAAATGGGACACTAGTAGGAGGAACTGTGCATGTAAGAAGGACGTTTGCCCTGAGCACAGGAGGCTTTAGAGCATGCTTATATGCTGGTGGAAATGATCTAATATATTAGATGAATACAGGAGGTAGGATAGTAAAAATGACAATTCCTGAAGCAATATACTTAGGCACGTGTCTCTAACAAATGGACCAATGCTCGTTATTTGGAGATATGGAGTAATTCAATCTTAGGAGAATTATAAATTGAGATAATTTGCAAGCAATGTTTTTTAGCAAAAAGGCCAAATTAGCGAATTAAGAATGTGTACAAGCTCCTCTCTCTCGAGGCAATGGGAGTCTCACTCAGAAAGTCCCCCAACTCCTCTCCAAGCTGCCAGGACAACAGACAGGTTAAATACTAGCATAGCTTTTCTCCTTCAAAATGAAAACAGCTATATTGAGCTGGAAGTGAAAAATACAGGCTGCAATAACTTAATTTAAATATATTACGGATTAGGAAAACCTGAATGAGAAAATGCCTTTTTAAAAACCATTACACTGCTGATGTCTAAGTAAGATCATGGAAGCATCATTCTAATATTTTATGACTTTGAACATAAATGAATTTTGAGCATTTGAGAGCATGCCAGGCATGTGCTGGGACAGGCAAAGGAACATGCCTACAGTCAGTCTAAGATCAGAGGCCCTGGCTGCTACAATCTGAAATCCATTTTTGAGGTCATGCTTCCTGGAGGCTGCTTTTGGACAATGACTGAACAGGCAGGGAGACAGGGGCAGGCCCATTCCCGGGACACGTGGGCTTTGATGGCTGTCTGTGGTGAGGACACACGCTTTTCAATAAATGGTGTGAGGAAAATTGTATTGCCAAATGTAAAAGAATGAAATTTGACTCTCAGTTTTTACTACATACAAAAATCAGCTCAAGATAAATCAAAGACTAATGTGTAAGACTGAAACTACAGAAATACTAGAAAAAAACTGAGGGAAAGCCAGCCATTGGTCTAGGCAAATAATTTATGTCTAAGACCTCAACAGAGTAAACGAACAACATACAAAATGGGAGAAAATAAATATTTGCAAACTATGCATCCAATAGGTGATTGATTTCCAGAATTTACAAAGAACTCAAATAACTCAACCACAAAACAAAGAACCTCATTAAAAAGTGGGTAAAGAAAATGAAGAAACTTTTTCGAAAGAAAACAAACAAATGGCCAACAAACCAGAAAAACTGCTCAACATCACCGATGATTAGAGAAATGTAAATTAAACCATAGGAATTTACCATCTTATGCAAATAAGAATGGCTATTACTAAAATGACAAGTGTAACAAGTTGGCGAGGATGTGGAGAAAAGGAACGCTGTTGGCAGGAATGTATGTTAATTGATTAGTACAACCTTTATGGCAAACTGTATGAAGATTTCTCAAAGAACTAAGGCTAGAATACCATTTGATCCCACTACTGGATATCTAACCAAAGGAAAATAAATCACGATGTCAAAAAGATAACTGTTCAATGCAGCACTGTTCACAATAGCAAAGATACAAAATCAACCTAAATGTCCATCAACTGATAACTAGGCAAGGAAAATGTGGTATATATAAAGTGGAATATTATTCAGCTGTGAAAAAGAATGAAATCATACATTTTGCAGTAACACTGGTAGAACCAGAGGACATTACTGTAAGTGAAATAACTCAGAAACGCAAAGTAAAATTCCACATATTCATTTCAGTTGTAAATAAAAACTAAATAATACATACACATGGACAAAGAGAGTGAAATAATAGACACTAGAGACTCTGAAAAGTGGGAGAGTAGGAGGGAGGTGACAATGAGAAATTACTTAATGGGTACAATGTGCATTACTTGAGGGATGGTAAGACTAAAAGCCCAGACTTCATCACTGCACAATATATCCATGTAACCAAGCTGCACTTGTACCCCTTAAATTAATATAAATAAAAAATAGTAACAATAGGAGAACATGGGGGGAGTAAAAGATGAATATATGGGAACTCTCTTCCTTTCCACTCCATTTTTCTGTAAACTTAAAACTGTTTAAAAAATAACGTCCTCTAAATTTTAAAAAAATATATAGAAAATAAGAGAAATACTAATTTGGGATTTTCCAGCACCTTGAATATGTCAACTTCAGGTTATTCCTAGAGGAGGGCCATCTTTTATACACAGTGTATTGAGTAAGCCCATGGAAATGCTGTCCCTTATCTTCCTTAAGAACTCAGCATCTACTGCAGAAGGCTGGACTCAATCCCCTTGATGTTTCTTTGTCAACCACATGCTGTAGTACTGGATGTGATGTGAGAGAAGTAGGCAAGCACCCCTCATGGGAGTTATAGAACATGCTTACCCCTTTGGAACATAGCTTTCCTGAGTTGTATAATTCTTACTACTATATTGTGGATGCATAAGCGTGAACAGGAATTACAAATTTCACAACCAGGTTGTGCATATGGATGACTTATCACAGCTATAAAATGTGAATGCTATCAATTCATGAATCTCACTGTTCAAAGTGAAACAGTATATAAACTGCAGACTACATTTCACACAATTCTAATGGATCTCTGGATACAGGAGCAATAGAAGAATAAAAAGAAGTAAAAAAAATCAAAAGATGTGGAAAATCTCCAATTTGACCTTTAGAAGAAGATGTCCTGTCAACACTTTGCCCAGTAGGATACTGATGTGTATGCCTGACATAAGCAGTTGTCCTCAATCTAAAAATAAATAAACAAGAAAAACCAAAACCAACCAACCAAACAGAAAACCAAGACACCTCCTCTTTGCATGGCAGAGCTGTAAAGAGCATGTAACCCAAGGACTAGGGAGCACAAAATACATGAATTCAGAGTTTATAAGAGACATTCGTGTCTTATAATAATAATAATAAAAATATAATAGCTTCCCAGCTATTATGGACACAGCTCAGGGATACACAATCCATCACCTCACAGAGGTGTTTATTCATCTTAAGACATGACTGCCACCAAAAAAGAACTCTATGTTATCCACTGTGCTAAGCTTTATCTCAAACTATTCTACCCAATGTTCCTAGTTCTCTGTATTTGGACCATAAAGCACAAGTCTGCCTTTAGTAATTAAGTAATCCAATTAACTTAGGTATAGGGCATATACACTGTCAGGCACTGTGCTAAGCATTGATTATACAATAAGGAAAATACAAATTCAGTTCTTGGCTCACGAAGTTTATTTTCTATCATATGGGTGCATATTAAACAAAAAGCAAGCACGTAAGTACATAACTGTACAGTGTAATAATTACTATGAAATAAAGTATAGGGTCTATGACGTACAAAGAATAGAGAAAGGTAATTTAAACTGAGGTGTCTCTAGGAAGGCCATTCTGAGGAGATGACATTTGAGCAGTCACTTGAAGGATGAGTGAAAAAGCAGAGAGAATGGTGTTCTAAAAATATGGACTAACTTACATGAAGAAGAGCAGAAAACTATTTATGATGTTCAAGAAGCGGACAGAAGCCCAATGGGAGATGAAATTAAATACACCAAGCAGAGACGGGGCATGCCAAATTTACATTTTCTCTTTTTTCTCTTGGTTAGTCTTGCTTGGGGTTTAATACCTTTATTAAAATTACAAAATAACCAACTTTAAGCTTTGCTAATTTTCTATGTTGTTATACATATTCTATTTTTTCTTTCAGATTACATTGGACTATGCTTGTCTTTATTTTTTTTCTTAAGAAGAAAACTAAGAATCCTGAATTTAAGCAAAACTCTTTTTTTGTTTGTTTGTTTCTAATATAGGCATTTAAAGTTATAAACTTTCCTTTAAGCACTATTTTAGCTGATAATATTTGGCTAATAATTCAGCAATATATTGGCTACATCATGTCATTTCGATTTCCCTGTAAAGTTTCTGGATTATGTGTATTGATTTCTAACATAATTAATTCTAGGAATAGAATATGCTATGTATAATTTTACTTTTTTAATCATCTCAATTTTATCTTCGTAGTCAGGCATTTGAAATTTACTTTTTGTTACTTTGAAATATATAATACATCATTATTGACTATAGTCATCCTGCTGTACAATAGATTTCAAAACATATTTCTCTTGTTTAACTCAATCTTTGTACCTGTGAACAACTTCCCATTTTCTCCCAGGCAACACAACCTCTGGTAATCATCTTTCTACTCTCTACTTTTATAAGTTCAATTTTTAGACCTAAGTTTAAATCAAAATGCTGTAAAACATCTGTAAAATGACAAAAGAATAGACATTTAGGTAACTTTGGGTTTTGTAGGTACAACACTAAAGTACATAAAAGACAAATTTCTACCATGAAAGAAGATATTGGTGTGACTTTGTTACAATAAAATCTTTTGCTCTGGGAAAGGAAATATTAAAAGAATGGAGAAACACGTCACAGACAGGGAGAAAATATTTGCAAAACACCTCTCTTGCATCCAGACCATTAAAAAACACTTACAACACAACCATAAGCAATCAACCAACCCAATTAGTAAATGGGCAAAAGAAGAGGCTCCCATCAGAGATGGCATACAGTCGAAAAGCTCATGAAAAGATGTTTACCTTCCTGGTGCTTTTCTCTTTCTGCGCCCCTCTCTCCCCCACACCCCCTCTGCTGCAGCGCGAGTGGGAGCGGGTTCTGGGGTGGTGACTGTGATGTGCACTCGAGGCATGGGTTTCATGTGCATTATAAGCCGTGGGTCCAGGGAAATCTGAGAGGCTGAGCTTGGAGCACAGGCTGACCCGCCACTCTCAGGGTTCTGGCCCACTGCCCTGCAGAGCCCACCTTACTCCTCCACTTTATAGGCCTGCTGGATCCCCCGCCGGCCTTGGCTTCCCTGAACCTGGTGAGCCACAGCGGGTCCTTGGGAGAACCACCCCTCCCTGAGCCCGGCTAAGCGCACAGGCAGTGTGGACATCAGGGATGCCTGGATGCTTTTCCTGGCAGAGTGACAAAGATTCAACAACAAGAAGAGGAGCAGAGGCCAAGACAAGAAGCGGAAGTTCGGCCGCCAGGGCCCCTTGCCCCAGTATCCCACCCAAGACACTGCTGCAGGAGTTCCACCTGCTGCTGAAAGGCGCCGTAATGCAGCATCTGAGTACAAATCCCGAGCCCAGCATGCGGGTCTTCGTGGGCCCATCGCCTGGAGCCTCACTCCAATCCAGCCGCATCCAGGGAGGACAATGTAGACTAGATAGGGAACGTGCGGGCAGTGCTGGCCGCGACCCTGGTTCTGGGGCCACGGGAGCCGTGAGAGGAGGCCACCTTTCACTGCAGCCTGCGCCAGGACACATTGCTGCAGCCATGCCTGCTGCTTGTCCGACGCCAGGGCGCCACCGGGATGACGGGTGCAGGAGGCTGCAGCAGTGGGCAGATGCGGTTTCCAGCCCCGGATCAAGGAGGTTCCTGGCTTCCCAGCCCGTTATCCTGCGGGCAAGAAGATGAAGAAAGCCACCCTCTCAGCAGATCAGCCACCCCACCTGGCATCCCAGCCAGACAAGGCATCTGGAAGTTCACCCTGTCTGAGCTCACGTCGTGCGGACAGGAGGCCCAGTGCCAAGAATGCTGGGAAGCCTAGGTGCCTGAGGCCCACAAGCCGTGGGGCCCAAAGGCGCCATGGGGTGAGAAGGCGTCGGCTTTCTTTTGCTTTCACGCCCCGCCCCGCCCTGCCCGCCAAGGCTGCTGCCGCCAAGATGTTCCGCAGCGTGGACACCGTTGTGGGCACACTCCACAATGGCTGCAAGATGACGACCTTTGCCAAGGTCACGCAGGGTGTCTGGGACATGATGCTCAAGCGCTCTGGGGAGCGCAACGTGGCCACTTTAGAACCGTGGAGGCTGCCTTTCGAGGTTTCCACCAGGACTGCAGGACCCCACCTTTGAGGGCTGTGTCAAGCAGTCGGGTTCCCAGGTTCCCAGTGCACCATCAAGCCAGGACTGGGCCAGGAGCCCAGCGGAGCAGCCTTCAACTCAAGCTTTCCACCTTCTCTCTTCAGCCAAGAGATGGTCGGGCAAGTCAAGGAGCAAGACGAGGCCTTCCCGGCCTCACTGAGCACTCCAGGGTGGTGCCCACGAACCCTCTGAGCCTCTGGCACTCGCACTGCTGGACTGGACATCTAGCCAGCTGTGCTGCCCCTGCTGCCCGTCACTGAGCAGCTCACTGCCACGTGAAAGGTTTCAGTCCGGGGCCCCAGCCTGATGTCACTCAGGAGGGAGAAGGCTTTGACTCAACCAGCCCTGCAATCAGGGCAGTTCAACAGCCCCAGGTCCCCCAGCCCAGTGTCCCCAGCCTAGCACTGCCAGCCACTATTCCTCCGGGCACCTTGCAGTGGGTGTCTCAGGACCTGCCTGAGTGGTGGGGGACAGAAGCAGCTGGAGCAGGTGACACTGCACCCAGAGCACAAACCAGGCCGCAGGGGCTGGAGCGGCTGACAGACCGTCCTGGGCATGGCATGGCGTCTTTGTGTCCGAGCACAAGCGGGCGCTCAGTGTGGAGGTGGCCTGTGCCGGGACGGCGGGCAGGTGCTGGCGGCAGTGGGCGCCAGGGAGATGGAGAAGCACCTGCTGCTCCTCTCTGAGCTGATGTCCAACCTCCACCGCATCCGCCCCATACCTACCTCAAACTGATCAAGGCTGCGGACCTGGCTGGCATCACCGCAGGTCTGGCCCCACACTGAGGAGGGTTTGTGAGCCCAGCAACCACCGCAGACAAACACCGGCTGGAGGCTCGCTGGCCTGGGCTCACCTGAGCCTGCTTTATTCTCTTTATGAACTTGATGCACTTTGCTCTTCCCTTCCCGAGTGCCCGAGGGCTGGACATGGGCTGCAGGGTGCTCTGCCTTAGGGTTTCCTGGCCGTGGGCAGTGGGCCTGTCTCACAAGGCCCATGTACAGCATATATTAAACTGGTTGCAACAGTATCGAGCTGGGTTTCTTCATCCTCTTCTCTATTTCTCTTTTCTTTGTTCTTTTTCTTCTTACGGTTTGAGTTTTCATCACACGGTAAGTTTTCAGAAGATAAGTTCTCCTCTCCTCGCTGCAAATTCATACAGCAAACAATCTCACATTGACTCAGGATAACTTCTTCACGATGCCAGACTCCTAGGCAGAGTTCTCGGTGACAGTGGCCTCAGCTCACTCCTTGATCCTTTCTTTCCATCTTGCCTCTTCGCCTTCGCTCCCTGGAGCACGAGCTTGGTGGCTTTCACAACAAGGAAAACCTTGGCCATGGCTCGAGGGAGACTTCTTAATGGAGATACGAGCGCCAGCTCAGGAGGAGTATCTGGCCAGAGCTGCACTGGGCATGGGAGAAACAGAAATGAAGGTGAAGTAAACACACCCTTGCAGCGTGATGGGAACGAAGGCTCTCGCTGGAAGACCTCTTCTTAGTCGCCCGAAAGTTGAGTTGCAGAGAGTCCACCTTCTGGTTTCTGCTGAGGAGTGGGGAGCTACGGCGGCCGCAGAGGACCGAAAGGTGTGGCGATTTTACTCTTTTTAAGTGTACTGCGATTTGACTCTATAGCTCAAAAAAATGATGACTCCTGGTGAATGTTTCATGCACACTAAAAAACTGTGTATTGTGCAACTTTGGGATGTAGTGTTCTCTAAATTACGATTATGTCACGTTAGCCGAAAGTGTTGTGTAGATCTTCTAAAGCCTTATTTTTTTTGTTTACTTGTCATATGAGTTTTTAAGAGAATAAAGCTAAATTTTGACTATATTAGATTTTTCGATTTAGCCCCCTATATTTGCCAGATTTTACCTCATGAACGCTGTTGCTCCATTATTAAGTGCATAAATATCTAGATATGTTGTCTCTCTGGTGAACTTATTCCTTTTATTATTATGCAATGACCCTCTATCCTCTGTAATAGTCTGTGGCATAAAGTCCACTCTGTCTGATACTGATATAGCCTCACCAGCTTTCTTACGCTTACTGTTTACATGGTAGATCTTTACCTTGTGTCTCAATCTATCTGTGCCTTTTTGTGTTTAAAATGTTTGCATATAGCATATTTCCACATTTAATAGTTATTAATAACTAGTCCTACACTTGTTCCTTTCTTTTTCATGAGTTGCATTAATATAAACCACCTTCCTTTTCCAGTTTGTGGTGTCCTGAAGGCAGGAACTGATATGTAGCTCTGTTAAAATGTATTTTGTTAGAGGCAGTCAATCACTTCAGGCTACTGAATTTTTATAGATTTTTTTTTCTAATCAGAGGCAATGCTTTCCAAAAATTAATGTGGATTAAAAATACTTAAAGATCTAGTCACTACAGATTCTGATCCAGGATATCTGAGGTGAGGCCTGAGACTTCACTTATGCCAGTGATGCTGGTCTATATGCTCCACTTAGAATAGCAAGGATTTACAGTATCCACTAACGTGCAAAGAGTCATTCAGATTGTCTCTGTCAAAAGTTACTAATGTCAATGGCTTGATGGCGTAAGGGGAGTATGTGAGAGTATAAAGGCAGCAGGTGACAAAAAATAAAAATGGATAATATCAAGGGCAAACTGGAGAGTGCAGGTACCACTCAAAATGTCAAATTAAAAAATTTGAAACACTGCATTGTCAAAAAAAGAAAACAAGACTGTCAGATAAATTCAGATCATATACAACTGTTAATGATCTCTGTTCAATGTCACTACGCACATAGCAATTAAAAGAATGAAAGACTCACAGGCAAGATGGCGATGATTCATGTATAAACAGAATTTAAGTTCAGTCTCCAAAGAGAAATTGATCCACAGTAGCCCTGATCAGTTCATATTTTCCCCACTTTACCCACAAACACATCTTCTAAGATCTTCACATAGGTGTTGTTAAAAAAAATCATACATATTTCTTTTTATTAAGAATGTTCACTTACCAAGGTGCAGTCAAGTATCCTCCATGTTTTTTTAACATGATAGCTCATTTTTCGTTTTAGCACTGAATCATATTCAATTGTAGGAATGTACCACAGTTGACTTATGCATTCACCGGTTAGAAGATATTTTAGTTGCTTCCAAGTTTTGAAAATCATCAATAAAGCTGCTATAAACATTTATGTAAAGATTTTTGTGTGGGCATATATTCTCAATTTTGGGGGGTAAATACCAGAAGTGTAATTGCTGTATTATATAGGGTAAGAATATCCTGTGTTTTATAAGAAACCACCAACTGTCTTCCAAAGTGGCTGTAACAGCAATGAATAAGTCCTTCTGTTGCTTCATGTCTTCACCAGCATTTGATGCTCTTTGTATCTGGGACTGCAGTAGTGTAAACAAGTGTATAGTGGTATTCTACTGTTTTAATTTGCATTCCCTAATGACATGATGTTGAGCATCTTTTCATATTTGTTTGACATCTGTAAATCTGTTGAGGTGTCTGTTCAGAATTTTTGCCCAATTTTTAAACAGGTTTTTTGCTTTTGTTTTTGAGGTAGAGTCTCATTCTGTGGCCCAGAATGAGTGCAGTGGCATGATCTCAGCTCACTGCAACCTCTCCCTCCCAGGTTCAAGCAATTCTCCTACCTCAGCCTCCTCAGTAGCTGGCATCACAGGCATGCACCACTATACCTGGCTAATTTTTATATTTTTAGTAAAGATGGGGTTTCACCATGTTGGCCAGACTGGTCTGGAACTCCTGACCTCAGGTGATCCTCCCACCTTGGCCTCCCAAACTGTTGGGATTACACGTGTGAGCCACTGCACCCAGCCTAATTGTTGAGTTTTAAGGTTTCTTTGTGTATGTTCGATACTGGTCATTTAGCTTACGTGTGTTTTGCAAAGATTTTCTCCCAGTCTGTGACCTGTCTTCTTGTTCCCTTAACAGTGTTTTCACAGAAGTGTTAAATTTAAAAAAATTCCAACTTAACAATGTTTTCTTTCATGGATCATGCTTTCGATCTTGTCTTAGAGAAGTCACTACCAAACCCAAGGTCATCTAAATTTTTCAGTTTATCAAAAGACTTTTTCAAAAAATCGTACAAAATTTAAAATCATAGGTTTATAGTAAATTTTGTGTTAATAAAGTTTATTTCTTTAGATTGAGATGATTGGAAGGATTACTACCTCATGATAAATTAGACTTCTGGTGAATTCAGTACTTTTATTTTCTCTTCTGAAACGGTGCGGATTTGTGGACACAAAGCAAATCTCTAATTATAGATTGCCTATCTTTCCTTAGTTTAACACAATAATTTGGCCAGGCAAGTTGGCTAATGCCTGAAATCCCAGCACTCTGGGAGGCCGAGGCAGGCAGATCATGAGGTCAAGAGATTGAGACCACCATGGCCAACATGGTGAAACCTCGTCTCTACTAAAAATACAAAAAATTAGCTGGGCGTGGTGGCACGAACCTGTAGTCCCAGCTACTAGGGAGGCTAAGGCAGGAGAATTGCTTGAACCCAGGAGGCAGAGGTTGCAGTGAGCCGAGATCATGCCACTGCACTCCAGCCTGGCACCTGGCAGCACAGCGAGACTCTCAAAAAAAAAAAAAAATACACACACACAATAATATATCTGTTCTAAGGATTTGCTTATTTTAGTTTACAAATTTGATGTTTCCAGTGAAAATAAGAGCAAACATCTTAAATTGCAGTTTATACCAACATCCCTATTTTACATATATAGAAACTAAACATCAGAATAGTTTCTAATGCCATCCAGCTATCTGGTGACAATTTCAAAATGGAGCTGCCTACTTCCTAGACTACAATCATCTCTCGCACATCTCCCAGGTATGCTGTCTTTCTTCAGCCCAGGACTGCAAATCTCAAAGCTGTTCCTTTGACCATGAAGGCCCTTGTCAACAACAGTAATGATAGTATCTGGCAGATATATGGCCCTTTCTATGTGTCCGGCAACTTTATAAACTCTAATATAGGTTGTTAATCTTCCCAATAAGCCTGTGAGATAGATGCTATTCTTATCCCTTATAGATAATAAAAGAGAAATACACAGAGGTTAATCGATGTTCCAAGATGACACAGCTAGTAAGTGAGAAAAAGGATTTGAAACTAGTCAGTCAAGCTCCTGTGTCTATGCTCATGACAACTATACCTTGTCTTTCTTAGTCATGCCACTGGAATCCTGCCTTCCAACCTGAGCCTCTGGGACAAATAGGACCTTTCTGAATGTAGGATGCTACTCACATAGGATTTCTAAACAAAATGCAGATATCAATGCATTTAATGATTTATTTTCTAAAGGCATTATTACAAGGTTCCTGTAGTGCTTAACCTTGTGACAATGCTGCTTTTTTCAAATGACTCTGCTGTCATCATTATAGCAGGTAAACATCTATTAGTAATTGTAAAGGAAATGAAAGTAATCACAGCACTTTGAGAATACTTAGTGAACAAAAGTGAGATATTACCTCCTCAATCAACATACCTCATACTCACACCGGATGAAAAAAGTAAAAATTGCTTAAAGTAATTAATAAGTGCATCTCTGCTCTTTAGGAGATTTCAGGTCTCTTGGATGCTGGCATTGTCTATGTCTTTCAAAAGATGTATAGTTTCCTAAGACTAAGACAGTAATGATGAACATTTATATGGACAGGGAAGATTACAATCATTATTGAACGATTTTATATAAGGTGAAAATGTCTAAGTTGAAGATAACTTAGAACAGACATTTATAAAGAGAGAATGGATATTCATCCTTAATCTTTTCATATACCTACTGAAATGAACAGGCAATTTCTTTTAAACTGCAGGGAATCATGTATCATGAACTAGGAAATGCTTCTACCTACTTAGTAGACTCTGGGAGTTTTCTTGGAGACAGGGAGAAAATTATTGGGAGGTAACAATGGGAGACTCAAATTAATCTTACTTTGAAAATGCATCATCTCACTGTATTTCCTCTTATATCTACAGAGACAAGAAAATTCAGCAGCAAGAATGGAAAGTGCCTAGGTTCCTCATAGCTCTGCAGGGTAGAGTATATGGAGAAATCCTTGTTTACCAGCATTTGTCTATGAACAATAGTAATTTGTCAGTAAATATCAGAGAACAGTGATGCCAGGAAAAAAACGATTACAAAAAGCTACACAGTGGATTCTCTCACTGTTGTTGAGGCTGTGTCATTCAGAATGCTAGAAAATGAAACTTTGTCACTGGGGCAAAAAACTAAAAAAATTCCACTAAGACCAGTTTTGATAGTGGGAATTTAAATGTATATCACAGTCTCCATCTATGCTCACAAGCCCAGTTTCAAGTCTTAACTTGAAAGGGTGATTCTATAGCAATCATGTTAATTATTACTGGGATCAAAAAATCAATAAATAAATAAAAATGAAAATAAAAATAAAAATAAAAAAGGTGATTCTAATTGCATCCAGGTGCACTATTTAAAAAGCCAAAGAGAATCAACCTACCTGGTAGTAAAAAGAGCTCTCCACATTCAAGGCATAGTAAACTAAATAAAAACTAATTTTTCTAAGTGAAGCAACTCAGGCATGGAAAACTAAACATTGTATATTCTCACTGATGTGTGGGAGCTGAGCTATGAGGAGGCAAAAGCATAAGAATAATACAATGGACTTGGGGACGTGGGGTGGAAGGGCTAAAAGGGAGGCAAGAGGTAAAAGACTACAAATAAAGTGCAGCGTATACTGCTCGGGAGATAGGTACACCAAAATCTCACAAATCACCACTAAAGAACTTACTCATGTGACCAAATACAACCTGTATCCTAACAACCTATAAGGAAAAATAACATGTATGTATTTCCAAATTAAAAAACAACAACAACAACAACAATATGGAGACATAGAGAAAATTTTATTATGAAATAAATAATACATAAATATGTTTATATAATACTGTGTTAAAGATACTAAAGAATATATTGTTAGAAAAACAAAGCCAAAAAATAAAAAAGAAATTTGTTTTTCTTTAGGCATAATTTACTACAGTTAGGACGCTTTAGAACAAAACTTTAAGATGAAATCCATAAAATATTGGCTGAGAAATAAAAGAGGTACTAGCAGAGTGAAAGGAAGAAAGAATGAAGGGGAAATACAAATATATAAGAAGAATTTGGACAGTCATTAGTATTGTTAAAAGGCATGCGAAAACTAAAGATAATCTCATCTGAAATTTACAAACAAACTGAGGCACTTCCCCAGAATGAGCCAGAAAAAGAGATGAATTGAAAATGATCAGAGAATGTGACAGAGTTGGAGGAATCATAATACCAACATATGAAAAACCAATATTCCTGAAAACAACATACAACTAAATTGGATATAAATAATAAGGCAATATTTAATAGATGACAGAATTATTGAACTAAAGTGCAAGTTTCTGTTTACATATACAAAGGTCTCACCGAATCCCAAGAATAATTAATGACATTATCAACCAACTCTGAAAATTCTAAGTTGAAAGACATTAGTAAGAATAACTACAACAGAGAGAGCGAAAGAAAAAAGAACACGTGGAAGAAAAAGAGAGAAAACAGGAAAAGGAAAAGGAGAACAAAAAGAGGAAGAAAAA
Organism: Callithrix jacchus; assembly: GCF_049354715.1. Taxonomy (NCBI): domain Eukaryota; kingdom Metazoa; phylum Chordata; class Mammalia; order Primates; family Cebidae; genus Callithrix; species Callithrix jacchus. The sequence continues at coordinate 4,889,132 of NC_133515.1, forward strand.
GGATCAGTATGAGGATTAATGGAGGCAGAAAGGAGAGATGAGGTAAAAGTGAAAAAGAAGGGAGGAAAAGCAGGAGGAAGAAGGAGAAAAACAGGGAGGAGGTAAGTGAGAAGAAAGAAGGTGAGGAGAAGAAAAAGGAGGAAGAGGGTAAAAAGAAAAGAGAAAGAAGGGGAGGAGAAGGAGAAGGAATAAATGAAACAGAGAAAGGAGGAGAAAAAGATGAAGAATAGAGGGGAGGAGAAAGAAAGTTGTGAGGGGTTAAGAGAGATAGTAAAAGAGGAGAGGAAAATGAATAGGTGAAAGCCTCTTCGTTGTATTACACATAGGAAGAAGGCAGTGGAGCAAATTCTAAACAATATTAAAGAGGAAAGTTATGACACAAGAATATTATATAGAGATATGTTTTAATTAATGTATAAAGGCAACAGAAAACATTATCAGATATGCTGTCTCAGAAATCATATGACTTATTAAATATATTGCTCAAGAAGCTACCCTAGCTAATTAAAAATCCATCAGAATAAAGAAATGAACAGTGGCTAAATCATAGTATTAAGAAACATTCAACAATCATTAAAATAATTGGAGCATAGAATTCAGTCTTAATTGTAACTATAGATAGGGATGGGAAAAAATAAAGGAATGTGAATGGCAAATATATAGCTTAGAGAAGCCATGCATGATTTTAAGAAGAAAAGATGAAACAGTAAACCAGGTCTAAAATTCTGTAAGCAAGATCAAGTAGGAGGAAGAAGGAGAGGAGGAAAAAAGGTATTTTAGTATTGTCCTACATAAAGAGAGATATGAATATATAGTTTCACTGTTAATTCTGAAAGAGAAATGGAATTGCATGTATTTTTAAGCAGAAAGAAAACCACTGGGAGGAACTCGCTTTCCCTGCGGTGTGGCAAGTTAGGCCTGGTCCCCCTCCTCTTTCTGCTGCAGGGCCAGAACCCCTGAAAGTATTCAGCTGCACTTAAGTCTGGACGGTGTCATCTGTCTCCACAATGCCCCCCAGGAAACATGCTCAGGCTGGGGGCAAAAAGACAGAGCAGAAAAAGAGGGAGATTAACAAAGACAAAACTTTTTGTTTGAAGAATAAGAAAGGACCAAAGAAACATAATTTTATCAAGGCTGTCACACACCAAGTTAAGTTTGGTCAACAAAGTCCACGTCAGGTAGGACAGAGTAAAGCTGAAAAGAAATTGAAGAAGGATGACAAGAAGAATTGCAGGAGCTAAATGAGCTGTTCAAACCTGTAGTTGCTCAAAAAATAAGTCAGGTGCAGAATCCAAGTCTGTGGTGTTTGCATTCTTCAAGCAAGGACAGTGTACCAAAGGAGATAAGTGTAAGTTCTCCTATGACTTGACTCTGGAGAGAAATGTGAAAAGCAAAGTGTTTACATGATGCAAGAAATGAAGAACTTGAAAAGGATACTACGGATAATTGGGATGAGAAGAAGCTGGAAGAAGTAGTGAACAAGAAGCACGGTGAGGCAGAAAAGAAAAAACCAAAAACTCAGTGTGCAAGCATTTTCTTGAAGCTATTGAAAACAACAAGTATGGCTGGTTTGGGGTATGCCCTGGAGGGGGTGATATTTGCATGTATCAGCATACACTTACTCCTGGATTTGTGTTGAAAAAAATGAAAGAACAGAAAGAGCGTGAAATTTCATTATAAGATCTAATTGAAAGAGAACGTTCTGCCCGCGGTCCAAATGTTACCAAAATCACTCTAGAATCTTTTCTTGCATGGGAGAAAAGGAAAAGACAAGAAAAGACTGATAGACTTGAGCAAGATATTGAAAGGAAGAAAGCTGACTTCAAAGCAGGAAAAGCACTCGTGATCTGTGGTCATGAGGTGTTTGAATTTTTCCTGAACTGGTCAATGATGATGATGACGAATCAGATGATACTTGCTACACCCAGGGAACAGGTGGTGATAAGGTTGATAATTCAGTGAGTGTAAATGACATAGATGTAAGCCTGTACATCCCAAGAGATGCAGGTGAAACGGGTATTACTGTAGCCAGTCTGGAAGATGCAGCACATATACTTCAGATAAAGATGAAAACAAATTAAGTGAAGCTTCTGGAGGTAGGGCTGAAAATGGTGAAAGAATTTACTTGGAAGAGGACAACGAAGGGGCAGGACTGAAGAATGGAGCTGTTGATGGTGTTCTTGTTGATAAAAATCTTTTCACTGGAGAAAATTTGGATGAACTACAAGAGGAATTAAATACACTTGATTTAGGAGAATGACACCAAATAAGTCGATGAAAAGATTAAGTCAGCTCAGCATGAGTTGAAATTGACTACGATAATGTTTTTCTACTGAGAATTAACAGGATGTTTATTTCCCATGCTGATTCTGGAGGAGCTACCCTCCTGCAAAAAAGGAATATTGTCTTCTCTTCTGACTTCTCTTCTGACTTTGTCTCTTCTCCTCTGACTTTGGCTACATCTCATAGTAAGTTCAGAGTAGTTCATGATAAAATGAAAATACAATGGTCACTGCAGAAAGTGATTGATTGTTGTAACTGTCCACCAAGTAAAAAGTGTATCTGTTTTTCTATCTCTTGGTTTTCATTTGGGCATGTGCTATTAACAGAAACAACAAACTTACATTTAAAATACCCTTCATTTGACATAGATTTTAATGAGTGATTTCATTTCTTTTGTATTTGTATGTTGAGAAGACTGCCTAAAACATGAGCACTGTACTTCATAAAAAATGCATTTATAGATTCATTATTGTATGTCTTTGAACAATTAGATGGACATTTAAAATGGAACTTCTTTTATCTGACAGGATTAGCTACAATGCCCTGTGTTCAATTGTTTCAAAGTTTTTCCTTTTCTTTCTTGCCAATAAAGTTGTAAATAAAGACTATAAAACATTAAAAAAAGAAAAGAAAACCATTAGAGGTTAAAAGAAAATGCTTAACTTCGTGTAGGAGGTACCTATAGTAAAAATACTGGTAACATAATGCTAAACATTATAAAAAATTTGAAATGCACAAGACATGATAGAAGTAAAATCAAATATATTTGTATTACAATAACTATCAATGGTTAAAAATTCTCCTTTAAAAAAACAAGATTAATAAATGGATTCAGAAATACCATGCATGCTGATTAAAAAATAAACCACTAAAGCACAATGATTCAAATATGACAAATACTTTTCAGGTAAACACATAAGAATAGTAATCAAAAAGAGTTATACTAATATTCAATAAAGTAGATTTAAGCTATACAACATTAAATTGGAAAACAATAATTTTATATTGGGAAAATATTGAGCCCTAATGAAGTTGTGAGTTCCAAAAGTGCATAAAGCATGGCCAGGCATGGTGGCTCACGCCTGTAATCCCAGCACTTTGGGAGGCTGAGGTGAGCGGATTACTAGGTCAAGAGATTGAGACCATCCTGGCCAACATGGTGAAACCCCATTGCTACTAAAAATACAAAAATTAGCTGGGCATGGTGGCACACACCTGTAGTCCCAGCTACTCAGGAGGCTGAGGCAGGAGAATTGCTTGAACCCAGGAGGTAGAGGTTGCAGGGAGCCGAGGTCTTGCCACTGCATTCCAGCCTGGCTTCCGGCAATGGAGTGAGACACTGTCTCAAAGAAAAAAAAAAGGGGGGGAGGGGTTTTCAAGATGGCGTAGTAAGAACAACTCGGATCGCAGCTCTCAGTGAATGCTCAGAGGGTGAGTCAAAGCTGCATTTCCAGACGGATCTTTGTTGCCCACAAAATGGGGAAAGTCCCAGGTGTAGGAAAGATGTGGGACACAAGCGCAGCCGGTTTGGCTGTTGCAGTGCAGGCACTCCCAAACAATCCACACAAAACACACAGGCCCGGGTGCCCTGCTAAACTGGCAATCTGAGATTTGGGAGGGCGGATTGGCATGTCCATCTGATTGAATGGGACTTGGACAGTGAGCCAGACCAGGAGATTCTGGAGAAGTGGCGTCTGAGCCAGCGCAGTGGCTAGCTGCACGGAAAAGCACACAGATCCCAGTGCTCTAACAGTGGGCTACCGAATCACCTGGGAGAGAGCCATATGTTCAACTTAAAAAAAAAAAAAAAGAAAGGCGTTCTGAGGCAGGGCGCCAGGCGAGTGGGCTCCGCGGGTTTCACCCCCACAGGGACAAACAAAACAGCAACTCGAAACGCTCCAGGTGGAGAGTTTCACCACCAGCACAGCTGAACCCAGGATGGTGCAGCTCGGTGGGGGAGGGGCGTTCGCCATTACCAAGGATATCCGTCCCTACCAGAGGTACACTCCCATTGCTGACACAGCCTGCCATTGCTGAGGCAACACGCCATAACAGAGAGACTCCGCTGCAGGGCAGAGCTGGTGGCAGCAGGGCAGAGCCTGCCGCAGAGCCCACGGCTGCAGGGCAGAGACCACAGCAACAGGACCCACACCACATCAGCAGGGCGGAGCATTGGCAGGCAAATAGTGACTAGACTGCCTCCTAGCTGGGCAGGATAGTGCCACGGATGCTCATAAAGAAAGCCCCAACCCCCCAGTACAGAGCATCTAAGGAAAAAGAGGGGTTCTAAGAATTGTGCTGCAGCAGAATTAAATGCACCTGCCTAACAGCCCTGCATGAAAAACGGAGCTCACAGCTCAGCACTTGAGCTCCTATAAAGTACAGACTGTCTCCTCAAGCACATCCCTGACCCCTGTATAACCAGAGTCACCTCAAAAAAGGACTGATCAGACTGACATTAGGCGGGCAACATTCTGGGACAAAGATAGCAAAAGAAGAAACTGGTAGCATCCCTCACTGTTCTGCAGCTACTACAGGTGTACCACAGACAAGCAGGGCCTGGAGCGGACCTCAGAAGTTGTACAGCAGAGGGGCTAGACTGGTAGAAGGAAAACCAAGTAACAGAAAGACCTCATCATCAACAATCTGGGCGCCCACTGAGAGACCCAATCGAAAAGTCAGCAACTACTCAGATGACAGGTGGATAAATCCACAAAGATGGGAAGAAACCAGCGCAAAAAGGAGGAAAACACCCGAAACCAGAACACCTCGCCTCCTACAAAGGACCAAAACTCCTCACCAGCAAGAAAACAAAGCTGGACAGAGAATGACTGTGACGAAATTACGGAATTAGACTTCGGAAGGTGAGTAATGAGAAACTTCCGTGCGCTAAAAGAACATGTTCTAAATCAATGCAAAGAAACTAAGAAGCTTGAAAAAAGATTTGAAAAAAGATTCGAGGAAATGATAACTAGAATGGATACCTTAGAGAGCAATATGAATAAATTGAAGGAGCTGAACAACAAAATACAAGAACTTCACGAAGCATGCACATGTTTCAACAGCCAAATTGACCAAGCAGAAGAAAGAATATCAGAAGTCGAAGACCAACTCAATGAAATAAAATGGGAAACCAAGATTAGATTTAAAAAGTGCAAAAAGGAATGAACAAAGTCTCCAAGAAATGTGGGACTATGTGAAGAAACCTAACCTACGTTTGATAGGTGTACCAGAAGGGGATGAAGAGAATGATTCCAAGCTGGAAAATACTCTTCAGGATATTATCCAGGAAAATTTCCCCCACCTAGCAAGGCAGGCCAACTCTCAAATTCAGGAAATACAGAGAACACCACAAAGATATTCTGCAAGAAAAGCAATCCCAAGGCACATAATTGTCAGATTCAACAGGGTTGAAATAAAGGAGAAAATGCTAAGGGCAGCCAGAGAGAAAGGTCGGGTCATCCACAAAGGGAAGGCCATCAGACTCACAGCAGATCTCTCAGCAGAAACACTGCAAGCCAGAAGAGAGTGGGGGCCAATATTCAACATCATTAAAGAAAAGAACTTTCAACCCAGAATTTCATATCCACCCAAACTGAGCTTCGTAAGTGAAGAAAAAATAAAATCCTTTGTGAACAAGCAAGTACTCAGAGATTTTCTCACCACCAGGCCTGCTTTACAAGAGCTCCTGAAAGAGGCACTACACATAGAAAGGTACAACCAGTACCAGCCATTCCAAAATCACACTAAATGCTAAAGAGCATCAACATAATGAAGAATCTACATCAACTAAGGGGCAAAACAGCCAGCTAGCATCAAAATGGCAGTATCAAATTCACACATAACAATAATAACCCTAAATATAAATGGACTAAATGCACCAATCAAAAGACACAGACTGGGAAACTGAATAAAAAAACAAAACCCATCAGTGTGCTGTATCCAGGAAACCCATCTCACATGCAAGGATACACAAAGGCTCAAAATAAAGGGATGGAGGAAGATTTACCAAGCAAATGGAGAGCAAGAAAAAGCAGGAGTTGCAATTCTCATCTCTGATAAAATAGACTTTAAAGCAACAAAGATCAAAAGAGACAAAGGTCATTACATAATGGTGAAAGGATCAATACAACAAGAAGAGCTAATGATTCTAAACATATATGGACCCAATACAGGAGCACCCAGATACATAAGGCAAGTTCTTAATGACTAACAAAGAGACTTAGACTCCCACGCAATAATAGTGGGAGACTTTAACACTCCACTGTCAATATTAGACAGATCAACCAGACAGAAAATCAACAAGGATATTCAGGGCTTGAACTCAGACCTAGAACAAGCAAACCTGATAGATATTTACAGAACTCTCCACCCCAAATCCACAGACTATACATTCTTCTCAGCACATTACACCTACTCTAAAATTGAACACATAATTGGAAGTAAAGCACTCCTCAGCAAATGCAAAACAATGGAAATCATAACAAACAGTCTATCAGACCATAGTGCAACCAAGTTAGAACTCATAATTCAGAAACCAACTCAGAACCGGACAGCTTCATGGAAACTGAAAAACTGGCTCTTGAATGTTGACTGGATAAACAATGAAATGAAGGCAGAAATAAAGAAGTTCTTTGAAACCAATGAGAATGAAGACACAACATACCAGAATCTCTGGGACACATTTAAAGCAGTCTCTAGAAGAAAATATATAGCAATAAGTGCCCATATGCAGAGAATGGAGAGATCCAAAATTGACACCCTAACGTCAAGATTGAAAGAGCTAGAGAAGAAAGATCCAAAAAACTCAAAACCTAGCAGAAGACAAGAAATAACTAAGATCAGAGCAGAACTTAAGGAGATAGAGACACGAAAAACCCTTCAAAAAATCAATAAATCCAAGAGCTGGTTTTTTGAAATGATCAACAAAATAGACAGACCACTAGCCAGACTGATAATAAAGAAAAGAGAGGGAGAGGACTCAAGATGGCGCTGTGAGAACAACCCAGGATTGGAGCTCTTGTTGAATCCACGGAGAGGTGAGTCGGAGCTGCATTTCCAGACTGATCTTTGTTGCCCACAGAACGGGGAAATTCCCAAATATAAAGGAGATGCGGGAAGCCGGCAGCCGGGGTGGTGGCGGCCGGCGCTACCCAGCACTCCCCACAGGGCACGCTTGTCCAGGTGCCCTGCTGAACCGGCAACCTGAGACTTGAGAGGGCTGGACTTGAGACTGAATGAGACTTGGACAGTGGGCCAGCCCAGGGGATTGCAGGGACAGAGCGTTTGGGATAGCCAGTGGGACGAACAAAACTGTGATTTCAAACGATCCCGAGCAGACGGTCCTAGACACTCTGTGGGGGAGGGGCGTCCACCATTACTGAAGCAACCCGCCCCAACTGAGATACACGCCCACTGTGGACACAGCCAGCCATTGCCGAGGCAACCCGTCCCTACTGAGATACACGCCCACTGCTGATGCAGCCTGCCATTGCCAAGGAAACCTGCTACAACAAAGAGACTCTGCTGCAGGGCGTGGCGGAGACCACAGCATAACAGCAGAGCCTGCAGCAATAGGGCGAACCTCAGAACAGCAGGGCGGAGCCTTGGCAGGCAAACAGTGGCTAGTCTGCCTCCTTCTGGGCAGGACACCTCAACGGACATCCAAATATAAACCCGAACTCCCCAACACAGAGCATTTGAGAAAAAAAGGGTTTGTTTAATGAGCTCTGTTGCAGCAGAATCAAACATAGCAGCCTAACAGCCCTGAATGAACAACAGAGTTCACAGATCAGCAATTGAGCTCCTATAAAGTACCGACTGTCTCCTCAAGCAGCTCCCTGACCCCTCTATATCCAAAAGACTGACATTTGGCAGGCATCATCCTGGGACAAAGATAGCAAAAAAAGAAACTGGTAGCATCCCTCTCTGGACCACAGCTGCTACAGGTGCACCCCAGACAAGCAGGGCCTGGAGTGGACCTCAGCAGTCATACAGCGAAGGAGCTAGACTGGTAGAAGGAAAACCAAGTAACATAAATACTTCATCACCAACAATCTGGGTGTTCACTCAGAGACCCAATCGAAAAGTCAGCAACTAGGCAGACGACAAGTGGATAAATCCACAAAGATGGGAGGAAACGAGTGAAAAAAGGAGGAAAACACCTGAAACCAGAACACCTCGCCTCCTAGAAAGGACCAAAACTCCTCACCAGCAAGGGAACAAAGCTGGGCGGAGAATGACTGTGACGAAATGATGGAATTAGACTTCAGAAGGTGGATAATGAGAAAGTTTTGTGAGCTAAAAGAACATATATTAAATCAATGCAAAGAAACTAAGGAACTTGAAAAAAGATATGAGGAAATGATAACAAGAATGGATAACTTAGAGAGGAATATGAATGAATTAAAGGAGCTGAAAGACACAATACGAGAACTTTGCGAAGCATGCACAAGTTTCAATAGCCGAATTGACCAAGCAGAAGAAAGAATATCTGAAGTCGAAGACCAACTCAATGAAATAAAAAGAGAAACCAAGATTAGAGAAAAAAGCACAAAAAGGAATGAACAAAGTCTCCAAGAAATGTGGGACTATGTGAAAAGACCTAACCTACGTTTGATAGGTGTACCAGAAGCGGACGAAGAGAATGAATCCAAGCTGGAAAATACTCTTCAGGACATCATCCAGGAAAATTTCCTTCACCTAGCAAGACAGGTCAACACTCAAATTCAGGAAATACAGAGAACACCACAAAGATATTCTGCAAGAAGAGCAACTCCAAGGCACATAATCGTCAGATTCAACAAGGTTGAAATGAAGGAGAAAATACTAAGGGCAGCCAGAGAGAAAGGTCGGGTCACACACAAAGGGAAGCCCATCAGACTCACAGAAGATCTCTGGGCAGAAACACTACAAGCCAGAAGAGAGTGGGGGCCAATATTCAACATTCTTAAAGAAAAGAACTTTCAACCCAGAATTTCATATCCAGCCAAACTGAGCTTCAGAAGTGAAGAAAAAATAAAATCCTTTACGAACAAGCAAGTACTCAGAGATTTTCTCACCACCAGGCCTGCTTTACAAGAGCTCCTAAAACAGGCACTACAAATAGAAAGGAACAACCAGTACAAGCCATTCCAAAATCACACTAAATGCTAAAGAACATCAACATAATGAAGAATCTACAACTAACAGGCAAAACAGCCACTTAGCATCAAAATGGCAGTATCAAATTCACACATAACAATATTAACCCTAAATGTAAATGGACTAAATGCACCAATCAAAAGACACAGACTGGCAAATTGGATAAAAATCCAAAATCCTTCAGTGTGCTGTATCCAGGAAACCCCTCTCACATGCAAGGACACACAAAGGCTCAAAACAAAGGGATGGAGGAAGATTTACCAAGCAAATGGAGAGCAAAAAAAAGCACGAGTTGCAATTCTCATCTCTGATAAAATAGACTTTAAAGCAACAAAGATCAAAAGAGACAAAGAAGGCCATTACATAATGCTAAAAGGATCGATACAACAAGAAGAGCTAACGAACCTGAACATATATGGACCCAATGCAGGCGCACCCAGATACATAAGACAAGTTCTTAATGACTTACAAAAAGACATAGACTCCCACACAATAATAGTGGGAGACTTTAACACTCCACTGTCAATATTAGACAGATCAACCAGACAGAAAACCAACAAGGATATCCAGGGCTTGAACTCAGACCTGGAGCAAGCAAACCTGATAGACATTTACAGAACTCTCCACCCCAAATCCACAGAATACACATTCTTCTCAGCACCACATCACACCTACTCTGAAATTGACCATATAATTGGAAGTAAAGCACTGCTCAGCAAATGCAAAACAACTGAAATCATAACAAACAGCCTCTCAGACAATAGTGCAATCAAGTTAGAACTCAGAATACAGAAACCAACCCAGAACCGCACAGCTTCATGGAAACTGAACAACTGGTTCTTGAATGTTGACTGGGTAAACAATGAAATGAAGACAGAAATAAAGAAGTTCTTCGAAACCAATGAGAACGAAGACACAACATGTCAGAACCTCTGGGACATATTTACAGAAGTCTCTAGAGGAAAGTATATAGCAATAAGTGCCCATATGAGGAGAATGGAGAAATCCAAAATTGACACCCTATCGTCAAAATTGAAAAAGCTAGAGGAGCAGGATCAAAAAAACTCAAAACCCAGCAGAAGACAAGAAATAACTAAGATCAGAGCTGAACTGAAGGAGATTGAGACACAAAAAACCCTTCAAAAAATCAATAAATCCAAGAGCTGGTTTTTTGAAAAGATCAACAAAATAGACCACTAGCCAGATTGATTAAAAATAAAAGAGAGAACAATCAACTAGAGGCAATAAAAAATGATAAAGGGGAAATCACTACAGATTCCACAGAAATTCAAACCATCATCAGAGAATATTACAAACAACTCTATGCACATAAACTAGTAAACATGGAAGAAATGGATAAATTCCTGGACTCCTGTGTCCTCCCAAGCCTAAACCAGGAGGAAGCGGAAACTATGAACAGACCAATAACAAGGTCAGAAGTCGAGGCAGCAATTAAGAGCCTACCACTCAAAAAAAGCCCAGGTCCAGACGGGTTCACAGCCGAATTCTACCAGACACACAAAAAGGAGCTGGTACCATTCCTTCTGAAACTATTCCAAATAATCCAAAAAGAGGGAATCCTTCCAAAATCATTTTACAAGACCAACATCATTCTGATACCAAAACCTGGCAGAGACTCAACAAGAAAAGAAAACTTCAGGCCAATATCCATGATGAACATAGATGCAAAAATCTTCAATAAAACATTGGCAAGCCGATTGCAACAGCAAATCAAAAAACTTATTCATCATGATCAAGTAGGATTCATCCCGGGGATGCAAGGCTGGTTCAACATACGCAAGTCTATCAACATAATTCATGACATAAACAGAACCAAAAACAAAAACCACATGATTATCTCAATTGACGCAGAGAAGGCATTTGACAAAATTCAACAGCCCTTTATGCTAAAAACCCTCAATAAACTCGGTATCGATGGAACGTATCTCAAAGTAATAAAAGCCATTTATGACAAACCAACAGCCAATATCATACCGAATGGGCAAAAACTGGAAGCATTCCCTTTGAAATCTGGCACTAGATAAGGATGCCCTCTCTCACCACTCCTATTCAATATAGTACTGGAAGTCCTAGCCAGAGCAATCAGGCAAGAAAAAGAAATAAAGGGTATTCATATAGGAAAGGTGGAAGCCAAACTGTCTCTATTTGCAGACGACATGACAGTATACCTAGAAGACCCCATCGCCTCAGCCCAAAAACTCCTGAAACTGATAAGCAACTTCAGCAAAGTCTCAGGATATAAAATCAATGTGCAAAAATCACAACCATTCGTCTACACCAATAACAGACTTAAAGAAAGCCAAATCCAGAACAAACTGCCATTCACAATTGCTACACAAAGAATAAAATACCTTGGAATACAACTCACAAGGAACGTAAGGGACCTCTTCAAGGAGAACTACAAACCACTGCTCAACGAAATCAGAGAGGACACAAACAGATGGAGAAACATTCCATGTTCATGGTTAGGAAGAATTAATATCGTGAAAATGGCTATACTGCCCAAAGTAATTTACAGAATCAACGCTATCCCCATCAAGCTACCATTGACTTTCTTCTCAGAACTGGAAAAAACCACCATGAACTTCATATGGAACCAAAAGAGAGCCTGCATAGCCAAGTCAATTCTAAGCAAAAAGAACACAATGGGGGGCATCACACTACCGGGTTTCAAATGATACTACAAGGCTACAGTAATCAAAACAGCATGGTACTGGTACCAAAACAGAATTATAGACCAATGGAACAAAACAGAGGCACCGGAGGCAACACAACATATCTACAACTATACAATCTTTGATAAACCTGACAAAAACAAGCAAAAGGGGAAAGGATTCCCTGTTTAACAAATGGTGTTGGGAAAACTGGCTATCCATGTGCAGAAAGCAGAAACTGGACCCCTTCCTGACACTTTACACTAAAATTAACTCCAGATGGATTAAAGACTTAAACATAAGACCTGGCACCATAAAAACCCTAGAAGGAAATCTAAGCAAAACTATCCAGGACATAGGAGTAGGCAAGGACTTCATGAACAAAACACCAAAAGCATTGGCAACAAAAGCCAAAATAGACAAATGGGACCTAATCAAACTCCACAGCTTCTGCACGGCAAAAGAAACAGTTACTAGAGTGGATTAGCAACCAACAGAATGGGAAAAAATTTTTGCAGTTTACCCATCTGACAAAGGGCTGATATCCAGAATTTACAAAGAACTCAAACAGATTTACAGGAAAAAAACAAACAAGCCCATTCAAAAGTGGGCAAAGGATATGAACAGACACTTTATGAAAGAAGACATATATGAGGCCAACAATCATATGAAAAAATGCTCATCGTCACTCGTCATCAGAGAGATGCAAATCAAAACCACATTGAGATACCATCTCACGCCAGTTAGAATGGCGATCATTAAAAAATCTGGAGACAACAGATGCTGGAGAGGATGTGGAGAAAAAGGAACACTTTTACACTGTTGGTGGGAGTGTAAATTAGTTCAACCATTGTGGAAGGCAGTGTGGCGATTCCTCAAGGCCTTAGAAATAGAAATTCCATTTGACCCAGCAATCCCATTACTGGATATATATCCAAAAGACTATAAATCTTTCTACTATAAGGACACATGTACACGAATGTTCATTGCAGCACTGTTTACAGTAGCAAAGACCTGGAATCAACCCAAATGCCCATTGATAATAGACTGGATTGGAAAAATGTGGCACATATACACCATGGAATATTATGCAGCAATCAGAAATGATGAGTTTGTGTCATTTGTAGGGACATGGATGAATCTGGAGAATATCATCCTCAGCAAACTGACACAAGAACAGAAATTGAAACACTGCATATTCTCACTCATAGGCGGGTGATGAAAAATGAGAACACATGGACACAGAAAGGGGAGTACTGGGGTCTACTGGGGGGAAAAGGGGAGGGCCAGTGGGAGGTGCAGGTGGGGAGGGATAGCCTGGGGAGAAATGCCAAACGTGGGTGAAGGGGAAAAGGAAAGCAAAGCACACTGCCCTGTGTGTACCTACGCAACTGTCTTGCATGCTCTGCTCATGTACCCTAAAACCTAAAATCCAATAAAAAATTAAAAAAAAAGAAAAGTAAAGAGAGAACAATCAAATAGTTGCAATAAAAAATGATAAAGGGGAAATCACTACAGATTCCACAGAAATTCAAACCATCATCAGAGAATATTACAAACAACTCTATGCACATAAACTAGTAAACCTGGAAGAAATGGAGAAATTCCTGGACTCCTGTGTCCTCCCAAGCCTAAACCAGGAGGAAGCTGAAACTATGAATAGACCAATGACAAGGTCTGAAGTTGAGGCAGCAATTAAGAGCCTACCACACAAAAAAAGCCCAGGTCCAGACGGGTTCACAGCCGAATTCTACCAGACACACAAAGAGGAGCTGGTACCATTCCTTCTGAAACTATTCCAAATAATCAAAAAAGAGGGAATCCTTCCCAAATCATTTTATGAGACCAATATCATCGTGATACCAAAACCCGGTAGAGACACAACAAGAAAAGAAAACTTCAGGCCAATATCCATGATGAACATAGATGCAAAAATCTTCAATAAAATATTGGCAAGCCGATTGCAACAGCAAATCAAAAAACTTATTCATCATGATCAAGTAGGATTCATCCCGGGGATGCAAGGCTGGTTCAACATATGCAAGTCTATAAACGTAATTCACCACATAAACAGAACCAAAAACAAAAACCACGTGATTATCTCAATTGACGCAGAGAAGGCATTCGACAAAATTCAACAGCCCTTTATGCTAAAAATCCTCAATAAACTCATTATTGATGGAACGTATCTCAAAGTAATAAAAGCTATTTATGACAAACCAACAGCCAATATCATACTGAATTGGCAAAAACTGGAAGCATTCCCTTTGAAATCTGGCACTAGACAAGGATGCCCTCTCTCACCACTCCTATTCAATATAGTACTGGAAGTCTTAGCCAGAGCAATCAGGGAAGAAAAAGAAATAAAGGGTATTCAAATAGGAAAGGTGGAAGCCAAATTGTCTCTATTTGCAGACGACATGATAGTATACCTAAAAGACCCCATCGCCTCAGCCCAAAAACTCCTGAAACTGATAAGCAACTTCAGCAAAGTCTCAGGATATAAAATCAATGTGCAAAAATCACAAGCATTCGTCTACACCAATAACAGACTTAAAGAAAGCCAAATCCAGAACAAACTGCCATTCACAATTGCTACAACAGAATAAAATACCTTGGAATACAACTCACAAGGAATGCAGGGGACCTCAAGGAAAACTACAAAACACTGCTCAATGAAATAAGAAAGGACACAAACAGATGGAGAAACGTTTCATGCTCATGGTTAGGAAGAATTAATATCGTGAAAATGGCTATACTGCCCAAAGTAATTTACAGAATCAACGCTATCCCCATCAAGCTACCATTGACTTTCTTCACAGAACTGGAAAAAACCACCATGAACTTCATATGGAACCAAAAGAGAGCCTGCATAGCCAAGTCAATTCTAAGCAAAAAGAACACAGCGGGGGGCATCACACTACTGGATTTCAAATGATATTACAAGGCTACAGTAATCAAAACAGGATAGGACTGGTACCAAAACAGAGATATAGACCAATGGAACAAAACAGAGGCACCGGAGGCAACACAACATATCTACAACTATACAATCTTTGATAAACCTGACAAAAACAAGCAATGGGAAAAGGATTCTCTGTTTAACAAATGGTGTTGGGAAAACTGGCTATCCATGTGCAGAAAGCAGAAACTGGACCCCTTCCTGACACCTTACACTAAAATTAACTCCAGATGGATTAAAGACTTAAACATAAGACCTGGCACCATAAAAACCCTAGAAGAAAATCTAGCCAAAACCATCCAGGACATAGGAGTAGGCAAGGACTTCATGAACAAAACACCAAAAGCATTGGCAACAAAAGCCAAAATAGACAAATGGGACCTAATCAAACTCCACAGCTTCTGCACGGCAAAAGAAGCAGTCACTAGAGTGGATCGGCAACCAACAGAATGGGAAAAAAAATGTTGCAGTTTACCCATCTGACAAAGGGCTGAAATCCAGAATTTACAAAGAACTCAAACGGATTTACAGGAAATAAACAAACAAGCCTATTCAAAAATGGGCAAAGGATATGAACAGACACTTTATGAAAGAAGACATATATGAGGCCAACAATCATATGAAAAACTGCTCATCATCACTGGTCATCAGAGAGATGCAAATCAAAACCACATTGAGATACCATCTCATGCCAATTAGAATGGCAATTATTAAATAATCTGGTGACAACAGATGCTGGAGAGGATGTGGAGAAAAAGGAACACTTTTACACTGTTGGTGGGAGTGTAAATTAGTTCAACCATTGTGGAAGGCAGTGTGGCGATTCCTCAAGGCCTTAGAAATAGAAATTCCATTTGACCCAGCAATCCCATTACTGGGTATATATCCAAAAGACTATAAATCGTTCTACTATAAGGACACATGCACACGAATGTTCATTGCAGCACTGTTTACAATAGCAAAGACCTGGAACCAACCCAAATGCCCATCGATGATAGACTGGAATGGAAAAATGTGGCACATATACACCATGGAATATTATGCAGCAATCCGAAATGATGAGTTCGTGTCGTTTGTAGGGACACGGATGAATCTGGAGAACATCATTCTCTGCAAACTGACACAAGAACAGAAAATGAAACACCGCATATTCTCACTCATAGGCGGGTGATGAAAAATGAGAACACATGGACACAGAGAGGGGAGTACTAAACACTGGGGTCTATAGGGGGGAAAGGGGAGGGTCAGTGGGAGGGGGAGGTGGGGAGGGATTGCCAGGGGAGAAATACCAAATGTGGGTGAAGGGAGAAAGCAAACAAAACACACTGCAATGTGTGTACCTATGCAACTGTATTGCATGCTCTGCACATGTACCCCAAAACCTAAAATGCAATAAAAAAAATAAATTAAAAAAAAAAAGAAAATCCCTATTAAGGGAATGACTCTGACTTTGAGACGGTGCCCCAGCAACGTGTCAGGTGCTGCAGAGCATTCTGGAAAAAGTCCCACAGAGGCTGGGCTCATGTTCTATTGCAGCCAACAGCAGCAAGATCCCATCCTATGGTTCTGCATTTCTCAGTCAGTGTGTTAAAGAGGAGTAATGTTTTCTAACTTGACATCCCAGCTTTTCCTTCAGTTGGCTTACTGTTTCTTATCTTAAAAAAATAATTGTAGTGGATATCAGTTGCGTTTGGCTGAACAATAAAGATATTTGATTCAGGCAGTATATGGAGTATATTAAGCATTTTTAGACTAGTGACCTTTCATTTTGACTCTATTATAAGAATAGTGGAACAATTACCATGCAGGACAATAAATTTAAAGCAAAATAAATTTTCACTTGAAGACCTATGTAACAGCTAAGGCCCTCAAGACTTACATAATCTAGTGTACCTCTTCAATTGGTTTGTGTGAATAGCTTGAAGAACAGGTGCCGTCCTCTCACCTATGCTGTATCTCTTTTTTGGCCCACAGAGCTCATAGTCTAGATTATTATTGTTTTAATTCACACACACCCATAGTGCACAATTGTATACTTAAAAGATAAGAAAGAGAAGAAAATGTATTAAATCAATATGTGGCACTTTTCATGTCTCTTGATTTTTGTCTAGGTTACTTCATGAGGAGGAATATAGATCATAGATAAACCAGGATAGAAGTGTCCTTCTTTGCTGTTCTGTATGTCAGTTGAGTGATATGTCTATATTTACATGCACCTGTAACCCAAATGTCAAATACAAATTTACTTGGGTGATTAAAACAATTTAAAAGTTGAGAAAAATCTATTATATTGGCATGCTTAAATACTTATATGTTAAGAAATGTTCTTTCATTGGTGTTTAATATTTTTATAGGCAGATATAGGTAATTTATGTTTACTTTGATGTAATTAATCTCAAATTCATATAGATATATGTCAGAAAAACTTGTTTTCAAAATGAATCGGGGAGTTATAAAAATATAGTTGAAGTGTAGTAAAAAACAAGTAAAGAAGTAAGACAATAGTTGGATTCAAAGGCATACAGGCAAGTAAGTTATCAGGGTATTAGCCATTTATTAAATGGAATAGACATTAAAATAATATTAAGCCAAAGATGTAAAACAAATTAAAATCATAGTGATGGATGAAAGAGGAGAAATTAATAAAAGTAAATTGAAAAAAGTTCACTTAAAAAATCAGTAATTGGAGGCTGGAAGCAAGACTTGCCCTAAGAAGTTCTTCAGCCTTAACCCAAGGTCTCATACTTGGAGCACTATGACATCACCACAGCTAGAGTCCACTCTGCAGTCCCTTCTGGAGCAGCTGAGCAAGGGTGAATTAGGGACTTTCAAATTCCTCTTCTGGCTTTTCCCCTGCAAGATGTGCTACAGAAGACCCCATGGTCTGAGGTGGAAGAGGCCAATGGCAAGAAACTGGCAGAAATTCTGGTCAACACATCCTCAGAATGTTGGATAAGGAAAGCGACTGTGAAGACCTTGGAAGAGATGAATCTTCCAGAATTGTCTAAGATGGCAAAGGTTGAGTTGCTGGAGGACAGACAGGTGGAAGACGCAGATAACCCTGAACTCGGAGACTCAGAAGAGGTCTTGGAGATAGCAAAGCCAGGTGAGAAGGAAGGATGGAGAAATGTGATGGACGAACAATCTTTGGTTTGGAGAAACACCTTTTGGTGAGGAGACAGTGACAATTTCCACGACTGTGTCACTCAGAGAAACCAAAGGTTCATTCCATTCTTGAATCCCAGCAGACCATGCAGCTATCACCTTACACGGTGGGTCTGCAGGGTCCTGTGGGCTTGGGGAAAACCACGCTGGCTAAAAAGTGTATGCTGGACTGGAAAGACTACAACGTTGGCCCGAAGGCCAGATACGCTTTCTACCTCAGCTGCAAGGAGCTCAGTACCCCGGGCCCCTGCAGTTTTGCAGAGCTGATTGCCAAAAACCGGCCTGAATTGCAGGATGACATTCCAAACATCCTAGCCTAAGCTCAGAGAACCCAGCTCATGGTCAATGGCCTTGATGAGCTGAGAGTGCCACCTGGGGCGCTGATCCAGGACATTTGCGGGGACTGGAAGAAGCTGAAGCCGGTGCCAGTCCTCCTGGGGAGTTTGCTGAAGAGGAAGATTTACCCGAGGCCACCCTGCTGGTCACCGCGGGACCCAGGTCCCTGAAGGACCTGCAGCTCCTGGCCGAGAAGCCCTTCAACATAAGGGTGGAGGGGTTCCTGGAGGAGGACAGGAGGGCATATTTCCTGAGACACTTTGGAGAGGAGGACCCAGCCATGCGTGCCTGTGAACTTTTGAGATGCAACGCACCCTGTTCCTGCTGGGCTCGGCGGCCGCGGTGTGCTGGACCGTGTGCAGTCTGAAGCTGCAGATGGAGAAGGGGGTAGGACCTGACCCCCACCTGCCACACCTACTCAGGGCCGCTCCAGCACTTTCTCTGCAGCCGCTTCCTGCAGGGTGCACAGCTCTGGGGCGAGCTTCGGGCGCCGAGCCTCCTGGCTGCGCAGGGCCTGTGGGCACAGATTTCCGTATTCCATGAAGAGGACCTGGAGAGGTTCGGGGTGCAGGAGTCTAATCTCCGCAGGTTCCTGGATAGAGGCATCCTACGCCCGAACAGAGCCGCCAGAGGTCAGCGCAGCGAGGCGGGGTCCTCCCCTGCTTCTGGAGCAAGGCAGGCTGGCGGGAGGCTGAGGACCTGCGATGTCGTGAGACACCGGTGTCCTCCCCTCCAGGGAGCAGAGGCAGCTCTGGAAGTCAGTTTAATGCAGAGACCGCGACCGGAGGGGCGCAGAACACTTCTCCCAGCGTCCTGGGCTCCGCGAGCACAATTTTAAAACCAGCGGCGAAATCCGAGTCCTTCCGCAGTGGAGCGTGGCGGCCGCTCCGAGCGCCATCTCAGACTCCACTCGCTTCTGCGCCGCGAGGCACCCGGGTGAGTTCCAGGGCTCCGTGGGCCCCCAGCCGCCACGGGTACCGGGAGTCTCTTGGCGGAGGGGGGGTACGGAGCTGGGCGCCTAGACGGTGCCAGGGTAGTTTCTCTACACTTGCCCGGTGGCCGGAGCCGCAGCCCTGCGCCTTCCCCACCCACCAGGGCCGCGCCTTCCTCCTCCGGCCAGACAGACCTCGCCCGGCCCTGGCGGGAAACTCGCAGGTCCCGGGCAGCCCGGGCCGCGCTGCGGTGAAGTGGGCCCTACGCGCACGTGGGGTGGCCAGAGGCCACTGCTTCCCAGACCCATGAACAAAGCTGGAGATGCGGCTGCGGAGTTGGCCCTGGGATCTGCTTCATCTCTCGGCTCTCGGGCCGCAGCCGCCTCCCTGCCAGCAGCCGGCTATTCCTGGCCCTGGGCACCATCTTCCCTGCCTGTCACCACTCCTGTCCGCCCAAGTAGCTCTGTCGCTACTGCAGGCTGAAGTGCACTGGCTCAATCTCAGCTCACTGCAACCTCCGCCTCCCAGGCTCAGACTATCCCCCCGGCTCAGCCTTCAGAGTAGCTGGGACCACAGGTGCCCGCCAGGACGCCGGCTAATGTTTTTTCTTCCCGTAAGACCGGGGTCTCCCTACGTTGCCCAGGCAGGTCTTCAACTCCTGCGCTCAAGTGATCCTCCCGCCTCCTTCTCCCAAAGTGTTGGGATTACAGGCGTGAGCCACCGCGCCCGGCCACCACGCCCTTCATTCTCTTTAAAGATGACAGATGAAAGGCATCTCGCGTTTAGGGCGTCCCAGAACGCGAGATGCCCCTAATGTGTCATCTTTAAAGAGGAGGAAGTGGACTCCCGGGCTCAGTCACTCGGGCGCGGTGACTCCGGGACGGCCAGGGCCAAATGGTCTTATTCCTTTGTACCGCACCAAGTAACTGGCGTCAGGTCTAACAGCCCTGGCCTTCGGGGAGGACTCTGGCGAGCGCGGTGCAAGCTGCTGAGGAGTCCCACCGCGGGAGTTGAGGCCTCGGGTGGCGCGGAATTGGCAGAGTCTTTTTTCCGTTTCACCTCTGAAAGTCGTCCCCCGGCCTCTCTTTTTTCTTCCTTCTTGTTTCCCTCCGGCGAGTCAGCGGGACGGTGAATTTCCCTTTCTGGTGGTTTCCACGCCGACCTGAGCAGCACAAATTGTGAGCCGGTTCAGTGATGCCGGCTGTGGTAGGTGGCTGTGGGGACCCTGGGTCTGGGGCACAGGGAGGATCGCGACTCATGCGGGTGGGAAGGTCGTCCCGGATCATCCCGGTAATCTTTGCCCCAGAGGAACGGCATATTTCGCATCTGTGGGAGGTGTCTGGGTCGTTGGGAGAGTGACGGGACAGACAGGAAAGGACGCAGGGAGAAGTCGTTTCTTGGAGACGGGTCCCGGCAGACGACTTAGACCTGAGCTGATTCTGTTGACCCCAAACTGTGTTTTTCCCACCGAGAAGAAAGTCAGGGAGAGAAACATTAGTACAAGTTCGGACCTGAAATATGGTAGAGATGAAACATAATCTCTGAAATCACACAGCTTTTCCGTTTCAAAGGTTCCTAGTGCCCAGCTCTCCTAGCTCCCGGCTAGTGTTCCTTGACATTTTGGTGATTTATAAAGACTTTCTGGGCTGGGCGCGGTGGCTCATAGCTGTAAACCCAGCACTTTGAGAGGCCGAGGGGGGTGAATCACGAGGTCAACAGATTGAGACCAACCTGGCCAACTTGGTGAAACCCGTCTCCACTAAAAATACAAAAAAAATAGCTGGGCGTGGTGGCGCAAGCCTGTAGTTCCAGCTACTCGGGAGGCTGAGGCAGGAGAATCGTTTGAACCCAGAGGGCGGAGGTTGCAGTGAGCCGAGCTCGCGCTACTGCACACTAGCCTGGCGACAGAGCAGACTCTGTCTTGGGGTGGGGGGAGACTTTCTTTTTCCACTGGTATGTGTGCCTGTGGGAAGTGCTGACACCTCCGTGATCCAGTGCAGCCTACCAGTGTAGCCCTTATTGCATGGCACAGAAGATACTGGGTTGGATTTCCCTCTGCAAGTCTGATCATAGCTGTATCCATTTACTGGCAGAGTGCCTAGCACAACATAGACAGAGGCAAATATTTATTAAACGGGAATTAGTGCAGTACCTTAATTGGATGAAATGGCACCCTGCCCCACTTTTTAAAAATCAAGCTATCAGATTTTATGTACCCCGATTTCCTAAAAAACCTCACTAATTCAGCGATTATCAATTTATTGGCCACAGATTGCCAGATAGCTCAAATTATTAGAAGGGTCTCTGTAAGTCCATGGGGTCTCAGGGCATCATCTAGAACCAGTCAATTCTCACACATACAGATTCTGCTATTTTTTCAAATGTATGTAAATGAGTTGTAATTTAGGAGTTTTTACAGAGTCAACAGGTACTAAAAGTAATACTGAGATCATATTGGATGTTCATAAAAACGTTTTACTTTTTTTTATTGAAATTTAAGTTTTAGTTAGGAAATCACTTCATTAGTCCAGTTGATGTCTAGGTCTGAGCTGTCCAGTATGGTAGCCACAAGTGACAATTTAGAATTAGAATGAACTTAATTAAAAATTCATGTTTTAGTTGCCCTAAGTACATTTAAAGTAACCACATGTGGCTAATGGCTAAATGGCTGAAAAGTGCAGATATAGAATATTTCCAGCCTTCGCAACTAGATATTGCTGATGTTGCCATTTAAGATGAATAAAAAGCAACTTAACCATAAAATATAACCTTAACAGTGTTAACATCTAATTTATAGCATAACAGAGAGCAATGAAATTGGGGATGGTTAAGCATTTTCTACCCTTGTTCAGTGAACAATACATTATCTCTTTATAAAGAAATGAAATTTGCTGTTTTTCCCTGGGTATTGCCTGGATTGTAAAATGCTTCTTTCACATCCTTACCCCAACCTTCTTCCTTGTAGGTTAAAGTTACTTGTTATTGGTACATAGCCTCTATGAGGGCCAAGGACCAGAAGAAACACAGAAAGAAAAACAGTGGGCCCAAAGCTTAAAAGAGAAAGAAACAGCATCTGCAGGATCTCCAACTAGGAGAAAAAGATGAGGCCCAGAAGAGAAATTCCAGAGCGTTTGCAGTTCAGTCTACTGTGCGATGGCTGGATCCTTTCACAGGTATGTTTAGCTGCAGTCTGGTGGTTCTTCTGCTGATTCTTTTTAAATAGAAGGAGCCTCTCACAGGTGACATTTGGATTCACGAGTCTAGTCCAGCTCCAAAGGACATAGTGATGCATGCTGTGTGGCTTTCACAAAAACATGGGAAGCCTTTCCCGTAGAAGCCCCCTTGCCTCCAGCATCTGCACACTGGTTGGTGTTTCTTGCTCAAGATAAAAGAATTCACAGAATTTGTTTGTTCCTAAACTTGAAACTGTTTCTCTGGTGATAAGTGTGCTTTTTCCCTCTGGATATGTTTTACATAGTTATAATATCAAATACAAAAATGACAATATTTAATACTAACATAGCTTTATTTATTGAGTCCTTGTGATATGCCTAGCAGTGTACTTTAAACATTTTTCAACTAAATGCTTCCAGTAGCCTTACCAGAGTAGGAATCATTCTTGCCCTCATTTTATGGATGACAAAACTGAGGTCAAGGAAACAAGTTATCTCCATTCATATAACCAGTAAGTAGGAGAGTCAAATTTAACTCTAGAGCTTCTGCTCTTATCTGTTATGATGCACTGCCTTGGTAGTTCCCTTTTGTTTTTTTAAAAACTATTAAAATCACTCACAAAACAGTCATATTTAAGGAGTGTTTAATTTTCAATTCTCTATACTATTCATGTCATCTTGTTACATCTTATTGAACAGCAGTTATTTGGATGGGGACCAGTAGTTAACAAGCTATTAATTGACAAGTTAGTATTTTTATGTATTTTTTATACTCTCTAATTAATATACTAAAGTACTATCTAAAAGTATACTAAAAAAAAGTCTACTTATAAGGCTGATACCTTTTATTCTATTTTGAAAGTAAGTTTATTATTTTTTCATGAATAGGACTCAGGATTTGAAGACAAAGAAGCATCATATTCCAGTGGTTGATGGAACTCCACTAGAGCCCCCACCAATGGTGGTGGTGTGATGGGGCCTCCAAAAGTTGGAAGGAGCACTTTGATACAATGCCTCATTCGGAACTGCACCCGGCAGAAGTTGACTGAGATCCGAGGCCCTGTGACAATTGTGTCGGGTAGGAGATGCTGCCACAGACACGGTTGGCGTGGCTGTTGTCATCTGAGGGACATGCATGTATCTGTTGTGCTCTTGAGTGGAACATGTTAAATATTGTCATGTCATGTTACCTTTCTTATGCTTTTACTAAGTTGGCTCTGGCTTCAGAAAAGGGTAAGTTCCCAGAGATAAAAATGTGATACATATCTTATCCTAACTACCCTGTGGCTTTGCCAAGTATGTTTTTTGGAAGGGCCTAGCAGGCCTGGTTACCATGAAGATATCATTTCACAGATAGCATCACCTCCTATGTGCCAGGTGCACATGCTTGACCTTTTGAAGCCACATTCTGGTGGAAGTGAGAGTTTTCTCTATTTCCTATGAGAATTTGTCTGCATTGGGAGATGATGACCTTTCCAAGTTTGAGAAAAAATGAAACAAGCTTCCAGAGGTAGAATGGCAATGTACAATCTGAAATCTCTTGTTATTGCAATAATGTAGTTGGATTTGGGCTTTTCTTTATCTTTGGAGCATCCATAGTTTCTTTTTCTTTTCTTGAGACAGAATCCTACTCTGGCACAGGCTGGAGTGCAGAGTGCAGTGGTGTGATTACAGATCACTATAGCTTCAACCTCCTAGGCTCAAGCAGTCCTGACTCCTGAGTATTGTACACCACCGTGCCTGGCTAATTTTCCTTCCTTATTTTTCCCCCCTCTAGAGATGGGGATTCCCTATGTGGCCCAGGCTTGTCTCAAAACTTCTGGGCTCAAGGGATCCGCTTGCATTGGCCTCCAAAGGTGCTGGGACTACAGGCATGAGCCACTGTGCCCAACCCATAATTTCTTGACCATTTTCCTTTTACCTTAGTTTAGAAATAAGTATTGTTATGAATATTCTGTTGTATTGTGTTTGAGGATGTTTTCTGATATAGTAGGAATATGGGAAGCTTTGTTAGAGGTGAAGACATTGGCCTGCAGCTGAACAGCAGGATCATGGTTATCATGGAGTCTGTCCAGTCAGGATTTTCTCTGATCACTTTTATTCACCTGGGTAGACTTTTGACATTATTTAAATTTAAAACACAGAAAGAAAAACAGGAAGGAATTTATTTTATGTTATCAGTTTTTGCCTATAAAGGTGAACTTCTGGTACACTCCTGAAAACGTATATGGTGTTTCACCGGATGCAATTTAAGAAAAATGTAAATTAGAGTTGATGGTTAGAGTTTTTTCAGCATCTTTTTAAAGTAAAATTTTCATCTTTTCACTTATAGGTAAAAAGCACAGACTCACCATTATTGAATCTGGGTGTGACATTAACATGATGATTAATCTGGCTAAAGTAGCAGATTTGGTAAGTTAGCAGTGACAGCCCTGGATGCTGATGCAGACTTACAGTGTGTGATAGGTTGTTTGCCCCGTGTTGAAGGGAAGAGCATTTTATGATTATTAACGGAATCATGGTCATCATCAGGAATACAGTAGATGTGATTGAATTCATGATAATAGTAATAAATGTTATTAGATTAATAAGAAAAATGGAATATGCACAGTGAAATATATTCCAGAATCTAAAAGCAAATCACAGGATGAAGAAAACCTTTAACGAACACAGCTAATAAGAACTCATTAACATGCATACGTATATACGTTCAAAGTATATCATACTAAGTACCATTTCTTCTTGGATCCTTCCTGGCACTGTGCCAGCTGCTTTCTACAAATTTAGCTTACAAAAACCTGTGATACACCCTTGAGGTGAGTCAGTATTATCTGTAGTTTACATAAGATGAAATAGAGCCTCTGTGCAGTTAAGTAACTTGCGTGAAGGCGGGACTCTTGTTCCTCATGGTCGGAGAACCTTCCTCCTTAATGATAATGCGAAAGTGAGTATACAAGTTGCCCTGAAGAAGTGGTCAGAGTTTACCAATATGAAATCTAGACAGTACTCATTGTAAGGAAAATGTACACGTGCTTGTATTTATGGAAATGGTAATGTTCACTGTTTCTGATATTCTATTAACTATCTTTTAAATTAGCAAAAATAAAATATAAATTAGAAAAAAAAATAAGCCATATTGAATAGGAAGTATGGGGTGACAAATACCTTGGTTTTTTTCATTTTTAATTTTTTCTAGAAACCTGTTTTGTAACAAAGAGCTACAGATTGTATAATTTGGCCCAGATGACTCCTAAAATATAAAGTAAAAAGTAGCTGGGATCACAGGCACACATCACCAGGCCTGGATAATGTTTTTCTTTTTAGTAGAAACAAGGTCATGTTATGTTATCCAGGCACTCATTACTATTTTTTTTTTTGAGATAAGGTCTCTGTAGCCCAGGCTGGAGTACAGTGGCATGATCTTGGCTCACTGCCACCTCCATCAACAGTAATGTCAGGCATGAGGGGTCATGCACCCAGGCAATTTGGGTGCCAGTGATCCTCCAAACTCAGTCTCCCAAGTGGCTGGGATTACAGGCGCATACTACTATGCCTGGAACTTTTAGATTTTTGGTAGAGATGGGGTTTTGCTCTGTTTCCTGGGCTGGTCTCGAACTCCTGAACTCCAGTGATATGCCTACCTTGGCCTCCCAAAGTGCTGGGATTACAGGCATAAGCCACCACCAGATTACTATTTAATCTGGGCACGAAGTACTAATTTTATAGGGGCCAAACCTGGCTGACATCCTTTTAGCCCATTGATAAACTAACATCACCAGTAATGGGGCAAAGGGGCACTGCAGACCTCCTGATGAGACACTTGGCAAGGACCAGATGTTCCACTGTGGTGCTCCTGCCAACAAGGCCCAAGCTGTGCCTAATCACCAGCAAATATCAGACAGCCCAAAGGGTGACCACATGCTTTGGAGGGGTCAAGGTCAGGAAAGACAGAAAGGCTGAGGGACCATTCCTGACTGAAGGGAACTAAAAACATCACTGCACAGAATGGATGAGCCTTTGCTGGACTCTGGCCAGGTAATGGGCACGAGTGGGTAGCTAGTGGTGAACCCTGAGTGGGGTCTGATGACTAGGTGTGGCCTGGTGGCAACACTAATTTACTGGTGTGTTTATAAGCACTGTGACTATATAGGATAATGCATTCACTTCTGGGAAATACACGGAAATTGTAAGAAGTCAAGGGCTATCATATCCTGTAGCTTGCTCATATTGGCTTTGGGAAAAAAAACACATAAAATAGAGATAGGATAAAGCAGATGCAGCAAAGCATCAACAATTTGGAAATCTGGGTGAAGGATCTATGAAGTTTTCTTTCTTTCTTTTTTTTTTTTCTCTGAGACAGGATCTTGTTCTATTTCTCCAGGCTAGAGTGCAGTGGCACAATCATAGCTCACTGTAACCTTGAACTCCTGGGCACAAATGATCCTCCCACCTCAGTCTCCTGAGTAGCTGAGACCAAAGTTGGACATCACCATGCTTGGCTGATTTTATTTTTTTGCAGAAATGAGGTCTCCCTATGTTGCCCATGCTGGTCTCAAATTCCTGGCCTCAAGCAATCCTCCTACTTTGGCCTCCCAAAGTGTTGAGATTACAGGTGTGAACCACCATGCTCAGCCTGCAAGTTCTTTTTATTATGTCTGGAAACTTTTCTGTATGTCTGAAATTATTTCAAAATAAAAAGTTAACTCGGTGGGGTGACTTGTACCTGTTAATTCTAGCTACTTGGGAAGCTGAGGCAGGAGAATTTCTGAGGCCCGGAGTTCAAGACCAGCCTGGGCAACACAGTGAGGCCCCCCCATCTCTCTATTATAGTTCTTCTTTTTGAGACAGAGTCTAGCTCTGTCACTAGGCTGGAGTGCAGTGGCGTGATCTCAGCTCACTGCCACCTCTGCCTCCCAGGCTCAAGCGATTCTCCTGTCTCACCCCCCTGAGTAGGTGCGACTACAGGCATGCAGCATCACACCCAGCTAATTTTTGCATTTTTAGTAGAGATGGTGTTTCACCATGTTGGCCAGGATGATGTCAATCTTTTGACCTCATGATCTGCCTGCCTTGGCCTCCCAAAGTGCTGGGATTACAGGCATGAGGCACTGTACCTGGCCACTTTTCTTTTTAAATTAGCTGGCTGTGGTGATGCATGCCTGTAGTCACTGAGGTGAGAGGATGGTTTGAGTGATCATTGAGCCACTGCACTCCAGTCTGTGCAACAGAGTAAGACCCTGTCTTTAAAAAACATAATGGCTAGGCCAGGTGCAGTGGCTCACTCCTGTAATCCCAGCACTTTGGGGGGTCAAGGCAGGTGGGCTCAGGAGTTTGAGACCAGTCTGGGCAACATACTGAGACCACATCTCTATAAAAAATAAAATAAATCAGCCAGGTGTGGTGGCACTTGTCTATAGTTTCAACTATTTGGGAAGCTGAGGTGGGAGGATTGCTTGAGCCTGAGAAGTTGAGGTTACAGTGAGGCAAGATCACGCTGTTGCATTCCAGCCTGGGTAACAGAGCAAGACTCCATCTCAAACAACAACAACAATAAAAAAAACCCTGACAGTGATTGAGATAGGAGGAAGCTTCAGATCCCAGAAAGCGGCAAGGGTTACATGTGGTAGAACAGGAGGGGTCAGCAGGACCCCACAGGTGTGAGCTGGGGTGGTGGGAGGTGGGTGGTGGGCAAGGCAGAGTGCTGTCCAGGTGCTGTTAGGCCTGAGGCAAGATGAGGGAGGTAGGGGGCACAGTCAAGATGTATGCAGGGGTTGTGGCACTGGGAACGCTGGCATAGAGGGGCTGGGAGGATCAGGGGGTGCCGTCTGAGTGAATGGGGGCTCCGGGAGAAGCAGGAGGAAGCCCCTAGCACAAGGACAGGAGTGGCATGGAGTACTGGGCCCTTCAGGGTCATGTGCTCCTTGAAGGCTCTGTCCTGGAAGCATATCCCAGGACCAGTCCTATGGGCTGGGTGACAGAAGGCCAGGACATAAGAGCACGGAGGCCCTATGGGAATATAGGGAAACCTGGGGAGGAGGTGGAGGAGAGGGGTGGACGTGGGGCCACACAGGAATGTGCTGCAGAGTGAGAAGCAGAGGCCACGGATGGAATGCCAAGAGATCTCTGAGGCCCGCATGTTACAGCATCTGACCACATGGAGCTCCAGCTGCCCTGGTAATGGCAGAATCTGGGGTGAAGAACATAAGGGGTCTTGTTGGAGTGATCCAGCTGGGGGGCATGGAGGCCCCAGATTTCCCACAGGACTTGGGTGTGGAGTTCTCCAGGCCATGGGCCTGCCTCTGTGAGCTGCAGTAGGTGCCTTAGGTTTCTGGACGCCTGTCCCCCAGCCACCTAGATGGCCTGTAGGGACCATCACCACTAGTCTCACTCGTACCCACAGGGAGGGGAAAACAGAAGACCCCAGAAGCACAGAGGGGCGATGCTTGTCATGGTGATGGTCTGGAGTCACTGAGGGAAAAATAAATTTAGTCAAGCATTCTCTGTTTAGGTTTAGGGAAACTATACATTTAAAAAGGTTGTCCAGAGCATGTAAGATAGACGTTTGGAGTGTGAAAGCTGTGATCACGTCTCACATGAGCTGTGCTGCCTGATATAGGAACCATAAGCCACACATGGCTGGGGTGGTCACTGCACTGTATGTGTTATGCACAGGAGATGCCAAAGGACTGGTACAAGAGGTAATGCAAAAACCCCACCACACCTTGGGAGGCCAGGACTGGTGGATCTCTTGAGTTCAACAGTTCAAAACCAGCAAGGGAAACACAGTGAGGCCCCATACCTACAAAAAATATAAAAATTAGCAGGGCATGGTGGTGCACATCTGTGCTACTTGTGAGGCTGAAGTGGGAGTATTGCTTGAGCCCGAGAGGTCGAGGTTGCATTGAGCTGTGAATGCACAACTGCATTCCAGCCTGGGCAACAAGTGAGACCCTGTTTCAAAAACAAACAAAAAACCCAAAAGTAAATGAGCTGGATGTGGTGGCTCACACCTGTAATCTCAACATTTGGGGAGACTGAGGCAGGAGGATCACTTGAAGCTAGGAGTTTGAGACCAGCCTGGGCAAAATACCAAGACCCCATATCTACAAATACACACAGAACAACAAGAACAAAAGTGAATGCAACATCTTATGAATGACTTATGTAGTGATTACATATTGAAATAATATGTTAGATATTTTAGATTAATTAAGGTATTTGATTTAATCCTGCATTTTCATTTACTTTATCATCTAAAGGGAGCTGGAGGTGCCTCTGGAGGAGCCAGGGTCCACGGTGTCTCAGACACAGGAGCCTCCACCCTCATGGTGAAATTGAAGTGACACAATGAATCCCTAGACACCCAGTTGCATGTTTTCTCCAAGAACATAGTTTCCAATTGCAGGTTATTTGACTAAACTTGTTAAGAGGCCAGGGAAGAAACAGGATTGACGCTGGGTGTTCTGTTGGCTGAACCCTTGTCTGGAGTCAGCCCAAAGTGATGGCAGGGGAATTCCTGCAAGGGACTGCCCTAAACCTTCCCAGAATGAGAGCCAGCTGAGGTTCCAAAGGAAAAGCACTTAATGCCAGGGTAGTCAGTCCAAAGCATTTGTTAGGGAAACTTATATACAGAGGGGGATGCAGTGTGGTCTCATGAGGGACAGTCAGAAACAGGTTCTGCCTAAGCATGCCACGGTGAGTGGGGAGTGGAGTTTATGTGAAGATGCAAGGAATTTGGCTGGGGCAGGGCCAGTTTCCACATGCTTAGCAACACATCAGCTCTTTCAGTGTTTCAGGCAACAACCTAGCCATGTTTATCAGTGTCTGGGAAGATGCAAGGCCCCAGACAGGGTTTGAGCCTGCAGGGGAACATGCAACTGACCAGGTCACAGAGCAGTCAAAGCACTATGTCAGGCAGGACAAAGGAAAAGCTGGGGGGATGAAATGTGATCCAATACTGTGAGTCAAGCAGAGCCCATGGGGCAGACCCTGCCAGGTCAGAGCAGAGGAGAACCCTGGCCAAGGCGCTCCGCATGGGGGACTGTGACCCCACAGGCAAGCCTGCTACCCAGGCATGTTTGTCCCCTGGAGGGTCCTCTCAGTAAGTTTTGCTGATGCTGTCAACACCCTGAGCCTATAGAAATCCATCCCATTAAAATAAAGCTCTGGCTCAAGTGTGATTCCAGATCTTTCTTGGCTATCTTCACGAAAAAGAGTAAAGTAAGCAAATTACAAATCAAAGAAACTCTGACCAGTGGTCTTCATCTGAATGAGACTCTCTGGTGGTCAGAAGGAAAGTCTCAAGCATTCAGACCATAGCAGGAACCCAGTCATGGAATCTGGTAGCTTTACCCGAGTAAGAGGCTTGACCACTGTTTGCTGTACTCAAGGTAGGTAGGAAACAATGTAAGAGTTTCCAAAATCAAAATCAGAAACCTGATTCCAGGACTTGGTGGCTCCAATACTTGCTGCCTGTCACTGTCTGGGGCAGCTCAGATGTACGGAGCATGAACACACCTGGAGGTTGAGGCAGTGAGTCCCAGAACCATCAGGGCAGACCAGGTTTGCAGTCCAGGCCACGTGTGGACCTTTCTCTAAATGGACCCCTGGCATGTGTCTTCAAAATTTTCCCTTGGCAGTGTGTTCTATGCATGGCTTGGCTCCTGGGACACATCCCAAAGGGTCCCCTGCACACTGCCAAGGGCTTCTGGGCATGACCTGTCTTTAGCGGTTCTGAGCCTCAGGACTCGGGGCTGATGCAGGGCCTCTAGCTGAAGCAGCTTTGATGGAAATGAGTAGACACAAATGTCGCTCAAGGAGCATGAGTACAGCAGGTGCTGCAGTTATGGGGCTTGCCTATTCCTAATTATTGTGCTTTGTCTCCTCAGGGAGACACAAAGCAGCACCGCCCTTGAGGGAGTGCTGGCCCTGGCGGAACACAGTGGCTGCAAAGGATCCAGCCACAGGATGCTGCACCAGCCCAGAGCTACCAGGCTGCCCAAGAGGGGCAGGCGTGGGAAGAGCCCTACATGGGGCAACACCTAGGATGGGGCAGAGACTTGTCACATCACTGTCCCAGCAAAAGCTATGTTTGTCTCCTTCAATTGATAAACCTTTCTGAGATGCAGAGGGTCCAGGTCAGATGTTCCGTACCATTTTTTGATATTAAGGCACAGACTTAAAATGAAGTTTTTCTGCTGGCCCTGCTTGTGCCACAGCTGAACTAACCAGGTCCCTTCACCATGGGTCAACTTCCTGGACCCGATTTGGGTTCTGAGAAAAGGTATCTGGATTGCCAGGTCTTTTATAAGCATGTTAACAAGTTTCACTTGAAGTGAAAGGTGGCAGATTTTCTATCAAGATGGCTGACTGACAGTGCTGAGAGGCGGGGTGTGTTGTGACCTTCTGTGGGTCATGATTGCTGTGCAGAACTCAGTAACACTCTTTCCCCCCGCCGAGCTGTCCTGACCTTACATATTTGATGCACAGTTTTAGGGATTTCATGGATAAGCTGCATCCACAGACCTCAGATTTAAACACTCAGGTTCTAAGCTTTTCTTTTTAGCCAGCAATAGAGAAGACCCACCAATAGAGAAGCTGAAAAATTGCAAATTTACTTGAAAACCCTGATTCAGCTTTCCTAGAATTTAGGAAATCTATGCACTGAATACTTGGATTTGAAGAAACACTGTTTTCCCCTGGTCAAGTTACTTCCGTGGCAGCTCCGTAAGTATGTGTATGGTACTGCTGTACCCAACCCCACACCAGGACAGGCTGACACGCCACTGGCTGTCCATGCAAGCTCTGGGGTCCCACCTGCTCCTATAGGCAGAGCTAAACAGCACAATACACAGACATCTTGGTTTTATATGGAACCTTTAATTGCAATCAACTTGAAAATTGCCATGCTTGGGGAGGGCAGGGGAGAACCCATGACACCCTCCCCTCAGTATTCTTCGACTTCTTCAGCCTCAGCTTCCACGGAATCCATGCCCACCTCTTCATAATCCTTCTCCAGAGCTGCCAGGTCCTCTCGTGCCTCGGAGAACTCTCCCTCCTCCATGCCTTCCCCCACGTACCAGTGCACAAAGGCCCGCTTGGCATACATGAGATCAAACTTATGGTCCAGGCGGCCCCAGGCCTCTGCGATGGCTGTGGTGTTGCTCAGCATGCACACAGCCCGCTGCACCTTGGCCAGGTCTCCCCCAGGGACCACCGTGGGGGGCTGGTAGTTAATGCCGACCTGCCGGAGAATGGGAAGAAGGCAGTCTGTGAAACTTATATCAAACCTAGAAATGGTGCTACTTTTCCTCAATCAGGAGACACCCTTTAAGTGACCAGGTGAATGCTCAGTTCAGATCACAAATGTCACTAAGCCCTTCTCTGTGCCAGGCAGGGTGACATTCCAGATGAGGAATAAAGAGAAAGGAACCTTAGAGGTAGCCACCCTGACAGGACCCCAAGCTGCCTGAAGGGCTGTGTCCTAGCAACTATGATATGTTAGACAGTCTTCCCTCTGAAAATGTAGGCTGATTGTCTTCTTTGTAGATTACAATGAAATTCTATAGCCACACTTTTCCCACCCAGATAGATTCAGAGTACACAGCTCTTCCTCATTTCTCAGGGGAGATCATACCTTCTGCTGACTCACCAAAGAAGTCACTGAGGATATGCAAAGGTGACAGATGATGAGTCAAGAGTCATGTGAATGCTACTACCACAGCAGCAGAAAGTGGTCCACATGCCTCCTTCGGTAGGGGGATGACATTCCAAGGTGGGGACCCAAGGGGGAAGCATTCCACGTTTCAGAACTTGGGAATAACATGACCTGAGGTCCTGGCTGCAGTGCATGGGGTGTAGAGCAGGGGCCAGCAAACTTGTTCTATAAATGACAAGCCAGGTGTGGTGGCTCAAGTCTGTAATTCTAGCATTTTGGGAGGCCAAGTCTGGCAGATTGCTTGAGATCAGGAGTTTGAGACCAGCCTGGCCAAATGGCAGAACCCTAATATATCTAATAAAAATTCAAAACTTGGCCAGCTATGGTGGCTAATACCTGTAATTCAGCACTTTGAGAGGCTGAGCAGGGTGGATCACCTGAGGTCAGGCATTTGACACCAGCCTGGCCAACATGGTAAAACCCCATCTGTACTAAAAATACAAAAATTAGCCAGGCATGGTGGCAGGTGCCTATAGATTCCAGCTACTCAGGAGGCTGAGGCAGGAGAATTGCTGGAACCCAGGAAGTGGCAGTTGCGGTGAGCAGAGATCACACCACTGCACTCCAGTCTGGGTGACAGCACTCTGTCTAAACAAACAAACAAAAAGCCAAGGTCATACAAATTCTAGGCCTTATAGGTCACATAACCTCTGTCACACCTACCCCACTCTTCTGTTAGATAGCAAAATCAATTTGCAAATGAATGGGTGTTGTGGCTGTGTCCAGATAAAGCCCTTACTTACAAAATTAGGCAGCTAGTCCAACAGCTGTGTTAACCCCTGAAGGAGAGGAAGAGACAGCCAGAGTAGGAAATTCCAGTCAGAGCTGACTGCAGTAGTCTTTCTAGAGGCAGTGGGGGTCTGAGCCAGGGGTGGCAGGAAAAGCACAGCACAAGAACATACAGGTCCAATAGAGAGATGCGGGAAGAATTTAGTAACCAACTATTGGAAAAGCCCAAAGAAGACAGCAAGGTCTCTTTTGTGTGTCAGTGGAAGGTGGGGACAGACTTTGTGTCTGAGGGAAACCCAGGCCAAAATTACTAGGCTTTACAGGAGAGAAATAAAGCTGTTTTTTTTTTGAGACCATCTCACTCTGTCACCCAGACAATGGTGGGATCTTTGCTCATTGCAACCTCTGCCCTCCAGGCTCAAGCGATCCTCCCACCTCAGCCTTCTGGGACCACAGGTGCACACCACCACACCTGGCTATTTTTTTTGTTTTTTTGGTAGAGGCAGGGTCTTGCCATGTTGCCAAGGCTGTTCTCAAACTCCTCAGTAGAACCAATCTGCTTGGCTTCCCAGAGAGCTGGGATTACAGGTGTGAGCCACTGCTCCTTTTGCTGTTTTCATCACAAAGACTCATTCTTTCTTTAACTCAAACACTGCATAAGACAGTGAAAGAGTTAGTGAAACAGTTTCTAGTAATAGCCAAGTTAAGACAAAATATATACACCATCCACATGATTCCCCAAAATGCCCATAAATTTCTAAGTTTGACTTACCTTTTTCACATGAATTCTGCCACCCACGAAAGGGCACAAACATCCTTTAGAGAATGCCTAATTCTTAAAACAAAAAACAAAACAAACAACAACAAAAACTGGGCACGGTGTCTCATGCCTGTAATCTTAGCACTTTGGGAGGCTGGGGCGGGTGGATCACTTGAGCCCAGGAGTTTGAGGCCAGCTGGGCAACATAGTGAAAAACCCCATCTCTATGAAAAATAAAAGAATTAGCTGGGTGTGGTGGTGCATGTGTGTGGTCCCAGGTACTTGACACAAACACTCCCGAAAATTAGCCGGGCATGGTGGCAGATGCCTATAATTCCAGCTACTTGAGAGGCTGATGGAGACTGCAGTGAGCTGACATCACACCACTGCATTCCAGCTGGAGTGACAGAGCTAGACTCTGTCTCCAAAAAAAAGAGACATCGCTGAATTCTTACTCTGATTCACTAATTTATGCCCATGTACCTAGCCCATGGTACAGGGGTAGGCTCCCCAAAGGATGTGGGCCTTCAGGGATAGCATTATTCTGCGTGTCTGCTGCTTGCTGAAAGGCACAAGGACTTCACATCACCCAGCCATACCTTAAATCCAGTCGGGCACCAATCCACAAACTGGATGGTGCGCTTGGTCTTGATGGTGGCGATGGCTGCATTGACATCTTTTGGGACCACGTCCCCCCGGTACAACATGCAGCAGGCCATGTACTTGCCATGGCGAGGGTCACACTTGACCATCTGATTGGCTGGCTCGAAGCAAGCATTGGTGATCTCGGCCACGGACAGCTGCTCATGGTAGGCCTTCTCAGCTGAGATGACCGGGGCATAGGTGGCCAGGGGGAAGTGGATGCGGGGGTATGGCACTAGGTTGGTCTGGAATTCTGTCAAGTCCACATTCAGGGCCCCATCAAATCGCAGGGAGGCTGTGATGGAGGACACGATCTGCCCAATCAGACGATTGAGGTTGGTGTATGTGGGACGCTCGATGTCCAGGTTGCGCCGACATATGTCATAGATGGCTTCGTTGTCGACCATGAAGGCGCAGTCAGAATGTTCCAGGGTTGTGTGGGTGGTCAGGATGGAGTTGTAGGGCTCTACCACTGCTGTGGAGACCTGGGGTGCTGGGTAAATGGCAAACTCTAGCTTGGACTTCTTGCCATAATCCACTGAGAGCCGCTCCATGAGTAGAGATGCAAACCCAGAGCCAGTGCCGCCCCCAAAGCTGTGGAAGATGAGGAAGCCCTGTAGTCCTGTACACAGATCTGCCTGAGAGAAACCAGACGATGTGAGCCAATGCCCTTGGAAGCCACACCACTAACCTCTAACAAGCCAGGGCCATTTCTCTTTGCCTCTGAAGAGTTGATGTGGATTCAAATCATCCATAATAAACACACATTACACTTTGAAGCAAAGAAAGCAGACAAAGATCTACGGACAAATCACCATGCATACTTAGAGTAAGACACCTGCAGACTCAGTGGGACTCAAGATGCTGATCTGTTTCCTTTTTTGAGACAGTCTCACCCTGTTGCCCAGGCTGGAGTGCAGTGGTGTGATTTTGGCTCACCGCCACCTCCATCTCCTGGATTCAAGCCATTCTCCTGTCTCAGTTTCCCAAGTAGCTGGGACTACAGGCATGCCCCACCATGCCTGGCTAATTTTTGTACTTTTAGTAGAGATGGGGTTTCACCATGTTGGCCAGGCTGGTCTCAAACTTCTGACCTTAGGTGATCTGCCCACCTTGACCTCTCAAAGTGCTGGGATTACAGGTGTGAGCCACTGTGCCTGGTCAAGGTGCTGGTCTAAGTTTTGACAAAATGACCTTCCCTTCACAATCCAAGACCTACCCTCCCATGCAGGACAATGTCCAAATGAAGCCTTCTCTTCTTACCAGTTTGCGGATCCGGTCCAGGACCAGGTCGACGATCTCCTTGCCGATGGTGTAATGGCCTCTGGCATAATTATTGGCTGCATCTTCCTTCCCGGTTATCAGCTGCTCCGGGTGGAAGAGCTGCCTGTAAGTCCCTGTGCGCACTTCATCTACAAAAGAGATCATGTGTGCTGTGAATCT
Organism: Callithrix jacchus; assembly: GCF_049354715.1. Lineage (NCBI taxonomy): Eukaryota > Metazoa > Chordata > Mammalia > Primates > Cebidae > Callithrix > Callithrix jacchus. The sequence goes on from NC_133515.1 coordinate 4,926,092, forward strand.
ATAAGGCCTGTATTCACCAAGATGGATACATTCCGGGACTGTTCACTTTCTATAAAGTATGCTGTTCAAAGTACATGACCTACATGTCGTTAAGTCAACAGTGGCAGGGTCTGGTAGAAAATGTTTCTGTGTGATAACCAAACTGCAAGTATAATTTATGACTCTAGAAGTTAAACTCAGCTTGCAGTATAAATGTCAGCATGACCAGTTCCCAGTGAAGGGAAATAAGCTCTAGCACCCCCCAACACAGGTAATTCTACAGGTACATAATCCTCTCCTACATCAAAGGCTGTAAGTTAGAAATTTTTACAAACTTGGCAGCCACCAGGTTAGTATGACTTCTTCAGGGCAGTCCCATAGGGCACCCTGTGTGGCCTGGGCCCCTATGAGCTTTTAGGTCACATTGTCATCTCCTGGTGGGCCACTGAAAGGTGCTGGCTCTTTGCAGCTCCCCTTGTAAACTACGTCGGGCTTCTAATCTGGAGGAAGCAAATGGCTGTTCTGTCCTTAACCTTCTATGCCTGAGACCTGCAGGTCAAGACTCTTGTGCACCAGTGAAAGAGAGTGCACAGCATTCAGGAGGGAACAAATGCTGCTGTGCCCTGTACATGGGGCCACCTAAACAGGGCTGAGGCAGCCATGAGGGAATCACTCCACAGCCCATCTTACTGCTGGCAAAGCATCGTTTCCCTGTAGGTCAGGTCTTCCTAAATTAGAAGCTGAGTGTCACAGACACTTTCAACATAAACCCTTCAGTTTCTCTGTTAACAATGCCATAGGCATATGCTCGTCTATCCCATCCTTTCTGCAGGAGGATTCAAAGGAGCCCACACGGGGCTTTACTGATAAGGCTCTCCCACCCTCCCAGGAAACCTGCCATCCAGTGCCCACACACCTACCGACCACAGTGGGCTCCAGGTCCACAAACACTGCTCTGGGCACGTGCTTGCCAGCCCCAGTCTCACTGAAGAATGTGTTGAAGGAGTCGTCTCCACCACCGATGGTTTTATCACTTGGCATTTGACCATCAGGCTGAATTCCATGTTCAAGACAGTACAGCTCCCAGCAGGCATTGCCGATCTGGACCCCTGCCTGCCCCACATGGATAGAGATACACTCGCGCTGTGAACCAGAACATAAATGTGAGCCCACTTATTTCAGGGCAACTTGAAACTGTATGACATGCAAAATATTCTAGTTTAGTGTTTGTATGGTGCATCAGTGTCTGGTGCTTTTGTAACTAATATTTCCTAGGAAGATTAGGAGACTGACCTCTTTATCCCTGTGAAAACTTGCTCTAAACCATCCTAATACTATGATCCAGAGGTAACCCTAGAACCTAATGTTTGCCATTACACAAAAATTAGGTCCTTTTAAAACCTGGAAGTCATGTAATGTCAATAATCAACCCCACATTATAGCCAGTCACAGTAATTCTCTGGGTAATCCCTCCTCGGCCCCTTGCTGATCAACTGCCGTGGGTGACCTGAATCCCTTCATCAAGGCCACACTTTTGGCAGGTGGCCCTCTACATAAAGCTACCCTCTCAATATTTTTGTAATCACGCCCTCCCTCCACCCCTTGAAGCCTAGTAGTGTAATGGCTCCCAGATGTCATCAGTGCTGGGACACTGCACTGTCCTTTGGTGGTTTCTTTAAGTGCTGCCAAGTAGGGTGTGGTTGCTCATCCCAGCACTTTGGGGCATTGAGGCAAGAGGATTGCTTGGGACCAGTTTGAGATCAGTCTGGGCCTACGAAAAATTTAAACATTAGCCAGGTGTGGTGGTACACACCTGTGGTCCCAGCTACTCAGTAGGCTGAGGCAGGAAGATTGTTGGAGCCCAGGGGTTCAAGGCTGCAGGGAGCTGAGATCCCACAACTGTGCTCCAGTCTGGGCAATAGAGCTGTTGTTGAGCCCGGTCTCAGAGGAAAAACAAAAAGGAGAGATAACTGACAAGCCACAGCAATGGCTATTTAGACTTGTGACTTGTTGGGTTTTGGGAGTCTGTTCTTTATGTTAATGGGTTACTTTTATTTTCTTCCTTTTTTGAGGTAGGGTCTCTGTCACCCAGGCTGGAGTGCAGTGGCACCATCATGACTCAGTGCAGCCTCTAAGTCCTGGGCTCAGCTGATCCTCCCACCTCAGCCTCCCCAGTAGCTGGAACCCCAGGTCCACACCATTACACTCGGGGAATGTTCATATTTTTAGTAGAGAGGGGGTTTTGCCACCTTGGCCAGGCTGGTCTCAAAATCCTGAACTCTGTGGCTCCACAACCCCCACCCCCACACCGTGCCGCCCACCTCGACCTCCCCAGGAGCGGGCTTTCCAGACATGAGCCACCATGCCTGGCCCACAGTGTTGTTTTTAGGCGAATCAGGCAATATTTCAGTAGTGTCTGAGCTTTAATTCCTAATCTGACCAATGTCCACAGTCCCAACCCCCTTCAGCAAAGGCTTCTGGGCTCCCGAGTCATTTCCAGTAGCACAGAGACATTTGGAGACTGGAAAGCCAGAGCAGCGCCCTCCAGTCTTCAGGAGGTGACACCACGTTTGCTCTCTGCGGGGCTGGACACCGTCAATGGTCCCCATCCACCGAGTCAAGGCCATCAGCCTCCTTTAAAACAAAAGCCGCCGTCCCTGCCCTAGGACCCACAGACCCAGGAAACGATCTCGTGTCCTCATGCCCCGCCCTGGGCCTCATGTCCTTCTTGGCCTCCTCTCCGCACCCAGGACCACAACAGCATCCCTCCCTCCACCCTTCTGCCTGGGCGTCTGCCAGGTGGGAGTGAGCCGGGCCTTACCATGGTGAGCTCTGCAGCTGCAGCCCAGTGCTACTGCTTGACCTCAACCGCTGCTGCCACTGCGCACCCAACGGCTGATGCAACCGCGCACCCAACGGCAGTCTCTTGCAGCGCACACTGCCCAGGATTGGTCCACCAGTGCCAGGTTGCCATTGGTCCAGAGCTCCTGGAAGGCAGGCGGAGGCCCAGATCCCAGTTACGATTGGCCATACTCAACACACGTAGTGGGGATGTCCTCTGATTGGATGCAGTGTTGGCGGGAAGGCAGCTACGTCATTGAAGGCGGTGCCAGGGCTGAGGCATTTCCGGGCATCCTCTGACCCGGATTGGAGCAGCTACCTAGCCTTTGTTGATCATGCATTGCCTTGCAGGTAAGCTCCCAGCCTGTGAGTGGCTTGACCATGACCTTACACTGCTGCCTGCTGCCTGGTTGCCCCAGGCCTGCTCTTATGGATGTGCTTTATTCAGATCTTTGCAAACAGGACCGCCTTTGAGAAGCCTTCTTGCTGTCTACCCAAGTCACAGCTGCACCGCAATCATCCCCCATTCCCACCCAGCACCAGGAAGTGGAAGGATTCCAACACTTTTGTGATCTAAAAGGAAAAAGCGGGCTGATTGCAGTGACTCACACCTGTGATCCCAGAGCCTGGGGAGGCAGAGGCTGGCGGATCACTTGAGGTCAGGAGTTTGAGAGTTGCCTGGCCAACATGGCGAAGCCCCGTCCCTACTAAAAATACAAAAATTAACTGGGTGTGTGTGGTGACACCTGCCTGTAGTTTCAGCTACTCGGGAGGCTGAGTCAGGATAATTGCTTGAACCCGGAAGGTGGAGGTTGCAGTGAGCCAAGATCATGCCACTGCACTCCAGCCTGGGTGACAGAGAGAGACTCTGTCTCGGAAAAAATAAGAAAAAGAAAAGGAAGAAGCTGAGGTAAAATTAATATAGGTGCAGTGATTGGGCCAGGCACAGTGGCTTAGGCCTGTAATTCCAGTGCTTTTGAAGGCCACCTCGGGAAGATCCCTTGACCAGCCTGGGCAACGTGGTGAGACCCACCCTGCCCCCATTTCTACAAAAGTATATATTAAAAAAATCAGCGGGGCATGGTGGCGGGCGCCTGTAATTCCAGCTATTTGGGAGACTGAGGCACGAGAATCTGCTCGGGCCCGGGAGGTGGAAGTTGCAGTGAGCCATGCCACTGCACTCCAGCCAGGGCAACAGAGGGAGACTCTATCTCAGAGAAAAGAAATAGAGTTTATTTGGGCCCGGTTTGAGAATTGCAACCCTGGAGATGCAAGTTACCTTAATATACTCTTATTAGCAGCAGTTGCAAGTGGGTTGTTAAAGGGAAGAAAGGGCAGTTCATAAGTTGTTTACCAATAATTTTTAAAATGGAGATGGAGTCTTGCTGTGTTGCCCAGGCTGGTCTTGAATCCTGGCCTGAAGAGATCTTCCCACCTTGGCCGGCCTGGTCAGAGGAATTTATATTAAAATAACATAAGCTATTTATTGGCTCTACGTTGCCTTCTGTATCACAAATTCCAGGAACAGGAAGCTAAATGGGTTAAGCCAATCCAGAACAAAATGTCTTTAAACAGTCACCCCCAGGAATGGGTATGAGGTGTGTGATTGAAGTCCCATATCCCTGTCTCTCTGGGCCTGATACATTCTGCACACCTCACATAACTCACAGTGCTTGGAGCATGTTTTCTTTTCTCATTTCTCTAGTGAGAGGGAGTGAGTTTATGGCCACCAGAAATGGGAAAGGCACAGCCCTGTCCTGGTAAGAGCAGACTAGGGACCCGATACCCATTCTGGAGGAGTTTGGAACAGTCACATGATTCTTCTTTCTTTGTTTATTATTTATTTATTTTTTGGACACTGGTTCTCACCATGTTGATCAGGCTGGACTCAAAACTCTGGGCTCAAGTGATCCTTCTGTCTCAGCCTTCCTTGTAGGCTGGGACTCCGGGTGTGTGACTCCTTCCAATTTTATTCTTCTACTCCTAAAGATAATCTTAGTGTGTATTCAGTTCTGAGGAAAGCACAGGAGACGTGCTGGCTTACCCCAGCTCATCACCAGAATGGAGCATCGCATTCTGGCATCTCCCTCCAGGGTGGTCAAACAGGCCCTTAACTTTCCCTCCTGAGAGGAGAGCAGGGAAGAGAGGGAGCTCCCCCAGTGGGATGTGACACATGATGTCTAAGAGTTGAGAGTTTGATGTGGGCCAAGGGGTGCTCCGAACAGTGCAGTCAGGTCTGCCCTTAGAAGGATGCTTTGGCACAAGGAGGAAGGGCAGGGAGGGGGTTCTGCAGAGAGCCAGGGAAACCAGAGGAGGAAACTGGTCCCCTTCCTCTCCTCCCCAGAAGGGTGAATTCTTCCATCTTAGTCAGTTCTGGGTGCGCTCAAAAAATGCAATTGACTGAGTGGCTTAGCAACAGAGTTTTATTTTCTCACAGTTCTAGAGGCTAAAAGTCCCAGAGGCCTCTCTTCCTGGCTTGCACACAGCCACTTTCTTATAATGTCCTCCCACTGGGGGTGGGGAGAGGTGGCACCCAAGCTCTCTGGTCCCTTATAAGGACACAAATCCTGTTGGATCAGGGTCCACCCTTATGACCTCACTTAATCTTCATCATTTCCTTATAGGCCCTGTCCCCGAATACAGTCACATTGGGGATTGGAGCTTCAGTGTCTAATATTGGGGTGGACACAGTTCAGTTCATAATTCTCCCCTTCCTCGGGGCTCCAACCACATCATGCACAGAATTCAGCTGTAGCCCACATCACATGCTGCTCTTCAGTACAGTCATGTGTCCCTCAGAGGCTGGGATATAGTCTCAGAAATGCATCAGGAGGTTTTGTTGATGTGAGAACATCATAGAGTGTACTTAGACCAACCTAGATGGTGCAGCCTACTGCACACCTAGGCCACATGGTACAGCATATTGCCCCTCAGCTACAGACCTGTACAGTAAGGATTTGTGTATCTAAAACCGGAAAAATAAATAAATAAAACCTGAAAAGCTACAGGAAAAATACGGTATTATAATCTTATGGGACCCCTGTTATATAGCCTGTCTGTTGTTGACTGAAATATCATTATATGCCACATGACTGAAATATTTATTTTCCTGATTATAAAAGTAACACATATGCCCAGTAGAGAGTGTGGAAAATTAGCAACAAAATCTCTATTCTGTAAATGACAAAAAAACAGGAAAAATTGAGCCTGGGACATGCCCATTTTTACTGTAAGTTATGATTTCATAACTGACTTGTAGTAAACAGTGTTTCTGGCCCCTAGGTATTGCTGCCTTGTGTATTTTATTTAGTATACAGCACTAAAAAAAATGTGTGAATTATTAAATCCTTGCAATAAGTCAGCTAACAAAGTTTATGTATAGTCGCTATACAGAAAGGAACACAAATTATTTCCTCTTTTGCTCAAATTCAAACAGGCTTGAGTGACAACTTGAGGACAAGGTGACACTTTGCCAAGATTTCATGCAGCAGCTGGTGGGGGGAGGGCAGAGAAGCAGCACGGTGCAGCAGAAGGAGGACCTGCACAAGGCAGGCAGCTCAGTTTTGGGTGAAAAAGGCTTACGAGACTTTGCAGAGTTTTGTAAGGTTGAGTTCACACAGATGTTTAAAGACCTCCTCATGACTCCTGCTCATGGACTGTCCCTGCTGCATGCAGGACACTAGGGCCAAGCCTGGTTCTAGGGCCCCTGCTGTGCCCGGTTGCTGCACAGCCTGTGTCAGCTATCTGAGCTTGGTTCCCAGTTATGGGTGCCTTTTGGCACCCTGTCTATGGCAGGCACCCACTTAACAGTCATATGTCTTGTCCAGTTCATTCAACCCCACAGAGTAAGCAGCACCTCCCCCACCCCACCCATTCCGAATGGGGAACCATGTCTGTGTTATCTACAGTGATACGCTGCACCTGACACCAATGACCTCCCCTTTCTCTCCCCACCATGCCCTCTGGTCTTAGAAGGGGCATCTTAGTGATGAGAGGGAACTGCGAAAGAGACCCATTTGTTAAATGTTGGTGATTCCCCCATCACTCCTTTATAATTGGTTTTTAGTAAGATATATGAAACTTCATGTTCAAATGCCAGTATAGTAATAGCACAATTAGGTTCTGTTTGCTAAAATATATGCATTAATACACTTAAGTCCTTGAATCTGTGGTTTGTGATCTGTCCTCCAAAATGTGCCAGATTTTAAACCCAAATAGCTTCTTAAGATCATCTGTGGTGTCATCCACCTGCATGACTTGTGTGGGAGTGCAGTGTGGGCTGTGTGGCATCTCATTGCTTGATGCAGTCACTATAACTCTGAGCCAGGCCCAGAGAGGTCTGGGGAGGCCTTTCCTCCCTGTGTGGGAGCTGCCCTGCCATCTTGATCCAGGTTGTGTTACTTTCAGTCTTAGTCCTGCATGTGTGACAGTGACTAAACAGCTAGATTGTTGACCAGATTGCCGGCAGGGAGGTCAGGGTCATCAGTGCAGCAAGTGGTAAGGTTGGGTTCTCAGTGCAGCTGATCTCAAAGTAAGTCCTACTTGTCACTCTCCATCCAGGGAAACTTTGATTTAAATATTTTTCTTCTTAATTTTATTTTCTTTCTTTCTTTTTTATTTTTTAAGAGACGAGGTCTCACCATTTTGCCCAGGCGCTGGTCTTGGGCTCAAACGATCCTCCCACCTCAGGCTCCCAAAGTGCTGAGCTTACAGGGGCGAGCCACTGTGCCTGGCCTGATTTAAATCTTAAGCACTTTGTGTGTGTGTATATATATACACACACACACACACACGTATCTTATCTGTTTCTGCTTATGTTTAAGTAACTAGATTGAGTGCCCAAATGCTTTATTCACCTTTGCAGTAATACAGAAGACATCAGGCAGAGGTTGACAATACAGAGCCAGATGTCATGCTGTAAGCTACTCCATGCAGTTGAAGGATCTTTCTTGGTGTGGAGTTGGTGCTCAGCACCTGAGCCTAGGTGGTCTTCCCATTGCATATTGAGCTGGGGTGAGGTGATCACAGGGCTTTTTCCAAGCAGGGGATTTCTCCGATCGGTGGTTTTAATCTGTAACCAGCATTGGCTGTCACTTGTAACTCTTTAGTGTAGTGTAAGACTAAACCTCCAGCCTTCTAGGCCTTTGTTAAGCAAACATAAAACATCTGTAATTTTTTTTTCCAGCAATTGGTCAAAGCTTTAGAGTTACAGAAATCCCAACCCAAAGAACTCAAATATGCCTGTCAGCAGGAAAAGCTGGCCCTGCAGGAGTTCTTGGAGCTCAGTGAGCCATCGCAGAGCTCTGCTCTCAGAAGCAGAAGGTTTGGGACAAGGAGGAGGAGATGGAGGTAGCCATGCAGAAAGTCCACATGATGTTGCAGGAGATACAAAGATCAAGAAGCTCAGAGAGAGGAAGCTGTTTAGACGTTAGATGGTTAATCAATACTATGGTATTGATTAGACTTTTGTACGACCTTAATAAAACATCTTTGAAAACTTGGGCTGCATTATATAAATTACTTTAAAATGGATTCTTAAGTTTTTGTGAAGCCAAGTAAGTTGATCTGGTAGGCATTTATTTTGTTCTCATCCCTCAATATCTATTTGTGAAATTATTAAAAGAGTTTCCTGTGGTGCTAAGTTTTTAAAATTCCCTTTTAAGTAGTAGAGGGTATTTACACTATGCTGTGATATGGCCTGGCCTAAGTGAATAAGAGCACCTGCAGTCCATACAAGGCCGGTGGCAGCAGAAAGGCAAATCACAGCTGAGGATGTTTCAAGCCACTTGCTTTAGACCAGTGCTTCTGAAGCATCTTGACCTTAGCATTCCTTTACACTCTTACAAATTATTTAGGACCCCAAAGAGCTTCTACTTATGTAGATTGCAGCTTTCTGCACCATGGCAGAAATCAAAACAGAATTCTTCCAATACAACAAAAACCCATTATATGTTAGCATAACATTTGTAATTAAAAGTAACTTTTAAAATTTTTTATTGAGAAGAATGGCATCTTTATATATTTTTTTTTTTTTGAGACGGAGTTTCGCTCTTGTTACCCAGGCTGGAGTGCAATGGCGTGATCTCGGCTCACCTCAACCTCCACTTCCTGGGTTCAGGCAATTCTCCTGCCTCAACCTCCGGAGTAGCTGGGATTACAGGCACGCGCCACCATGCCCAGCGAATATTTTGTAGAGACGGGGTTTCACCATGTCGACCAGGATGGTCTCGATCTGTTGACCTCGTGATCCACCCGCCTCGGCCTCCCAAAGTGCTGGGATTACAGGCTTGAGCCACCGCGCCCGGCCACGTCTTTACATTTTTAAATGTTTCTTTAATATCTGGCTTAATAGATAATACTTGGGTTCTCATGTCTGTCTCTGCATTCGATCTGTTTTGATGTACTCTTCTGGATGAAGAATACGAAGAACTCCTGGATCTACAGATACCTAATTAATCAAAGAGGTTCCTGTGGTACTAAGTTTTAAAAACCTCCCTTTAAGTAAGTAGAGGGTATTTATGCTCTGACATCTCAGGATTCCAGGATTCTCAGCCCTAACTTGGCGAACTGCTGCCATAGGTATTCTGAATGGCCTGCTGTTGATGAGTGACATGTTTTGGCCGGGTGCGGTGGCTCACACCTGTAATCCAAGCACTTAAGGTCGGGAGTTCAAGACATGTTTTAAGCAGTGCTTAGTTTAAAATTCGATTAAAGACAAGGGCGGTGGCTCATATCTTTAATCCTAGCACTTTGGGAGGCCAAGACAGGCAGATCACTTGAGCTCAGGAGTTCAAAACCAGCCTGGGCAACATGGCGAAACCCCTTCTCTACAAAAAATTTCGCTGGATGTGGCCAGGTGTGGATGCTTACAGCTGCAATCCTAGCACTTTGGGAGGCTGAGGTGGGCAGATCACCTGAGGTCAGGCATTTGAGACCAGCCTGATGAAGATGGTGAAACCCCATCTCTACTAAAAACACAAAAATTAGCTGGCCTGTGGTGGCTCATTCCTGTAATCCCAGCTACTCAGGAGGCTGAGGTGGGAGAATTGTTTGAACTCCAGAGACGGAGGCTGCAGTGAGCTGAGATGGCACCATTGCACTGCTGCCTGGGCCACAGAGGGAGACCCTATCTCAAAAAAAAATTAGCTGGGCATTGTGGTGTGCACCTGTGGTATGAAGTACTCAGGAAGCTGACATGGGAGGATCACTTGAGCCTGGGAGGTGGAGATTGGAGTGAGCCAAGATTACACCACTATACTTCAGCCTTGGTGACAGAGAAAAAGTTTGATTAAAATTGACTCAACGAGGTGGTGTCTCATGCCTATAATCCCGGCATTTTGGGAGGCTGAGGTGGGTGGATTACCTGAGGTCAGGAGTTTGAGATCAGCCTGGCCAACATGGTGAAACCCCATCTCTACTAAAAATACAAAAATTAACCGGGTGTGGTGACAGGTGGCTGTAATCCCAGCTACTGGGGAGGCTAAGGCAGGAGAATCATTTGACCTGGGAGGCAGAGATTTGCAGTGAGCCAAAATCATGCCACTGCACTCTAGCCTGGGCAACTCAATCTCAAAATAAAAAAAAAAGAAAAAATTTACTTAATGAATCCCATGAATGAGAAGGCCTGGAAGCACATGCTCATGTTCCTTTCAAGTTCAGGGCTTTTGCTGTTTAGCCACAGAATGCCTATTTGTTTTCTTAGACAGTTGATTTTGCAAACCAAATATATTTGTAGTTGTAGCCAGTTGCAACTTGAGTTAATGAAACCCCTAACTAAGGATTCTGTTCCACATATGGATACAGTGATATGTTGCCTGGGATTTGCTCTCAAATGGTTTGGGTGTAGGCAGCGATGAAGCAGGCTTGGCTGAAGTTGCTCACTGCAAAAGCTGGGAGCCAGGCACATGGAGTTCATTGCTCTTTTTCTGCATGTGTTTGAAATTAGTGTTCTGCAGATATCAGAAGTACTTATGTTCACAAGTCAGTCTCCTTTCTTGGAATCTAATCTCAAAGTATCAACCTAAATTAGAATTTGAACTTGTTTTATTACTAACCAACCATTTCAGCTGAGCCCTGAAGTGTATTTCTGAAACTTTAATTTGTGATAAGATTTGATGAAGGGTAAAAAAATACAAAGGTCTTTTAAGGTCTTGTTCTCTTAGAGGTACTTTGTGTGACGATCTAACTGGTGAGGCCATGCTTGCTTTGTGTTAATGGTAGCTGGAAGCTCAGCTTGAGAATGCTATTGCCAAGACCTCAAAGGAGCACAGACTTTGTGAGCATAGCACGGTCTTCAAGCAAACAGAAAGTGAGCCCCAAGCCCTTGAGGCGGTGCTAGTTTAAGAGTCTTTACTCTTAACCGAGACAGAAAGCTCATCCTTGCTGATGCCATTACATGCCCACCTGAAGGGCATCATCTTGTGTAATGTGCTACCCCCAGCTGAGCATTACCCAAAGCAGTTCCAGACAGGACAGGGATGTGGAAAGGTGGGGCAGGACACTGCCTTTGTGATAGCTTTCATTTTTGAAAGCCAAGTTTATTAGTCCATTTTCTCATGGTTATAAAGAATTACCTTAGCTGGATGTGATGGTGTGTGCCTATAATCCCAGCTACTTAGGAGGCTAAGGCAGAAGAACTGTTTGAACCCGGGAGGTGGAGGTTGCAGTGAGCCGAAGTCGCAATACTGCATTCCAGCCTGGGTGACAGAGCAAGACTCCATCTCAAAAATGAAAAACATTACTCAGGTGGGGTATGGTGGCTCATGCCTGTAATCCCAGCACTTTGGGAGGCTGAGGTGGATAGATCATCTGAGGTCAGGAGTTTGAGACTAGCCTGAGCAACATGGTGAAACCCCCACTTTACTAAAAATATCAAAAATTAGCTGGGCATGATGGTGAGCACCTGAAATCTCAGCTACTCAGGAGTCTGAGGCAGGAGACTCACTTGAACCTGGGAAGTAGAGGTTGCAGTGAGCCAAGATCGCACCATTGCTCTCCAGTCTGTGTGACATAGTGAGACTCCATCTCAAAAAAAGAAAAATGAATCACCCGAGACTAGGTAATTTATAAAGAAAAGAGGTTTAATTGGCTCACAGTTCTGCAGGCTGTACAGGCTTCTGCTTCTGGGGAGGCCTTGGGAAACTTACAATCACAGCAGAAGGGGACACAAGCACATGGCCAGAGCAGAAGGAAGAGAGAGATCAGGGAGATACTACACATCTTTAAACAACCAGATCTTGTGACAACTCACTATCACAAGCAAAGCAAGAGGGAAATCTGATCCCATAATCTAGTCATATCCCACCAAGTCTCTCCTCATACACTGGGAATCTCATGCAATTCCACATGAGATTTGTGCAGGAACACAAATCCAAATATATTTTCTATATAAAAGGTTCAGGCAATTCATGGTAAATCCCAGTAAACTAATATCTAATCAACTCCTATCCTAGTTCAGTCCAATCAGTTTATATCCTGGTTTTCTAAATTCAGTGCAGTTCAGTTTTAGAAAAGCTCCTTAAAGCCCATGACATGCTACTGACCAGAAAAAAGACAGGCTGGCCATCCATTGTGATCAGCTGGTGGGATCGCAGGGTGCCATGGAGGCCAAGGAGGGACTGAACAGAGAAGGCTACAGTGGCTGAGCATGGGCAAGGGGTCAGTGGGAGGTCTCTTGGCAGTATAGTGTGGGTTTGATCAGTGGACAGGTCTCCTGGCAGTGTCATGTGGCCTTGGTCAGTGGCTGGGTCTCCTGGAAGTCATGTGGCCTTGGTCAGTGGATGGGTCTCCTGGCAGTCATGTGGCCTTGGTCAGTGGATGGGTTTCCTGGTAGCATAGCATGGCCTGGGTCAGTGGCAGGTTTCCTGGCGATGTGGTGTGGCCTGAGTCAGTGGACAGGTCTCATGGCAGTGTAGCATGGCCTGGGTCAGTGGGCAGATCTTGTAGTAGTGTACTGTGGCCCGTGTTAGTGGACAGGTCTCCTGGCAGCATAGTGTGGCTTGGGTCAGTGGGCAGGTCTTGTGACAGTGTAGTGTGGCCTGGGTTGGTGGACGAGTCTCCAGGTAGCATAGCATGGCTTGGGTCAATGAACGGGTCTATTAGTAGAAACACGGTTTCACTATGTTGGTCAGGCTGGTCTCCAACTCCTGACCTCAAGTGACCCACCTGCCTCAGCCTCCCAAAGTGCTGAGATTACAGACACGAGCCACTGCGCCTGGCCAATATTTTCTAATTCAAGTTGGAGCTATCTGTGCAGTGGTTTCCCCATTGTTGTATATAAATGTTTTTAGTATAAAATGAGCTAACGTATAAAACACTACTCTATACCATAATATACGCTGAAAAAAATAGAAAGAGAGGTCTAGTAACAGTGCCAAGCCATCCGATACTAGAGTCTGAGGCAGTGGCTCACACTTGTAATCCCAGCACTTGGGAGGATGAGGTGGGTGAATCACGAGGTAAGGAGTTCAAGATCAGCCTGCTTAAGATGGTGAAACCATGTCTCTACTAAAAATACAAAACTTAGCCTGACATGGTGGTGGGTATCTGTAATACCAGCTACTCAGGAGGCTGAGGCAGAGCACTGCTTGAACCCAGGGAAGTGGAGGCTGCAGTGAGCCAAGATTGTGCCACTTCACTCCAGTCTGGGTGACAGAGTGAGACTCCACCTAAATGAAAAAAAAAGTGCCTAAAAGGCCAGGCATGGTGGCTCATGCTTGTAATCCCAGCACGTTGGGAGGCCAAGGCAGGTGGATCACTTGAGGTCAGGAGTTTGAGACAAGCCTGGCCAACATGATGAGGCCCTGTCTCTAATAAAAATACAAAAAGTATCCAGGTGTGGTGGCCCACACCTGTAATCCCAGCTACTTGGGAGGCTGAAGAAGGAGAATCGCTTGAACCCAGGAGATGGAGGTTGCAGTGAACCAAGATTGTGCTGCTGCACTCCAGCCTGGGAGACAGAGACAAATAAATAAATAAAATGCCTTAAAATTTTTTGATATTTTGCTCAGCATAGACTTTGTTTTTTCTTTTTTCTTTTTGAGATGGAATTTCACTCTTGTTGCCCAGGCTGGAATGCAATGGCATGGTCTCATTTCACTGCAACCTCCGCCCCCTGGGTTCAAGCGATTTTCCTGCCTCAGCCTCCTGAGTAGCTGGGATTACAGGTATGCACCACAATACCCACATAACTTTGTATTTTTAGTATAGACAGGGTTCTACCGTGTTGGTCAGGCTGGTCTGGAACTCCTAATCTCAAATGATCTGCCGTCCTCAGCCTCCCAAATTGCTGGGATTATAGGCATGAGCCACTATACCTGGCCTCAGCATAGACTTTTAACAGCTGTATTGAGATATAATGCACCATCAAATAGCATGTGAAGTGTACTGTCAGTGGTTTTAGCACATGCAGAGTTGTACGATCATCACCACCATCAATTTTAGAACAGTTTTATCACCCAGGAAGAAACCTGTCAGTTGTCACCCCTCTAACCCTCCCACTCTCCCAGTCCTAGGTGACCACTAACCTACTTCCTGTCCTTATAGACTTGCATTTTTGGGATGTCTCATGTGATGGAATCAGGCAATACTCAGCCCTTTGTGTCTGGCATCTGCAACTCAGTTGTGCGCTTCAAGGTCCATTCATGTTGTTGTCTGGGTCACTGCCTCATTTCCTTTTACAATCACGTAATGTTCCCATCATGATTTTTTTTTTTTTTTGGCAGTGACTTTGAAATTTTAAAATACTGCATTGAAATATTACCTGGACAGTCTGGACAGCATAGCCAGATCTCATCTCTTAAAAAAAAAAACTAAAAATTAGCCAGTGTGGTGGCATGCACCTGTAGTCGCAGCTACTCAGGAAGCTGAGGTGGGAGGATCACTTGAGCCCAGAAGGTTGAGGCTGCAGTGGGCTAAGATTATGCCACTGCACTCAGCCCAGGCAACAGAGCAAGACCTTGTCTCTCACAAAAAGAAATGTGACCTGGATTACTGAGTTTCTCTCTCTCCCCCCCCCACTTTTTTTTTTGTTTGTTTGATTTTTGAGATGGAGTTTTGCTTGTCACCCAGGCTGGAGTTCAGTGGTGTGATCCTGGCTCACTGCAACCTCCACCTCCCATGTTCAAATGATTATCACGCCTCAGCCTCCTGGGTAGCTGGGATTACAGGTGCCCACAACTATGGTCAGCTAATATTTTTGAATTTTTAGTATAGACGAGGTCAGGCTGGTCTTGAACTCACGACCTCATGGGATCCACCCACCTCGGCCTCCCAAAGTGCTGGGATTACAAGCATGAGCCACCTCACCTGACCTTTTCTCCCTTTTAATCTCATGCGTCGGTTGCCTCCCCCAGGCCTAGCCCTGATTTGTTCCAGGGAGTTTGGAGTCTGACAAGTTCAACTCGGCTCACCCTTAGCGCAGGCCTTCTGATGGGGGTAGAATTGGCACAGGGAAGTCACAGGGGTGGCCCAGGCCCCAGGTCTCAGTGATGCCCACTCACCCAGCACCTGGTAGGCTGACTGGTGCTGGGGGATCTGAGTAGGGGAAGCCCATGCCCTCCCCACCATCTCTCCACATAGACCACACTCTCAGCCACTGTCCCCCAGCATGGCAGGCAGGGGAGGGAGAGTGAGTAACGCATCCAAGCTGGAGGCCACTAGGACCTTGGAGCTTCAGGCACAGGAGCAGAGGCCAAAAGGGGCAGAAAACTTCGGGGTGTGGGGCAGGCCCCATCCTGGACAAAGGTGACAAAGGGAAAGACAGGATTGAAGTGGCTGGGCAGATCAGTTTTCTTTGGGTGAGAAGATGGGGAAGAGCTCACGTGCTGAGCGGGGAGAGTGTCTCTGGCCACCTCGGCCCATGGGAGCTCAGCCCTCGAGTCACAGATTTTTAGTAGAGACAAGGTCAGGCTGGTCTTGAACACACGGCCTCATGTGATCCACCCACCTCGGCCTCCCAAAGTGACCTCACGAGTCGCAGATTCTTTTCTTTGTCGTCATCTCTCAGAACATAAATATTGTTCAACTCTTGGCTGAACTTCCTGTGCACATTGTGCTGGAAAATGTGAGCTGCTGTGCATGGGCTGCTCAGGCCTCCTGGGCCTGCAGGACCTGCGGGGCTCAGTCACCTCATGCTGGCCAAGGTATGTCTCACTGACATATTTCTTCCTCTGGGTCAGTTTGCAGGGTCCAGTGCAGATGGCACCCAGTGGGTCATGAGCGTGGACATCTCTCTGCCCAGTTGCCAGTACTTTCTGGCCCAGATTCTGGTCTCCCCGGTCCTTGGGCCCCTGACCTCTGCTGTGGGCAGTGCCAATGGGGCGATGTACTTCTCCAATCTCATGTCCTTCCTGGGCTGCTTGATTCCTCCCTGTTTGTCATTTATGAAATTCCTCTCAGCAACGCTGCAGATGAGGAGCACCAGCCCCTCCTGCTGAATGTCTGATATCACAGAGCCTCAACTCTGGACTCACACTTGCACCTGGGGGTCTGGAGCAGGCCGACCAGTGAGGACCAAAGGGCCTTGGTGGACAGGGCAACAGGCTGCCTACTGGAATATAAATATGTGTTAAAATAATAAAGGACAGTGGCAAAGCCTACAGTTTCTAGCTGTTACTCTCCAGTGGCTAAGAGGTGTCCTGAGGACTGAGTTGCTCTCCTGAGGACTTGGGTAGGGGAGGTTTGTAAGATGCTTTTTTTGAAAGTAAAGGTGTAATTCAATGGTCCTCAACCAGCAGCAATATTGTCACCCCACCCCCACCCCCGAGGAAGACATCTGGCAATATCTGGAGGTAGTTTTAATTGTTACAACTCAGGGATGCTGTAAAACTCCTTCGGTGCACAGGACCATCCCAACAACAAGGATCTAGCAAAACCCTACCTCTGTCAATCGTTCTGAGGTAGAGAGAACCTGGTCTAACTGCATTGCACATTCTGTACACTGCATCCCAGGGTAGAGTCAGAGCTCTTTTGTATCAGACAGATCGTTTGGTTCAGAAGGCCTCATATTCATTCACTTGTCTATTTGTCCATTCATTCCATTCATTCCTCATCCATCCACCCATCTACCCACCCACATAGCCATCCATCCACTCATCCAAATATCTATCCATCCAAATGTCCACTCATCCACCCACCCACCTATCTACCCATCTACCTATCCAAATATCCACTCATCCATATGTTTACCCATCTGAATATCCACTAATCCACATAATCACCCATCCACTCATCTACCCATCCAATATCCACTCGTCCATCCACTTATCTCCCAAATATCCACTTCTCCATATATACATCCAGCCACATACCCACCCATCTACCCATCTGATATCCACTCATCCAAATGTCCACCCATCTGAATATCCACTCATCCATATATCTATCCATCCACTCTTCCACCCATCTACCCATCCAAATATCCACTTCTCCATATATCCATCCACCCATCCACTTATCCACTCATCCACACTCCAGATATCCAGCAAGTGCCCATGTGTGGCAGGCAGTGGTTGACCTGGGGATCCAGTTGCAAGTGTCCACTCTGCCCTGGTTGAACTGATGTGAGAAGAAGGGAGACACATGGCTAGCTGAGGCTCCAAGCAGCACAAGTGCAGGGAAGGAGGACAGGTTGGCAGAGGCATGTCTGGGTGGCCTCACTAGTGAAATACTATTTGAGCAGTGCTCTGATGTAGTAAGGGAGGGATCTCTGAGGTAAGCACTTGCTTGACAGGTTTGAGGGAGCATAGGCACCAAGATGCACGGATTGTAAAACATCCTCAAAGTTGGAATTTTAAAGAGGTTGAGCCAACGTGCCTGGTCAGTACCCATCCTGCTCTTTGGCCCCACAGGCAGGGGAGTCCCTAGTAGGGACACCTACTAGGGGCTAGAGGGTGAGGTTTGGGTCATTATTCCCACTCCATCCACCAAGTGTTCATTCCACAGATGGACACCATATGCCTGCTGTGTGCGGGCACCACTGGGCCTGGGTATGCTCAGGCTGTGCCTACTGCCTCCCAGTGTCCTTTTATGGACCTGGAAAAGCTCTCGTGAGTGTGGCAATCTCTCACCATCTGGCCTCTAACCATCTTCCATCACCTGACACTGCGAGCTCACTGAGGTCCCTTCCCAGAGGCCTGGGAGGGCTCCTCCCCACATGCTGATTACTGGCCATGAGCAGTCATGGCCAAGTCCCCATTGTAGCCACAACTGGGCCTGGCCTGGGGGCCCCCAGATCCCTTGCTGCATGCTCTCTGTGTTCTGGGAACATATGGGACATCCCTGACCACAAATCCAAAACAAATGACAGGAGTTCTGGGGCCCGTTGCCAGCTGGAGGGAGTCTGGGGTTGATGACAGTGTCCTATCATCTTGCTGTGACCAGTTAGGGCCAGTCAGAAAGGTCACCTCGCCACCTGGGCCACAGCCTCCCTCCCAACCACAGCCTCCCTCCCAACCATGGCCTCCCTACCTTGGTTATGGCCTTCCCACTGGAGCCCCAGCTCCCACCCTGGACCACAGCTTTCCTAAGTGCCTCTGCCTGCTGCCTTCTGGAGCCTAGTGGCCTCTGTGGGCTCACAGGGGGCCAGGCCATTCCTCTCTGTGCCCCTGCCTGACTCCTGAGCTCCTGTCTACCCTCACATTCATCGTCCACCCTGAAGCTGGGTGGCTATAGACACAAGCCTGAGCCCATCCCATCTTCCAGTCTTCCATGACACCAACCCTGGCTCCCTGGAGCCTAAGGAATCAGGTGGAAACTCCTCCCACCAAACAGAGCCCAGCCCATCTTCCCACAGTGGGGTCCCCCCATTTTGCCAGCCCCCTGAACTGCAGCCACAGAACCCTTGTGGGCCACAGTCTGTACCTGTATTTAGGCTCTTCCCGCAGGCCAAAGCCACCTCTTCTCTGCCTGTCAATATCTGGTTCACCCATGTAGACATGTCTGAAATGCCACCTCCTCCATGCAGTCCACCCTGTCTGGAGCTGGTGATTCTTTCCATGTGCCTTCATGTGATGCCGCTTTACCCTTCATGGTCATGAGCTCAGTGATGTGGGTCTCATGATCCCTGACACATGTGTAGCTGAAGCACAGAGAGGTTTAGTGGCTTTTCAAAGTCACACAGCTCCTTTGGGCCTCCGTGGACCTAGACCCTGTTAGTCCCATGCTTCTTCTGGAACTCCAGACTTATCCTCCTCACACTGATGTTGTTTGGAAGAGCTTCAGATTTTCTAGAAAATGTGGGGTTGGGTTACTGTCCTCTGGTCTGGGCTGTCTTTGCCCAGAACTGGTCAAAATGAAGAACAGGGTGCTTCCCTCTTACTCTTGGCTTGTCAAATCCTAGGCCCTCTTCCTAGAACTTTCTAATGAAACAAAGATTGCTTCTGCATGTGGGAATTGTCACTGTCAGCCTCTCTTTTCTGAGCACCTTCCCTGCCTCCCAAACTGTGGGGGTACTACCCTCGGGCCGGGTCCAAAAAGCTGCCTTGACCTTCAGGTCTGTTCTCAGCAGATGGCAGTGGGAGCAGCCACTGATTCCAAACCATGAGGCCCAGGACTCGCTGAGAGACACACTCACTTGAATTCCATACCTCAGAGAGGATTGCTGTCTACTTAAAACTCAAGCTGTGATGATAACGGTCATCACTGCTGCTTGCTGTTTGTGAAGTCCTCACTATGCACACAAACAAGTGCATCTTAATTCATCCTCCCACCTCACTAGGAAAGAGGTATCATTCCCCCATTGGACAGACCTGGACCCTGAAACAAGCACATGCAGCACCTGGCCCAGGTCACAACAGGGTGGGAGTCTGACTCCAGCCTCATGCCTCTGAGTGCCTAGGGATCACCATGACAACTGTGACAGTGCAAGCAGCTTCCTTCCGTGTCTGTTCTCCACTGCGCTGCTGCAGGGAGGCCTTGGGCTTGCTCTCCAGGGGGCTCAGCTTGGAGGTGGCTTCTTATTCCATTCAGAGGTGAGGGAACAGTGGGAAAAGGCCACTTGCTTTATTGGCCAGTGCTCCGTGAGACTCACGCTTCTCAGGCCACTCTAAACTAAAACTATGCCACCAAGATCTGTAGCCACTCTTCACTTTCCTGTCAGCAAACTTGGAAAGTGGCTCCCATTCCTTGATACCGCTCAGAAACGAGACACACCTAAGTGCCTTCAAGTGCTACCCGCAGCCCTTAGCGTGGAAACCCAGTATCAAAGCAAAGGAATTGCCCTCGAGGTCATCACCTCCGTGGGTTTGGTGTTTCTACCCCCCCAGGCTCTTCAGCTCACCCTGGACCATCCCTTGGGGGATGAGGACAGGGTAAGATGGCATTCCCACACTCAACAGGCTGGGCTACAGGTTTCTGGAGGAACAGAGGTGATTTCCCTGGAATATGCAAGAACTGACCATCCCCTGGGCCCCTGGCAGTCAGGAGGTCCTGGCCCTCCCTGCTGCTGTAAGTGTGTCAGCAGAATCCACTCGGCACAGGGGCATGATGTATCATCCCCCACTGGGAGCAGGTGGAGGGCATCCAAAGAGGGAAGGAGCAGGTGTCTGGAACTGGGGGTGAGTACTTTTGTGGCACACAAGGACTCCCAGAAGCTTCTCAGGGCATTTTTCAGGGCCTGGGGACATGGGCATCAAAGTTGTGATTCTTGGAAGTCATCCATGGCTGATGCCCATTCTAGGATTCTCTTCCACACAAGCACATTGACTGAGTTCCCACCGGGTACCTCCCAAGCCCTAGGGATGTAGTGGAGAACAGAAAAAAACTCGTGATCTCTAGGCAAGCCCTTTGTCCTCATTCTCACAGCCATGCCCACCCTGCCTACCCACTCACAGCTACCAGCCTCCCCTGCCCCACACTCAGCTCCCTCATCCCAGTGGTCTCCACACCCTGCTGTTCTGGGGCCTGATCTCTGACCAACCTGTCCAGCCACCTGCCTCTGGAAACGTCGGATCTTTTAGACAATGCGCACTGCCAAACACTCCAGCTTTCTCCATCATTGCAGTCAGAGCCTTGACTCACCTGTCACAGGGGCCTCAAGTCTCCTGGAAGCTGTGAGCCCAAGACCGGCACCTGGGCCTTATAATGACTGCCACCTGGTGGCTAGCCATGTGCAGAAAGCAGAAACTGGACCCCTTCCTGACATCTTACACTAAAATTAACTCCAGATGGATTAAAGACTTAAACATAAGACCTAACACCATAAAAACCCTAGAAGAAAACCTAGGTACATAGGCATAAGCAAGGACTTCATGACTAGAACACCAAAAGCATTGGCAACAAAAGCCAAAATAGACAAATGGGACTTAATTGAACCCCAGAGCTTCTGCACAGCAAAAGAAACAATCATTAGAGTGAAGCTGCAACCAACAGAATGGGAAAAAATGTTTGCAATCTACCCATCTGACAAAGGGCTAATATCTAGAATCTACAAAGAGCTAAAACAGATTTACAAGAAAAAAACAAACAAACCCAATCAAATAACCACAATCACAACAGAAAACAAACAAAAAAACTAGACGGTATAAAAATTTTACATTTTTATTAATAAATAAAAGGTCTTAGACAAAAGTTCAGATTAGATACTATAGAGCAGGAGTTTGAACATGGCTTGAGGTTTGGTGATGAAGAAATCTATTTGCACACTCTGATTCCATGCTTGCCATAGTTTTTAAATGTTGATCCTTTCTTGCCTTTTAATTTAGAATAACTGCCACCAAAGTCTTCCCCCAAAGTTTCTACTATTAATTACCCTTGGCTAAGACTTAGAGCCACAGATTCCTGGTTACAAAAAAGTCACAAGGAATAAGCATTCATTCATTCATTCATTCATTCATTATTCCATTAACTTATTCGTCTATACAGCTGCCAACAAATACCCGCTGAGCATCTTCTATGTACACAATTATTCCATTTCACATGTGATTAGCAATGTGAATTTTAACTGACAAAGACTGCTCTAAGCTTTCAGTGATTTGCCAAGAGATACAGATCCTCTATTGCTATCCAAGTTCATTGAAATAATCATAAAGATCTGACTAAAATATTAAAACCTATGCTTCTAGGGACAAGGGGTGACACATCTTATCTTTTGGATTTCAGTTCTATTTGGATTCAGCAACACATTATTTTATTCATTTCTGGGTAATAAAGCTTGTGCAATAATTTTCCTCTAATAATGCCTTTCATTAATTTGGTTCAGAAACATAGCCTATTTCCTTTTTCCCTCCTAAGCTGTAATGGCATTTGCACAGCTGTTGCAATAAGGGAAGTTTTTAAAATGCAAATAAGAAGTAGGTAGACTGCACAAGCTAATAAAGAGAGCTTTGCCAAATATTAAAAAATACTCTCAGTCAAAATAATCATACTAATAGAAAGCTCATGCAGGAGTGATTTTCAGTAGTTTTAAAATATGAAAATTTTGCTTTGACTTTTATACATATGGAGAAAACAGAATACATGTTACCACACGAGAATGCATGCTCTCCATGGCATTTCACAATGGGGCACTATTGACATTTGGGAAAAGACAATCTTTTACTGTACAGGACAGTTCTGTGCACTGAAGGGTGAAGGGCTGATACTACCCCCGACTTCCACCCGCTGATGCAAGTGGTGTCCTGCCAGTCAGCACGACAATCAAAACACCTCCAGATAATTTCAAAAGACCCATAATTTAGTAGTGTTTGTCTAGATGAAAACCCAACTAGTGGAATTCTCCCATAAATATGTCTTAAATATATTTTTGGGGCAAGAGGAGCACTAAAGAAGACAACTGCCTCCAAAAACCTTGCTTGTGGTCTATGTCCACGTTACGTATCTGCACATGGCCTTCCTTTATTATTGACAATTATTTGATTTTTAAATTAAAGAAATAAAAAGAAAATAATATCCATAGTTGCATCTGAGTCAAAATGTCTTAATAGTAGGTGGGGTACGGCAGTCTGGAACATCTATTCTTTAACCATGATTCTCCATCTTTCTGTTTTCACAGAACACTCTAGAATTTTTATTACCAGGACTTTAAATAATCAAGCTATAACAATATGCTAGCTTAGAACATCTAGAATAGTGTCCGTAGTTGTCACTCTTCGTTGGGATAACCTTCAGGCTGGAGTCTCTGTGCACAACTGCCTTGACTCTATCTCTTATTACTAGTAAAACAAAGTTCTTCAAATGCCCATTGATAATAGACTGGATTGGAAAAATGTGGCACATATACACCATGGAATATTATGCAGCAATCAGAAATGATGAGCTTGTGTCGTTTGTAGGGACATGGATGAATCTGGAGAACATCATCCTCAGCAAACTGACACAAGAACAGAAAATGAAACACCGCATATTCTCACTCATAGGTGGGTGATGAAAAATGAGAACACATGGACACAGAAAGGGGAGTACTAAACACTGGGGTCTATTGTGGGGAAAAGGGGAGGGCCAGTGGGAGGGGGAGGTGGGGAGGGATAGCCTGGGGAGAAATGCCAAATGTGGGTGAAGGGGAGAAGAAAAGCAAAGCACACTGCCATGTGTGTACCTACGCAACTGTCTTGCATGCTCTGCTCATGTACCCCAAAACCTAAAATCCAATAAAAAATTAAGAAAAAAAAGTTCTTGTATATCCCTATTTTAAAAAAACTCCTTATATTTACCAATAGCTTCATTTTACCTCTTAAATAAGACCAAGTTGGTCCCCACTCTTCACTGTATTTCATGAACAATGAAGTCAGCCAGGATGCCACCAGGCAGGCAAGCTGATAAAGCTATGAAAACCCAGAATATGCACTTTATACACTGCTCCAAATTTGGTAGTATCCCTGTGCAGGGTTTATGTATTCCAGAGTGCCACAGTATGCTGGTGGCAAACAACTCTCCTACCACTCTTTCATAAAAATTACTCTGATGGTGGCTTTAAAGGAAAATAAAGTTAATTTTGAGGTTCACATACACTTTTTAATATTGGAAAATATATATTATTTCTTTGGGCATTCCAGATTTTGTCAAGGAATTTTACATTTTGAAAAGCTGTGCCTGACCGTCAGCACTTTGCTATGCTATGGTAAACTCAGAGGACAGCAAAAGTTTGATTTAAAGTCTTGGTTACAAATGTGGAACTTAAGTTCCCCCTATCTGGGAGTCACTATACTTAGGATGACCACACGTCCTGGTTTTGGCCAGCACAGCTCCAGTCACGTCTGTCCTCTCAAATTATTGTTAATAGTGCTCCCTTTCATTCTCAAAAGTGTGATAAATTATACCATCACTCTCATTATACTAAGACTTTATGAGAGATATTGGATAAAGTCACCAATAAGACAATCTAGAAAACTAATTTTAGGGAAAAAAACAATCAAGTCTTTCTTTAATATCTGTCCACTGAATAACTGTGGAAATAGTGACTCTTTAATATAGACAGTATTCAAAGATAGTGATGTTCCCTAGCTCCAAAGAAATAATAAAGAAGGGCATACGAAGAAAATTCAGGTCAGTTACACCAAACAATTTTTAGTTCTTCCTATATGAATATGCTTGGGATTAGGAAATAAGAAAAAAGTTACTTGTGCCCTTGAGAACCTTGTAATTCCATTCTTAGGATTTGCTGGACCAGACAGAAATGAAAGCAGAATTGTTGGATGCATTGTGCTGTAGCAGTTAGTTCCCTCCATATCCTGGTTCCGAACCTTGGGAAAGACAGTGAGTTGCTCTGAAAATTATTTTTATCACATGAACAATATAAATAGTATCCGTCTTATAGCTTGATCCTATTCAACAGACCTTTCCTAACTGCCGGTGTGCCAAGTATGTGGTGGTTACAGACACTACAGGAGATGTTAACAATGGTGACGTATGATAACGAAATGTAAAGACATTACTTTGATTTCAATTTCTTATTTCAGTGATAGTACACAGAAAGGCATCTATGACCCCCAAAGAGGGGTCTTTAGGCCAGCCAGAGATGGGAAAGAGTATGGTTCAGGGTAGACTTTTTAGAAGAGATGGGGCCTGAGCTGAATATTGAAGGCTACATAGCAGATGGGCATGTTAATAGGAAAAAATTCAGGCACTGAAGGAGCAAAGATATGAAAAGGTGACACTTCTTAGGGTGCTTGTGGAAATACAAGTGAGGTGAAATACATTTCAGAGTAGAGAGTGGCAAAAAGGGAAGCTGGAGAGCTGGGTGGGGCACATGATGGAGTCTTGATATATTCAGGTAAGAACGTTGCGTTGTTCCTCTAGGCAAGTGAGGAGTTGCTGAAGAGTTTTCCTGGGTAAGTGACAGAGTCAGACTTGTGTTTTAGACCCATAATTTTGGCAGCACTGGAAAGATGGATTTGAGTTCAGAGGACAGTAACAAAAGCACACAAAAGGAGTTTGGAAGCTACTACATTGATAACACTATAAAATAAGTATTGGGAAGAAATTTTGCAATATGTAGTGATTATGTTTTCCTTTCCACTTCTATTGTCAAATTCTATGAGTTTAAACAATAGATTCCTTTCCACAGCTATGGCCATTAGTAAGCAGGAAAAGTTGTGTCGTTCATTTCACCTCTGCAAGCCAAGCTGATTCAACAATGCATCCTTCATCACATGCCATTAATCTTGGATAAAGCCCTTCCTTAAGTAAACAACCAACCCAATGATACAGTTATAATCTGTGAATTCAAGTTTTTGTTCCTGAGGCAGGTAGTTGCCTTGCTTAAAATATACATGGCAAATAGCTCAGAGGTGGGCTCCTCTGGCATGACAGGGAATGGCTGAGGTAAGTCAGCAAAAGCTATGTAAAGAAACCGGTCTTGGGCTTACGGTTCAAATAGGCTTAGACATAACCAAGGGGGAAGGGGGAAGAAGAGGAAGTAGAATGATGAGTGTGAGTTACCAGAGGATCAACTGATATTAGGTTTGTTTAATCTTTACCAATTACCATGTGACTTTGAAAAAGCCCTTTAGCTTCTCTAGGCCTCAGTTTTCTCATCTGTTAAAATGGGTGTAATATGAATCATCCTAGTTATCTCTCAGATTTGAAAAGAAGAAAAAAGAATATTTGATAAGAACAAACTTTGGAGATTATCTGGGGAAACAAAAATATTTGAAAAAACTAAACGTTTATCAATTTTTAACTACCTTTCTTCTTCTTCAGTTGATTTGTATTTTCACCTTTTCAGGCCACCACATTCTGTAATCTCTCTTGATCGCCCCTTGATTCCTGCTTCCAGTTTGGCCAAGAAAACTCTTGTTGAATGGCTGATGCCTTTTCATCATAAGCCAAATGCTCCTCTCTCCCATCTCCTTGTTTTAGCATAAATCTATATTCCTTCTCACCTGTTCCCACAGATGCCATGTCCCTAGTTTTAGCCACTACCTCAAGTTGTGGTATCACCATCTTCTATAACGTAATGATCTATACAAAGATTCCTGTGTTCCTTTCTCCTCTCATAATTGCATATCTCATTATAACTAACTCAAAGGCAGGACTTTGTCTTATAATTTCTTTAATCCCAGTAATTTAGATTGAACTCATGGGTGGGACACACGATGGGTCATTTGGCAAATCCTTGTTCCAAGTTTTGTTCAATCATCCAGATGATCAAATCTGTTGCTGTAGTTCCAGAGGGATGTTGAAGATGAATGTGCTAATATGTAAGAATGTGCTAATATGTAAGAGGAACCCTATCAATCCAAGATATTATTATTTCAGCTGAAAGGCCATCAAACATCTTCCCCACAATTACTTATTTATAGCTTTAGAAGCGTTTAGCAAAGCAAAAATTAGCATCTTCAATTAGGTCAACCAAGTTCCAAAATTATGACGTATAGAAGCCAATATGTAAAGAACAGCTGATGGAAACAGATCCTATGAAAAACTGTAGGCATTGTATAGGCATCTTAAGGAAGAAGCTGAAATTTAAGCAAAATCACACCTGATTCCCAGTGAGACTCAATTGCAGTGAACTTGGAGCCTCAGTTTTCTCTTCTGTAAAACTGAGAGGTCCGAATCTGATGCTCCAAATTCCCTCCGTGCTCTGACAATTTTATGTCACCAGGCTGGCAAAATTATAAGTGATAAAGAATGTGTTACCACTTGGAAAACAACTGAGCATTTGATGAAGTTCATGAAGAACTTCACGACTCAGACTCAGAGCAATATTTATTCACAGACTCAGAGCAATGTTTATACTCAAC
Organism: Callithrix jacchus; assembly: GCF_049354715.1. NCBI lineage: Eukaryota > Metazoa > Chordata > Mammalia > Primates > Cebidae > Callithrix > Callithrix jacchus. The sequence continues at coordinate 4,953,091 of NC_133515.1, forward strand.
ATTCCAATGTAGGCAACTAGTTCAACAGAATGCTACATGTAAATCAATTAAGCAATCAGAAAATATCAGAACAGAAAGGAGTAAACATTTCTTTCTGGTGCAAATTAACTACTGAAAGGTACCTGAGAGAGACAGACAGACAGACAGACAGACAGACCGACAGACCGACAGACAGACAGACCGACAGACAGACCAACAGACCGACAGACCGACTGACCGACTGACTGACCGACTAACCGACATATCCTGACTCTGGCCTGGATGTGTGTGGGCATCTGATGTGAAAGTCCAGGGATATTCCCAGTCAAAATAGAGTAAAAAGTAAGGTACGCTTTCCTGACATTCTTGTTGATGAGCTGCAAAAATAAGAGAAAACAAGAAAGTGGTTCTTTTAAAAGCACTTTTGCCTAGATGGGTCTCATGACAGAATATAGGGTTTCAGAACCATAAAAAACCTCAGGAGTTCAAACTTGGTAAGGGAAAGAAATGGCATATAATCAGAATCAAGTTAGTATCAAATATCTTTCAAAAGAACATTATCCAGTATGGATGCCATTTTTATTATAGTTACCATGGACATTGTGATTTTAAAAAATTAGAGAAGGGCATGAAATTTTAATGTTCTTGAAAAGATAGGTGGGTTAATAAAATGGTAAAAAAAAATACTGATGCCATCCAATCTTCATGCACAGAGAGTCAAAGCAATTTTCCAAAGGTCACCGGGTTAGTTGGTGCTAGACTAGAACCCAGATTTTCTGACAATGCACTGAACAGGTGAGACTACTCAAGTATCGAGAAGGACATATTTGAGTATGCAGTTAAACAAGGCACAGTTACTAGTGAGCATCTTAACACCTCAGATCTTCCCTGAGGAAGAGGCTGGCATTCACTTCAGAAGGCAATCTGTACCATAAACTGCCTAGCCCCAGAGCCCACATCAACAGTAACCTGCTACTTATCTTTTGCCAGTGGCTTCATTTCTTCTAATACCAAATTCTGAAAGGTTAATTAAATTGCATTTCCATGCTGTGAGTCTAGGCAGTGAGCTCTTCATAGTTGTTTACGAGTCCCTCAAAGACCCGTACAGGTGATCACTGAATTAAATAATCACATCAAAGCGTGAAGTTCAAACAACGAGGCTGTCTGAAACATGACCAAGCACGAGAAGAATGCTTCTATCAAATTCCTAAATGTGGAGCCATGCCTAGATTCTGTGTTCATCCTTCCTTTGAAAGATGGTAGCTTCTGAAAACACAACTCCTCGTTTTACATGGTGCTGTGACTAACTTTAGTGGCTTAGCCAAAGAAAGACAAGTTGGGACACGCTGAAGATTGAAAGATGGAAAATAAGCTGCTCCGCACAGTTCCCTATTGTTCGCAGTTATCTTTTCCGTGACTTGATGGCTTCATCACTGCACCACAGCATCGTTCTCAGAGGTGCCAGGATTCTAAGGAGGACACCACAGCCCTGAGGACAGTGGCTTACTGAAAATTCAAGCAACATTTGTTTTTAGAAACTGCACTGGCATTGAAATCACATCTTAAGACTTAAGGAGGAGCTAGATATGGAATATGTTGGGTTTACCTGAATAAATCAGTGTTATCTTCTCCCTTTATTAGAAAGGGTAAGGTAATTTCCAATCTGCTTTCCACAGACACAGAAGGGACTCTTGACTTCTTGGGAACCACATCTACTTGTATTAAACGTGCACAAGCAAAGGAGAAATGCTGGCAGGAAGATTTTCTAGATTTTGTAGGAGAAAGACATTTCTTCACTTGCCTTCTGTGTTGTGAGGAAGGTAATTCACAGACGAAATTAGAAATATCACTTCTTATCAAATCTCCAGGAATAAGCGGTGTTCGTTTTAAATGTCTATATGTCATTGGATAATATAAATAATGAATGCATTTGGAGCCCAAAAGTTCAGTGTTAAAATCTAGCTTTAATTCAGCCGCCAAAAATTAATGCAAATACAGGACCCAGGGCCCCCATCTCAGGTATTTTATGAGAGGCAAAAACCCACGTGACTTCCAGAGACTGCTAATATGTAAGTCACATGGTTTTGAAGTTAAGATGCTGAATGTCTGTAATCCATCAGATCCAACTATTTGACAACTGTAGAGTCACTTCAAAATAACAGAACTTGAGGTACTTTTTAATCTTCTCTCAAGCACCTATATTCCTTCCTGTTTCTCTATAAGCCTAGGAGAAAGTAAAAAGAAAGGAAGTGAAAGGGACTTACACAAGGAGATGTGGAATAGGAGACAAAGGCCATGAGAAAAAGGGGGAAAGAGGGTACCTGTATTCCAAATAAAATAGGCCCTTTTACCCCAAAGAGAGCAGATAGAATTTTCTCCAAAGAAGCCTTTACAGATTAGTAAAGATTAAGAGTTTGTTTTTGTAGGAAAAATAAGAAGTGAGTATAAGAAAGAAAGCATCACTATTAAGCTTTCGGGTGAATGTGTTGCAGAAATACAGATGAACAGTCAGAACACTGGTTCAGTGGAAGGCTGTTGGCCTGGAAGAACAGTTCTTGGTTTTGGCCCTGGCTTTACTTCCAACTGGTAAAAATTCACTTAGCTCCTCCACAGTTGAGGTGCTTCCTCTATAAAAATGGATAAAATTCCCTGTCCTACTTTCAACACAGAAGTGCTAGAGGATTAAGGTAATAGATGTGATATTTCTTTAAAGCACAAGAGCTCTCTATGCAAACATGTTCTCAATAGTATACATTATTCATCAAGTCATCACTTTTACTCCCCTATTTTAATGTAACATTTAAAAAAAAGCCACTGCTTTGATCCTCATACCCCTTTTCTAAAAGGAAAAAAGGAAGGTTTGGAAATTGTTAGTCTGACTCAACTGTGATGACCGGCAAAAGTATATTTATCCTATGTGGATAGATCTGCTTATGTACAAGTAATAAACAATCACATGAAGTTATATTGTTGGGAATTTTACTTGAGCTTTTTAATCTGTCTCATAAAAATATAATGATTATTAGAGAACCCATTATTTAAAGTTTTTCTGACCAATGCATTTAACTAGCACCAGTGTGGTCAATGGCTCATAGGCTTGGAAGTCTGGACAGAAAGTCTGCCTGAAGGCTGACTGCCAAGAAAATCAAGGACAGAGAACTGGAGTGTTTAGATATAGCAGTTACAGGAGTGTGTAGGAAGACCACGCCAGAATTCACTGGTCTGTACCCCATAATATCTATGTTCAAGTAGTCCAAAGACCAAATATCATCATTCCCCTGAAGACGCCTAAAATGAGGTGGAATAGGTGGTCCATAGAGTGCAAGAGAAATGACCGGTCATCTGTCCACCAACTCCAAACTGGCAGGGCTTCTCTACTCTCAGAATCTGCTCTGACAAAAAATGAAAAGGTTAATTTCAGGGTGACCATGTAATTCATTGTTCAAATTGGGACACTATAAGATTGAAAGGGGATGTCATCAGTAACTGCACCAGAGTAACAGATCTGAACGATTTGTCCCAGGCAATCGATGACTATGGTTATCCTAGTCACATGTATTGTTGCTGTTTATTTACCCCAGAGAATTTTTATTGGCATAAAATACACACAGCCAACTTGTGGGCAATGAGAGAAAAATCGTAACTTCTTGTTTCCTCATTTCCTAGAAGACAAGTTTTATGGAGTTTCAAAAAACATTTCATAACACAAATAGGTCTGAAATTAAAAAAAAAACTTGGATTTGAATTCTAACTCTACAATCTCTTAGCTGTGTGACCCCAGGCTAAAGGAACAACCTCTCTGAGACTTAGTCTCCTCATCTGCAAACATTAAAAAAAAAAAGTGAGCCTGGTAAGTTTGTTTTAAGGATTAAGCTGACGCATGTAAAGCAGTGGTTTCCAACCTTTTTGGCACCAGGAACTGGTTTTGTGGATGCCAATTTTTCCATGGACCAGTGGAGGAGGATGGTTTTGGGATGATTTCAAGCACATTACATTTATTGTGTACTTTGTTTCTATTATTATTATTACATTGTGGTATATAATGAAATAATTATACAACTCACCATACTGTAAAGTCAGTGGGAGCCCTGAGCTTGTTTTCCTGCAACTAGATGGTCCCATTTGGGGGTGATGGTGATAGTGACAAATCATCAGGCATTAAATTCTCATAAGAGCATACAGCCTACATCCCTCACAAGCACAGTTCACAGTAGGGTTTGCATAGTTCACAAGAGGGTTTGCACTCCTTTGAGAATCTAATGCTGCTGCTGATCTGATACGAGGCGTAGCTCAGGTGGTAACTTGTGCCACCAGGAGTGGCTGTAAATACAGATGAAGCCTTGCTCGCTGGACCACTGCTCATCCCCTGCGGTGCAGCCAAGTTTTTTAAAGGCCATGGACCACTACTGGGGGGTAAGGACCCCTGAAGTAAAACATTTGCCCTAGTTATTATTACCATCATTAAAATGTAAATTACTAGGACAACATGTAGCACAAAAAGCTCCCACATTCAACCAAATACATCTAAACAATTCTTTGCGGTGTCTTTGCCCTTCTGACTTGTTCCTTCCCATCTGTTAGCCTGTTTTCCATGCCACCTGGATCCCAAACTGTTTGGATGCCTTAACTCTATCCTACCTATCTCATGAAATAAAATCAGAATTCCAAACATTCAAAGAAGCCTAAAATGTGTCTGAAGAGGCGATCAATAAACATTATTCTGATGGCCGTTGGCCATCCCTGTTTATAAATAAGTGCTTGACTTGCAAAGTGGATACTGACAATATCACACCGAACAGGAAGAATGTTCATGTAAGTCAGAATACCTGTTCCTTCTTACAGGGCTTTGGGGCTGCATCAAATATTATAACAATTGCTATTAACATGTGAATGGTAACTTTTCCTCAAACCAGCTGGATTTTTATTTATTTATTTTCTTTTGCTTTATATGAAGGCATAGAGAGTCTGGTGCCCCCAGGAGAGAGCTTGTCTATAAGGTATGTTGTATTTTCTTGGGAATAAACTTTCAGAGAGTTCACACAAAGGTATTCTCTGAAAGACATTAGGCCACAGTATCTGATGACCATAACTTTTACTTCCTAGTTCCTCCCTTGATTCGGGGTGACACTGGTAGCAAAAGATCTCCTAACACACATAAATGTAAAAATTCTTATTGGCACTTTTTATGCAAAGACATCTGCTGTATTCCTTATTAACTACAGGAATTGACTATCCATGGAGTATGTCAGCTGCCTTCTAAATAATGACAAAATAATAAAAAAGAATAACTTTTAGAACACAAAGTTGAGTTAGAAAAAGCTGAACAAAACCTAGGACTCAAGATGGCGCTGTGAGAACAACCCAGGATTGGAGCTCTCGTTGAATCCGCAAAGAGGTGAGTCCGAGCTGCATTTCCAGACTGATCTTTGTTGCCCACAGAATGGGGAAACTCCCAAGTATAGAAAAGACATGGGACGCCAGGCAGTATGTCTGCCTGGTGAAGCCGGCAGCCGGGGCGGCGGCAGCCGGCCCTACCCAACAATCCCCACAGGGCGCGCTTGTCCGGGTGCCCTGTTGAACCGGCAACCTGAGACTTGAGAGGGCTGGACTTGAGACTGAACGAGACTTGGACAGTAGGCCAGCCCAGGGGATTGCAGGGACAGAGCGTTCGGGATACCCAGTGGGATGAAGAAAACCACGATTTCAAACTATCTCGAGCAGACGGTCCAAGACGCTCTGTGGGGAGGGGCAACCACCACTACCGAGGCAACCTGCCCCAACTGAGATACACGCCCACTACTGACGCAGCCAGCCATTGCCGAGGCAACCCATCCCTACTGAGATACACGCCCACTGCTGACGCAGCCTGCCATTGCCGAGGCAACACGCTACAATGAAGAGACTCCGCCGCAGGGCATGGCGGAGACCAAAGCAGAGCCTGTAGGAACAGGGCGAATCACAAAACAGCAGGGCGGAGACTCGGCAGGCAAACAGTGGCTAGTCTGCCTCCTAGCTGGGCAGGACACCTCAAAGGACATCGAAAAATAAAGCCCGAACCCCCCAACACAGAGCATTTGAGAAAAAAAGGGTTTTTTTAATGAGCTCTGTTGCAGCAGAATCAAACATAGCAGCCTAACAGCCCTGAATGAACAACAGAGCTCACAGCTCAGAAATTGAGCTCCTAAAAAGAACACACTGTCTCCTCAAGCAGCTCCCTGACCCCTCTATATCCAAAAGACTGACATTTGGCAGGCATCATCCTGGGACAAAGATAGCAGAAAAAGAAACGGGTAGAATCCCTCGCTGTGCCACAGCTCCTAGAGGTGCACCCCAGACAAGCAGGGCCTGGAGTGGACCTCAGCAGTTGTACAGCGAAGGGGGCTAGGCTGGTAGAAGGAAAACCAAGTAACAAAAATACTTCATCATCAACAATCTGGGTGTCCACTCAGAGACGCAATCGAAAAGTCAGCAACTACGCAGACGACAAGCGGATAAACCCACAAAGATGGGAAGAAAGCAGCGAAAAAAGGAGGAAAACACCCGAAACCAGAACACCTCGCCTCCTAGAAAGGACCAAAACTCCTCACCAGCAAGGGAACAAAGCTGGACGAAGAATGACTGTGATGAAATGACGGAATTAGACTTCAGAAGGTGGATAATGAGAAACTTTTGTGAGCTAAAAGAACATGTATTAAATCAATGCAAAGAAACTAAGGAACTTAAAAAAAGATATGAGGAAATGATAACAAGAATGGATAACTTAGAGAGGAATATGAATGAATTAAAGGAGCTGAAAAACACAATACGAGAACTTCGCGAAGCATGCACAAGTTTCAATAGCCGAATTGACCAAGCAGAAGAAAGAATATCTGAAGTCGAAGACCAACTCAATGAAATTAAACGAGAAACCAAGATTAGAGAAAAAAGCACAAAAAGGAATGAACAAAGGCTCCAAAAAATGTGGGACTATGTGAAAAGACCTAACCTACGTTTGATAGGTGTACCAGAAGGGGACGAACAGAATGAATCCAAGCTGGAAAATACTCTTCAGGACATCATCCAGGAAAACTTCCCCCACCTAGCAAGACAGGCCAACACTCAAATGCAGGAAATACAGAGAACACCACAAAGATATTCTGCAAGAAGAGCAACCCCAAGGCACATAATCGTCAGATTCAACAAGGTTGAAATAAAGGAAAAAATACTAAGGGCAGCCAGAGAGAAAGGTCGAGTTACCCACAAAGGGAAGCCCATCAGACTCACAGCAAATCTCTTGGCAGAAACACTACAAGCCAGAAGAGAGTGGGGGCCAATATTCAACATTCTTAAAGAAAAGAACTTTCAACCCAGAATTTCATATCCAGCCAAACTGAGCTTCAGAAGTGAAGGAAAAATAAAATCCTTTGCGAACAAGCAATACTCAGAGATTTTGTCACCACCAGGCCTGCTTTACAAGAGCTCCTCAAAGAGGCACTACACATAGAAAGGAACAACCAGTATCAGCCATTCCAAAATCACACTAAATGCTAAAGACCATCAACATAATGAAGAATCTACAACAACTAACAGGCAAAACAGCCACTTAGCATCAAAATGGCAGTATCAAATTCACACATAACAATATTAACCCTAAATGTAAATGGACTAAATGCACCAATCAAAAGACACAGACTGGCAAATTGGATAAAAATCCAAAACCCATCAGTGTGCTGTATCCAGGAAACCCACCTCACATGCAAGGATACACAAAGGCTCAAAATAAAGGGATGGAGGAAGATTTACCAAGGAAATGGAGAGCAAAAAAAAGCAGGAGTTGCAATTCTCATCTCTGATAAAATAGACTTTAAAGCAACAAAGATCAAAAGAGACAAAGAAGGCCATTACATAATGGTAAAAGGATCAGTACAACAAGAAGAGCTAACGATCCTGAACATATATGGACCCAATGCAGGCGCACCCAGATACATAAGGCAAGTTCTTAATGACTTACAAAGAGACTTAGACTCCCACACAACAATAGTGGGAGACTTTAACACTCCACTGTCAATACTAGACAGATCAACCAGACAGAAAATCAACAAGGATATCCAGGGCTTGAACTCAGACCTGGAACAAGCAAACCTGATAGACATTTACAGAACTCTCCACCCCAAATCCACAGAATATACATTCTTCTCAGCACCACATCACACCGACTCAAAAATTGACCACATAATTGGAAGTAAAGCACTGCTCAACAAATGCAAAACAACTGAAATCATAACAAACAGCCACTCAGACCATAGTGCAATCAAGTTAGAACTCAGAATACAGAAACCAACCCAGAACCGCACAGCTTCATGGAAACTGAACAACTGGCTCTTGAATGTTGACTGGGTAAACAATGAAATGAAGGCAGAAATAAAGAAGTTCTTCGAAACCAATGAGAACGAAGACACAACATGCCAGAACCTCTGGGACACATTTAAAGCAGTCTCTAGAGGAAAGTACATAGCAATAAGTGCCCATATGAGGAGAATGGAGAGATCCAAAATTGACACCCTATCGTCAAAATTGAAAGAGCTAGAGGAGAAAGATCAAAAAAACTCAAAACCCAGCAGAAGACAAGAAATAACTAAGATCAGAGCTGAACTGAAGGAGATTGAGACACGAAAAACCCTTCAAAAAATCAATAAATCCAAGAGCTGGTTTTTTGAAAAGATCAACAAAATAGACAGACCACTAGCCAGATTGATTAAAAAGAAAAGAGAAAACAACCAAATAGATGCAATCAAAAATGATAAAGGGGAAATCACCACAGATTCCACAGAAATTCAAACCATCATCAGAGAATATTACAAACAACTCTATGCACATAAACTAGTAAACCTGGAAGAAATGGATAAATTCCTGGACTCCTGCATCCTCCCAAGCCTAAACCAGGAGGAAGCTGAAACTATGAATAGACCAATAACAAGGTCAGAAGTCGAGGCAGCAATTAAGAGCCTACCACACAAAAAAAGCCCAGGTCCAGACGGGTTCACAGCCGAATTCTACCAGACACACAAGGAGGAGCTGGCGCCATTCCTTCTAAAACTATTTCAAACAATCCAAAAAGAGGGAATCCTTCCCAAATCATTTTATGAGACCAACATCATTCTGATACCAAAACCCAGCAGAGACCCAACAAGAAAAGAAAACTTCAGGCCAATATCCATGATGAACACAGATGCAAAAATCTTCAATAAAATATTGGTAAGCCGAATGCAACAGCAAATCAAAAAACTTATTCACCATGATCAAGTAGGATTCATCCCGGGGATGCAAGGCTGGTTCAACATACCCAAGTCTATAAACGTAATTCACCACATAAACAGAACCAAAAACAAAAACCACATGATTATCTCAATTGACGCAGAGAAGGCATTTGACAAAATTCAACAGCCCTTTATGCTAAAAACCCTCAATAAACTTGGTATCGATGGAACGTATCTCAAAGTAATAAAAGCTATTTATGACAAACCAACAGCCAATATCATACTGAATGGGCAAAAACTGGAAGCATTCCCTTTGAAATCTGGCACTAGACAAGGATGCCCTCTTTCACCACTCCTATTCAATATAGTTCTGGAAGTTCTAGCCACAGCAATCAGGCAAGAAAAAGAAATAAAGTGTATTCAAATAGGAAAGGAGGAAGCCAAATTGTCTCTATTTGCAGACGACATGATAGTATACCTAGAAGACCCCATCGCCTCAGCCCAAAAACTCCTGAAACTGATAAGCAACTTCAGCAAACTCTCAGGATATAAAATCAATGTGCAAAAATCACAAGCATTCGTCTACACCAATAACAGACTTAAAGAAAGCCAAATCAAGAACAAACTGCCATTCAGAATTGCTACAAAAAGAATAAAATACCTTGGAATACAACTCACAAGGAACGTAAGGGACCTCTTCAAGGAGAACTACAAACCACTGCTCAACGAAATCAGAGAGGACACAAACAGATGGAGAAACATTCCATGTTCATGGTTAGGAAGAATTAACATCGTGAAAATGGCTATACTGCCCAAAGTAATTTACAGAATCAACGCTATCCCCATCAAGCTACCATTGACTTGCTTCACAGAACTGGAAAAAACCACCATGAACTTCATATGGAACCAAAAGAGAGCCCGCATAGCCAAGTCAATTCTAAGCAAAAAGAACACAGCGGGGGGCATCACACTACCGGATTTCAAACTATACTACAAGGCTACAGTAATCAAAACAGCATGGTACTGGTACCAAAACAGAGATATAGAACAAACAATGGAACAAAACAGAGGCACCGGAGGCAACACAACATATCTACAACTATACAATCTTTGATAAACCTGACAAAAACAAGCAATGGGGAAAGGATTCCATGTTTAACAAATGGTGTTGGGAAAACTGGCTAGCCATGTGCAGAAAGCAGAAACTGGACCCCTTCCTGACACCTTACACTAAAATTAACTCCAGATGGATTAAAGACTTAAACATAAGACCTGGCACCATAAAAACCCTAGAAGGAAATCTAGGCAAAACTAGGAGTAGGCAAGGACTTCATGAACAAAACACCAAAAGCATTGGCAACAAAAGCCAAAATAGACAAATGGGACCTAATCAAACTCCAAAGCTTCTGCACGGCAAAAGAAACAGTCACTAGAGTGGATTGGCAACCAACAGAATGGGAAAAAATTTTTGCAGTCTACCCATCTGACAAAGGGCTGATATCCAGAATTTACAAAGAACTCAAACAGATTTACAGGAAAAAAACAAACAAGCCCATTCAAAAGTGGGCAAAGGATATGAACAGATACTTTATGAAAGAAGACATATACGAGGCCAACAATCATATGAAAAAATGCTCATCGTCACTGGTCATCAGAGAGATGCAAATCAAAACCACATTGAGATACCATCTCACGCCAGTTAGAATGGCGATCATTAAAAAATCTGGAGACAACAGATGCTGGAGAGGATGTGGAGAAAAAGGAACACTTTTACACTGTTGGTGGGAGTGTAAATTAGTTCAACCATTGTGGAAGACAGTGTGGCGATTCCTCAAGGCCTTAGAAATAGAAATTCCATTTGACCCAGCAATCCCATTACTGGGTATATATCCAAAAGACTATAAATCGTTCTACTATAAGGACACATGTACACGAATGTTCATTGCAGCACTGTTTACAATAGCAAAGACCTGGAATCAACCCAAATGCCCATTGATAATAGACTGGATTGGAAAAATGTGGCACATATACACCATGGAATATTATGCAGCAATCAGAAGTGATGAGTTTGTGTCGTTTGTAGGGACATGGATGAATCTGGAAAACATCATTCTCAGCAAACTGACACAAGAACAGAAAATGAAACACCGCATATCCTCACTCATAGGTGGGTGATGAAAAATGAGAACACATGGACACAGAAAGGGGAGTACTAAACACTGGGGTCTATTGGGGGGAAAAGGGGAGGGCCAGTGGGAGGGGGAGGTGGGGAGGGATAGCCTGGGGAGAAATGCCAAGTGTGGGTGAAGGGGAGAAGAAAAGCAAAGCACACTGCCATGTGTGTACCTACGCAACTGTCTTGCATGCTCTGCTCATGTACCCCAAAACCTAAAATCCAATAAAAAATTAAAAAAAAAAAAAATTGTTGAGTGTAGAGTTTTCCTGCACCGCCACCTTGTGGAATATTCTGAGAAAACAACCAGACTTGGAAAAGCTTAAACTTAAGACCTATGCCCCGACGTGCATCCCGAAATACGACTAGATCTTTTCATTATTTAGTACAGTGTATGCATTTTTGCAGAAGCTCAAATCAAATGGTTTCAGAATTTATATGCCTGCAATGACTTCACACTTTAGAATTTTTCAGAGCATTCTTCAAACTGAAAACTCAGTGATGTTTCATTTTTGATTAATGTAAAAATGTGTTTTATGTGAACTTGAGCTTCCCTTAAGCTAAGTATGCTTACTGTTTTTCAAAGAGAATTTTGTATAAGGCTCTGTGAAAATGTCCAACAGAAGTAACTGAAGGAGTGCATTGGTCAATGAGTTATAATTACAACTTCCTGAAAAGAGGATGTGATCACCTGAATACTACACCTTTTCCTATGAACCAACCTCAGTCCTGAAAACTGTGTTACTTTAATAACCATCACTGGAATAAAAGGTCATAATGCATTGCTCAGTATTTTGTTTTTTAATATATTGTTTCCTGGTGTTACAAAACAATACAGAATTACAGGTTGATTTGTTTTCTTCTTGGTCGGTCATTGGAATGCCTATTTTTGAAAGTTAGTAAACTTTCCTGCTAAGAAAACTTGTTTCCTACTGGTTTGATTTAAATGACATTTTACACTGGAAATAATTCATTTATCAAAACAAATATATAAACTGATGCCTTAAAAGACAAATTTCATTCTGTCTCCACATTATTTTCTCTTACTTCCAGCACATTGTCTTGTCTTAGAAAAATCTTTCCTCAGCTGGGTGCGGTGGCTCACGCCTGTAATCCCAGCACTTTGGGAGGCTGAGGCGGGTGGATCACGAGGTCAAGAGATCGAGACCATCCCGGTCAACGTGGTAAAACCCCGTCTATACTAAATTAGCTGGGCACGGTGGCGCGTGCCTGTAATCCCAGCTGCTCAGGGGGCTGAGGCAGGAATTGCCTGAACCCAGGAGGTGGAGGTTGCAGTGAGCTGAGATCGTGCCATTGCACTCCAGCCTGGGTGACAAGAGCAAATCTCCATCTCAAAAAAAAAAAAATCTTTCCTCTAGGTGAGTCCTAATCACCCATATAGACCTTTCATAAAAATTTTCTTTTAGCAAAAATTTTTTTAAAGATGTAATTCAGATATAGTATTTTCCCTTTAACAAAGCTGTAGAATCACCACTATCTAATTCCAGAAAAATTTCATCACTAAACAAAACAAAAACACACATACCCAAAAATCCTCATGCCCATTAGCAGTTACTGCCTATTTTCCTCTCTTCCAGTCCTGGTCAACCACAAATCGACTGTCTTCTGGATTTGCCTACTCTGGATATTTCATATAAATGTAAACATGCACTATTTGTCCTTTTGTGTCTGGATTCTTACACTTAGCATGTTTTTAAAGTTTCATCCATGTAGCATGAACCAGTACTCCAGTCCTTTTAACAGCTGAATAATATTCCCTTGTACTGATATATTGTGTTTCTCCATCCATCAGTTGATGAGTGTTTAGACTGTTTCCACTTGTTGGCTATTATGAACAATGCAGCTATGAACATTTGTGTTCAAGCTTTTGTGTGGAAACATGTTTTCAATTCCCTCCTGAAAATACCTAGGACTGGAATTGCTAGCTCACAGGGTAACTTTAATATTTTGAGGAACTGCCAAACTGTTTTCCAAAGCGGCTGCGCTATTTTACATTTCTACCAGCAGTGGTGAGGGTTGCAATTCTCTACAACTTTCTCAACACTTGTTGTTGTATGCCCTTTTTATAGTCATTCCAGAAAGTCATGCCTTGCCTTGCTTTGCCTTTAGATGCTTTTATATGCTTTTAGATTCCCTGCCTTGCCTTTAGATGCCTTACATGCCTTTAGATGCCTTGCCTTGCCTTTAGATGTCTTTACATGTCTTTAGATTCCTTTCCTTGCCTTTAGATGCTTTTATATGCTTTTAGATTCCCTGCCTTGCCTTCAGATGCCTTTTCATGCGTCTCGATGCCTTACCTTGCCTTGTCTTGCTTTTATTTTAGATGCCTTTACATGCCTTTAGATATCTTGCCTTGCTTTGCCTTGCCATGCTGTGCCTTGCCTTACCTTGATTTAGATACTTTACATGCCTTTAGATATCTAGCCTTGTTTTGCCTTGCCATGCTGTGCCTTGCCTTACCTTGATTTAGATGCCTTTACATGCCTACCCATGCCTTGCCTTGCCTTTAGATACTTTTATATGCCTTTCCTTGCCTTTTCCAGCCTTTAGATGCTTCACACTTTTAAATGCCTTGCCTTGCCTTGTTTTTAGGTGCCTTTACATGCCTTTAGATACCTTGCCTTGCTTTGCCTAGTGTTTCCTTGTCTTGCCTTGATTTTAGATGCCTTTACATGCCATTAGATGCCTTACCTTGCCTTGACTTGCCTTGACTTTAGATGCCTTTACATGCCTTTAGATGCCTTGCCTTGCCTTTAGAGGCCTTTACATGCCTTTGGACACTTCTTCTTGAATTGCCTTGCCTTGACTTTAGATGCCTTTAGATGCCAGGCATTGCCTTGCCTTTAGATGCATTTATATGCCTTCACAGGCCTTGCCTTGCCTAGCCTTGCCTAGCCTTGCCTTGCCTTTACTTTAGATGCCTTTACATGCCTTTGCATTCCTTTCCTTGCCTTTCCTTTAGAGGCTTTTACATGCCTTTAGACACCTCTTCTTGAATTGCCTTGCCTTGACTTTAGATGCCTTTAGATGTCAGGCCTTGCCTTGCCTTCAGATGCCTTTACATGCCTTTATAGGCCTTGCCTTGCCTTCCCTTGCCTTTAGATGCCTTTTCATGCCTCTTGATGCCTTAACTTGCCTTGCCTTGCCTTTACTTTAGTTGCCTTTCCATTCCTTTAGATATCTTGCCTTGCTTTGCCTTGCCTTGCTGTGCCTTGCCTTGCCTTGATTTAGATGCCTTTACATGCCTACCCCTGCCTTGCCTCTCTTTTAAATGCCTTTTAATGTCTTTGCATGTTTTGCCTTGTCTTGCCTTTTATTGCTTTGCCTTCAGATGCCTTTACATGCCTTCAGATGTCTCCTTGCCTTTCCTTGCCCTTAGATATCGTTACATGCCTTTAGATGCCTTGCCTTGTCTTGCCTTGCCTTTAAATGCCTTTTCATGCCTTTACCTGCCTTTGAATGCCTTGCCTTGCCTTGCCTTTAGATGCCTTTACATGCCTTTGAATGCCTTGCCTTGCCTTTAGAGGCTTTTACATGCCTTTGAATACCTTGCCTTGCCTTTAGAGGCCTTTACATGCTTTTGACGCCTCTTCTTGAATGGCCTTGCCTTGACTTTAGATGCCTTCACATGCCTTTAGATGCCAGACGTTACCTTGCCTTTAGATGCCTTTATACGCCTTCACAGGACTTGCCTTGACTAGCCTTGCCTTGCCTTGCCTTTAGATGCCTTTAGATGCCTTGCCTTGACTTTAGATGCCTTTACGTGCCTTTATATATTTTGTCTTGCCTTGCCTCTATATGCCTTTACATACCTTTGAATACCTTGCCTTGCCTTTCATTAGAGGCCTTTACATGCCTTTAGATGCCTCTTCTTGAATTGCCTTGCCTTGACTTTAGATGCCTTCACATGCCTTTAGATGCCAGGCATTGCCTTGCCTTTAGATATTTTTACATGCCTTTATAGGCCTTGCCTTGACTAGCCTTGCCTTGCCTTGCCTTTAGATGCCCTTTCATGCCTCTTGATACCTTATCTTGCTTTGTCTTGCCTTTACACACGTTTAGATGCTTTTATACACCTTTAGATGCCTTGCCTTGGCTCGCCTTGTTGTTAGATGACTTTACATGCCTTTAGATGCCTTGCCTTGCCTTGCCTTGCCTTTAGAGGCCTTTACATGTCTTTAGACGCCTCTTCTTGAATTGCCTTGCCTTGACTTTAGATGCCTTTACATGTCTCTAGATGCCTTACCTTGCCATGCCTTGCCTTTTCTTTACATGCCTTTACATGCCTTTAGATGCCTTGCCTTGCCTTGCCCTTGTCTTGCCTTGCCTTTAGAGGCCTTTACATGCCTTTAGACGCTTCTTCTTGAATTTCCTTGCCTTGCCGTTGAGGCCTTTACATGCCTTTAGAGCCTCTTGTTGAATTTTCTTGCCTTTACTTTAGATGGCTTTACATGCCATTAGATGCCTTGAAGTGCTTTACCTTGCCTTCCTGTGCCTTGCCTTGCCTTGATTTAGTTGCCTTTACCTGTCTACCCATGCCTTGCCTTGCCTTTAGATGCCTTTAAATGTCTTTAGATGTTTTGCCTTGACTTGCCTTTTTTGCTTTGCCTTCAGATGCTTTTACATGCCTTTAGATGTCTTTTCTTGCTTTCCTTGCCCTTAGATATCTTTACATGCCTTTAGATGCCTTGCCTTGTCTTGCCTTGCCATTATATGCCTTTAAATGCCTTTATATGTTTTGTCTTGCCTTGCCTTTACATGCCTTTGCATTCCTTGCCTTTCCTTTCCTTTAGCAGCCTTTACATGACTTTAGATGCCAGGCATTGCCTTGCTGTTAGATGCCTTTACATGCTTTCACAGGCCTTGCCTTGACTAGACTTGCCTTGCCTTGCCTTTAGATGCCTTTTCATGCCTTTCAATGCCATACCTTGCCTTTTCTTGCCTTTACTTTAGATGCCCTTACGTGCCTTTAGATATCTTGCCTTCTTTGCCTTGCCTTGCTGTTCCTTGCCTTGCCTTGATTTAGATGCCTTACATGCCTACCCATGCCTTGTCTTGCCTTTAGATGCCTTTACATACCTTTGGATGCCTTGCCTTGCCTTTAGAGGCCTTTACATGCCTTTGAATGCCTTGCCTTTCCTTGCCTTTAGAGGCCTTTACATGTCTTTGGACGCTTCTTCTTGAATTGCCTTGCCTTGACTTTAGATGCCTTTACATTCTTTTAGATGCCAATCTTTGCCTTGCATTTAGATGCCTTTATATGCCTTCACAGGCCTTGCCTTGTCTAGCCTTGCCTAGCCTTACCTTGTCTTTAGATGCCTTTACATGCCTCTAGATGCCTTACCTTGCCTTGCCTTGCCTTTTACTTTAGATGCCTTTACATGCCTTTAGATGCCTTGCGTTGCCTTTACAGGCCTTTACATGCCCTTAGACGCCTCTTCTTGAATTGCCTTGCCTTGAATTTACATGCCTTTACCTGCCTTTAGATGCCTTGCCTTGCCTTGCCTTGCCTTGCATTTAGAGGCCTTTATATGCCTTTAGACGTTTCTCCTTGAATTTCCTTGGCTTGACTTTAGATGCCTTTACATACCGTTAGCTGCCTTGCCTTGCCTTTAGATGCCTTTACATGCCTTTAGGTGCTTTGCCTTTCCTTGCCTTGCCTTTAGAGGCCTTTAAATGCCTTTAGATGCCTCTTCTTTAATTTCCTTGCCTTGACTTTAGATGCCTTTACATGGCTATAGATGCCAGGCGTTGCCTTGCCTTTAGATCCCTTTACATGCCTTTATTAGCCTTGCCTTGCCTTGCCTTTTACTTTAGATGCCTTTACATGCCTCTCCATGCCTTGCCTTGCCTTCTGAGGCCTTTACATGTTTTTAGACGCCTCTTTTTGAACGGTCTTGCCTTGACTTTAGATGTCTTTACATGCCATTAGATGCCTTACCTTGCCTTGACTTGCCTTGACTTTAGGTGCCTTTACATGCCTTTAGATGACTTGCCTTGCTTTGCCTTGTTTTGAAGTGCCTTGCCTTGCCTTGATTTAGATGCCTTTACCTGTCTACCCATGCCTTGCCTTGCCTTTAGATGCCTTTACACGCCTTTAGATGCCTTGCCTTGTCCTGCCTTGCCTTTAGATTCCTTTACATGTCTTTATATGTTTTGTCTTGCCTTGCCTTGCTTTCCCTTTCAATGCTTTTAAATGTTTTTAGATGACTTGCCTTGCCTTACCTTTAGATGCCTTTACCCGCTTTTAGATGCATTTCCTTGCCTTTCCCTGCCTTTCTTGTAGATCCCTTTACATGTCTTTAGATGACTTGCCTTAGCTTGCCTTGCTTTGACTTGCCTTGCCTTGACTTGCCTTTAGATGGCTTTGCATTCCTTTGGATGCCTTGCCTTACATTGCCTTGCCTTGACCTGCCTTACCTTTAGTTGCCTTTCCATGCCTTTAGATGTCTTGCCTTGCCTTGTCTTGCTTGGGCTTGCCCTGCCTTTAGATGCCTTTACGTGTTTTTGCATGCATTGCCTTGCCTTGCCCTGCCTTGCCTTTGATTCCTTTACATGCATTTAGATGCCTTGCCTTACCTTGTTTGCCATGCCTTGCCTTTCCTTGCCTTGCCTTTAGATGCCTTTTCATGCCTTTAGATGCCTTGCCTTGCCTTGCCTTTAGATGCTTCTATATGCTTTTAGATTCCTTGCCTTACCTTTAGACGCCTTTACATGCCTTTAGAGGCCTTGACTTAAATTGCCTTGCCTTGCCTTGTATTCAGATGCCTTTCCATGCTTTTAAATGCCTTGCCTTGCTTTGCCTTGGCTTGCCTTGCCTTTATATGCCTTTACATGGCTTTAGATGCCTTTCGTTGCCCTGCATTGCCTTGCATTTAGATGCTTTTACATGCCTTTAGATGCATTGTTTTCCTGTGATTTGCCTTGCCTTTTGTTGCCTTTTCATGCCTTTAGAAGCCTTTCCTTGCCTTGCCTTGCCTTTCTGTGCCTTGCCTTGCCTTGATTTATATCCCTTTACATGACTATACATGCATTGCCTTCCCTTGCTTTTAGATTCTTTTAAATGTCTTTCAATGCCGTACCTTGAGTTGCCTTGCCTTTTTTCGCTTTGCCTTCAGATGCCTTTACATGCCTTTGGATGCCTTGCCTTGCCTTGCCTTGCTTTGACTTGCCCTGCCTTTAGATGCTTTTACATCCCCCTGGATGCCTTGCCTTCCCTTTAGATGCCTTTAAAGGTTTTTAGATGCCTTGCCTTGCCTTGCCTTTAGATGCCTTTACACGCCTTAAATGCCTTCCTTGTTTTGCCTTGCTTTGCTTTCAGATGATTTTACATGCCGTTAGATGCCTTTTCTTGCCTTGCTGTGACATGCCTTTAGATGCCTTTAAATTTCTTTAACTGCCTTCCCTTGCCCTTAGATGCCAGTATATGCCTTTAGAGGCATTGCCTTGCCTTGTCTTTAAATGCTTTACATGCCTTTAGATGCCTTGCTTTTTCATACCTTGCTTTCAGTTGCCTTTACATGTCTTTCGATTCCTTGCCTTACCTTTCTTGCTTTTGCAAGCTTTACATGCCTTCAGATGCCTTGACTTGCCTTGCCTTGCCTTGCTTTTCGATGCCTCTAGATGCCTTACTTTGCCTTGCCTTGCCTTTAGATGCCTTTACATGCCTTTATATGCCTTGCCTTGCCTTCCCTTGCCTTGGTTTTAGATGCCTTTACATGCCTTTACATGCCTTGCCTTGCTTTGCCTAGTCTTTCCTTGTCTTGCCTTGACTTTAGATGCCTTTACATACCTTTAGATGCCTTGCCTTGCCTTTAGAGGCCTTTACATGCCTTTAGATGCCTTTTCTTGAATTGCCTTGCTTTGACTTTAGATGCCTTTACATGCCTTTATAGGCCTTGCCTTGACTAGCCTTGCCTTGCCTTGTCTTTAGATGCCTTTTCATGCCTCTCAATGCCTTACCTTGCTTTGCCTTGCCTTTACTTTAGATGCCTTTACATGCCTTTAGATGCCTTGTCTTGCTTTGCCTTGCCTTGCTGTGCCTTGCCTTGCCTTGATTTAGATACCTTTACATGCCTACCCATGCCTTGTCTTGCCTTTAGATGCCTTTACATACCTTTGGATGCCTTGCCTTGCCTTGACTTTAGATGCCTTTACATGTGTATAGATACCAGGCATTGCCTTGCCTTTAGATGCCTTTACATGGCTTTATAGGCCTTGCCTTGACTAGCCTTGCCTTGCCTCACCTTTAAATGCCTTTTCATGCCTCTCGATGCCTTAACTTGCCTTGCCTTGCCTTTACTTTAGATGCCTTTCCATTCCTTTAGATATCTTGCCTTGCTTTGTCTTGCCTTGCTGTGCCTTGCCTTGCCTTGATTTAGATGCCTTTACATGCCTACCCATGCCTTACCTTTCCTTTATATGCCTCTTAATGTCTTTACATGTTTTGCCTTGTCTTGCCTTTTATTGCTTTGCCTTCAGATGCCTTTACACGCCTTCAGATGTCTTTCCTTGCCTTTCCTTGCCCTTAGATATCTTTTCATGCCTTTAGATGCCTTGCCTTGTCCTGCCTTGCCTTTAGATGCCTTTTCATGCCTTTATATGTTTTGTCTTGTCTTGCCTTGTTTTGCCTTTAGACGCCTTTACATGCCTTTGAATGCCTTGCCTTTAGATGACTTTACATACCTTTAGATGCCTTGCCTTGCCTTTAGATGCCTTTACATACCTTTAGATGCCTTGCCTTGCCTTGTCTTGCTTTGATTTGCCCTGCCTCTCGATGCCATTACATGACTTTAGATGCCTTGCCTTGCATTTAGATGCCTTTATATGCCTTTCCATCCTTTTGATGCCTTGCCTTGCCTTACCTTGCCTTTAGATGCCTTTACATGTCTTTAAATGCCTTGCCTTGCCTTGACTTGCCTAGTATTGCCTTGCCTTGCCTTGCCTATAGATGCCTTTAAATTTTTTTAGGTGATTTGCTTGCCTTACCTTGCCTTTAGATGCCTTTACATGCTTTTAAATGCATTTCCTTTCCTTTCCCTGCCTTTCCTGTAGATCCCTTTACGTGTCTTTAGATGCCTTGCCTTACCTTGCCTTGCTGTGACTTGCCTTGCCTTGCCTTGCCTTTAGATGACTTTGCATTCCTTTGGATGCCTTGTTTTGCATTGCCTTGCCTTGACTTGCCTTACCTTTAGTTGCCTTTACATGCCTTTAGATGTCTTGCCTTGCCTTGTCTTGCTTGGGCTTGCCCTGCCTTTAGATACCTTTACATGTTTTTGCATGCATTGCCTTGCTTTGCCCTGCCTTGCCTTTAGATTCCATTACATGCATCTAGATGCCTTGCTTTGCCTTGCCTTTAGATGCTTTTATATGCTTTTAGATTCCTTGCCTTACCTTTAGATGCATTTACTTGCCTTTAGAGGCCTTGACTTGACTTGCTTTGCCTTATATTCAGATGCCTTTCCATTCTTTTAAATGTCTTGCCTTGCTTTGCCTTGGCTTGCCTTTCCTTTAGATGCCTTTCGTTGCCCTGCATTGCCTTGCATTTAGATGCTTTTACATGCCTTTAGATGCATTGTTTTGCCTTGCCTTGCCTTTCGATGCCTTTACATGCTTTTAGAAGCCTTGCCTTGCCTTGCCTTTCGATGCCTTTACATGCTTTTAGAAGCCTTGCCTTGTCTTGCCTTTCTGTGCCTTGCCTTGCCTTGATTTATATGCCTTTACATGACTATACATGCATTGCCTTCCTTTGTCTTTAGATTCCTTTAAATGCCTTTAAATGCCTTGCCTTGAGTTATCTTGCCTTTTTTTGCTTTGCCTTCAGATGCCTTTCCATTTTTTTGGATGCCTTGCCTAGCCTTTTCTTGCTTTGACTTGCCCTGCCTTTAGATGCTTTTATGCCCCTCTAGATGCCTTGCCTTCCCTTTAGATGACGTTAAATGTTTTTAGATGCCTTGCCTTGCCTTTAGATGTCGTTATACGCCTTTAGTTGTCTTGCCTTGTTTTGCCTTGCTTTGCTTTCAGATGATTTTACATGCCGTTAGATGCCTTTCCTTGCCTTGCTGTGACTTGCCTTTAGATGCCTTTAAATTCCTTTGAATGTCTTGCCTTGCTGGGCCTTGCCTTGCATTTAGAAGCTTTTACATGCCTTTAGATGCATCGTTTTGCCTTGCCTTGCCTTGTCTTGCCTTTTGATGCCTTTACATGCCTTTAGAAGCCTTGCCTTGCCTTGCCTGTCTGTCTCTTGCCTTGCCTTGATTTATACACCTTACATGACTATACATGCATTGCCTTCCCTTGCCTTTAAATTTCTTTAAATGCCTTTAAATGCCTTACCTTGAGTTGCCTTGTCTTTTTTAGCTTTGCCTTCAGATGCCTTTACATGTCGTTGGATGCCTTTCCTTGCCTTGTCTTGCTTTGACTTGCCCTGCCTTTAGATGCTTTTACATCCCTCTAGATGCCTTGCCTTCCCTTTAGATGCCTTTAAATGTTTTTAGATGCCTTGCCTTTAGATGCCTTTACACGCCTTTAGATGCCTTGCCTTGTTTTGCCTTGCTTTGCTTTCAGATGATTTCACATGCTGTTAGATGCCTTTCCTTGCCTTGCTGTGACTTGCCTTTAGAGGCCTTTAAATTCCTTTAAGTGCCTTGCCTTGCCCTTAGATGCCTTTACATGCCTTTAGAGGCATTGCCTTGCCTTGCCTTGACTTTTCTTGACTTTAGATGCTTTACATGCCTTTAGACTCCTTGCCTTGCCTTACCTTGCTTTCAGTTGCCTTTACATGCTTTGCCTTGCCTTGTCTTTAGATGCCTTTACATGTCTTTAGATTCCTTGCCTTGCCTTTCCTTGCCTTTGCAAGCTTTACACGCCTTCAGATTCCTTGACTTGCCTTGCCTTGCCTTGCTTTTTGATGCCTCTAGATGCCTTACGTGGCCTTGCCTTGCCTTTAGATGCCTTTTCATGCCTTTATATGCCTTTCCTTGACTAGCCTTCCCTTGCCTTGCCTTTAGATGCCTTTTCATGCCTCTCAAGGCCTTACCTTGCCTTGTCTTGTTGTTACACACCTTTAGATGCCTTTACACACCTTTAGATGCTTGCCTTGCCTTTCCTTGTTTTTAGATGCCTTTACATGCCTTTATATGCCTTGCCTTGGTTTGCCTAGTCTTTCCCTGTCTTGCCTTGATTTTAGATGCCTTTACATGCCATTAGATGCCTTACCTTGCATTGACTTGCCTTGACTTTAGATGCCTTTACAAGCCTTTAGATGCCTTGCCTTGCTTTGCCTTTCCTTTAGAGGCCTTTACATGCCTTTAGACGCCTCTTCTTGAATTGCCTTGCCTTGACTTTAATGCCTTTACATGACTTTAGATGCCAAGCGTTGCCTGACCTTTAAATGCCTTTATATGCCTTCACAGACCTTGCCTTGTCTAGCCTTGCCTTGCCTTGCTTTGCCTTTAGATGCCTTTACATGCCTCTAGATGCCTTTACGTGGCTCTAGATGCCTTTACATGCCTCTAGATGCCTTACCTTGCCTTGCCTTGCCTTTACTTTACATGCCTTTACATGACATTAGATGCCTTGCCTTGCCTTTAGAGGCCTTTACATGCCTTTAGATGCCTCTTCTTGAATTGCCTTGCTTTGACTTTAGATGCCTTTACATGCCTTTATAGGCCTTGCATTGACTACCCTTGCCTTGCCTTCCCTTGCCTTTAGATGCTTTTTCATGCCTCTCGATGCCTTACCTTGCCTTGCCTTTACTTTAGATGTCTTTACATTCTTTTAGATGCCTTGCCTTGCTTTGCCTTGCCTTGCTGTGCCTTGTCTTGCCTTAATATAGATGGCTTTGCATGCCTACCCCTCTCTTGCCTTGCCTTGCCCTTCCTAGTCTTTACATGCCTTATGATGCCTTGCCTTTCCTTACTTTTAGATGCTTCTACATCCCTTTATATACCTTGCTTTACCTTGTATTGAGTTCCCATTAGGTTCCTTTACATGCTATTAGATGCCTTGCCTTCTCTTGCATTTAGATGCCTTCACATGCCTTTAGATGCCTTGCCTTGTCTAGCCTTGCCATTAGATACCTTTACATGCCTTTAGATGCCTTGCCTTGCCTTGTCTTGTTTTGACTTGTCCTGCCCTTAGATGCCTTTACAGGCCTTTAGATGCCTTGCCTTGCCCTTAGATGCCTTTAAATTTTTTTAGATGTTTTGGCCTTGCCTTACCTTGCCTTTAGATACCATTACATGCTTTTAGATGCATTTCCTTGCCTTGCCCTGCCTTTCCTGTAGATCCTTTTATATGTCTTTAGATGCCTTGCCTTGCTTTGCTGTGACTTGCCTTGCCTTGACTTGCCTTTAGATGGCTTTGCATTCCTTTGGATGCCTTGCCTTGCCTTGACTTGACTTGCCTTACCTTTAGTTGCCTGTACATGCCTTTAGGTGTCTTGCCTTGCCTTGCCTTGTCTTGCTTTGACTTGCCCTGCCTTTAGATGTCTTTACTTGTTTTGGGATGCATTGCCTTGCCTTGCTCTGCCTTGCCTTTAGATACTTCACATTGCTTTCCTTGCCTTTCCTTGCCTTTAGATGCTTTTTCATGCTTTTAGATGCCTTGCCTTGCCTTGCCTTTAGATGCTTTTATATGCTAATAGATTCCTTGCCTTACCTTTAGATGCCTTTACATGCCTTTACAGGCCTTGACTTGACTTGGCTTGACTTGCCTTGCATTTAGATGCCTTCCATGCTTTTAAATATCTTGCCTTGCTTTGCCTTCACTTGCCTCGCCTTTATATGCCTTTATGTGCCTTTAGATGCCTTGCTTTTCCTTGCCTTTAGATGCCTGTACATGCCTTTAAATGCCTTGCTTTGTTTTGCCTTGCTTTGCTTTTAGGTGCCTTTACTTGCTGTTAGATGCCTTTCCTTTCCTTGCCTTGCTGTAACTTGCCTTTAAATGTCTTTAAATATCTTTAAATGCCTTGCCTTGCCCGTAGATGCCTTTACATGCCTTTAGAGGCATTGCCTTCTCTTGCTCTGCCTTGCCTTTAGATGCCTTTACATGCCTTTAGATGCTTTTCCTTGCCTTGACTTGACTTGCCTTGACTTTAGATGCCTTTACATGTCTTTAGATGCCTTGTCTTGTCTTTAAATGTCTTTATATGCCTTTACATCCTTTAGATCCCTTGCCTTGCTTTACCTTGCCTTTAGATGCCTTTGCATGCCTTTAGATGCCTTTCCTTGCCTTTAGATGTTTTTACATGTCTTGCGTTGTTTTGCATTGACTTTCAATGTCTTTTCATGCCTTTAGATGTTTTGCCTTGCCTTGCTTTGCCTTTAGATGCTTTTATATGCTTTTAGATTCCTTGCCTTGCCTTTAGATGCCTTTACATGCCTTTAGATACCTTGCCTTGCCTTGTCTTGTTTTGACTTGTCCTGCCTTTAGATGCCTATACAGGCCTTTAGATGCCTTGCCTTGCCTTTAGAAGCTTTACATCCCTCAGATGCTTTGACTTGCCTTGTTTTGCCTTGCTTTTCGATGCCTCTAGATGCCTTACATTGCCTTGCCTCACCTCCCCTTTAGATGCCTTTACATGCCTTTAGATGACTTGCTGTGCCTGGCCTTGCCTTTAGATGCCTTTACACAATTTAGAAGCCTTGCCTATATTTTGCCTTGCTTTGCTTTTAGATGCCTTTACATGCCGTTAGATGCCTTTTTTGCCTTGCTGTGACATGCCTTCAGATGCCTTTAAATTCCTTTAGATGCCTTGCCTTGGCCTTAGATGCCTTTACTTGCCTTTAGAGGTATTACCTTGTCTTGCTCTGCCTTGCCTTTAGATGCCTTTACATGCCTTTAGATGCCTTGCCTTGCCTTGACTTGCCTTGCCTTGCATTTAGATGCTTTTACATGCCTTTAGATGCATTGTTTTGCCTCGCCTTGCCTTTTTATGCCTTTACATCCCTTTAGAAGCCTTACCTTTCCTTGCCTTTCTGTGCCTTGCCTTGCCTTGATTTATATGCCTTTACATGACTATACATGCATTGCCTTCCCTTGCCTTTAGATGCCTTTCAATGCCTTACCTAGAGTTGCCTTGCCTTTTTTGCTTTGCCTTCAGATGCCTTTACATGCCTTTGGAAGCCTTGCCTTGCCTTGTCTTGCTTTGACTTGCCTTGCCTTTAGATGCTTTTACATGCCTCTAGATGCCTTGCCTTCCCTTTAGATGCCTTTAAATGTTTTTAAATGTCTTGCCTTGCCTTTAGATGCCTTTAGATGCATTTAGATGCCTTGCCTTGTTTTGCCTTGCTTTGCTTTAAATGTTAGATGCCTTGCCTTCCCTTTAGATGCCTTAAAATGTTTTTAAATGCCTTGCCTTGCCTTTAGATGCCTTGTCTTGCCCTTAGATGCCTTTACATGCCTTTAGAGGCATTGCCTTGCCTTGACTTGACTTGCCTTGCCTTGACTTGACTTGCCTTGACTTTAGATGCCTTACATGCCTTTAGACGCCTTGCCTTGCCTTACCTTGCCTTCAGATGCTTTTACATGCCTTTAGACGCCTTGCCTTGCCTTTCCTTGCCTTTAGAAGCTTTACATGCCCTCAGATTCCTTGCCTTGCCTTGCCTTTATATGCTAATTTTTGTAATAGTAGAAGAGAAAAGATTTCACCATGATGACCAGGCTGGCCTGGAACTCCTGACCTCAAGTGGATCTACCTTCCTCTGCCTCCAATTTAGGTTTTAATGAAAAGATATTGGTCAACATTGGTGGCTCATGCCTTTAATCCCAGCATTTTTGGAGGCCGAGGCACACGGATCACCTGAGGTTGGTAGTTCTAGACCAGCCTGACCAAGATAGAGAAATCCCGTTACTATTAAATATACAAAATTAGCTGGGCATGGTGGCCCATGCCTGTAATCCCAGCCATTTAGGAGTCTGAGGCAGGATAATCACTTGAACCTGAGCAGTGAAGGTTTCAGTGAGCCAAGATCCTGCCACCGAACTCAAACCTGGGCAATGAGAGTAAAACTCTGTCTGAAAAAAAAAACACCTGGGCATGGTGGCAGGCACCTGTATTCCTAGCTACTCAGAAGGCTGAGGCAGCAGAGTCTGTTGAACGAGGAAGGTGGAGGATTCAGTTGGCTAAAATCACCCACTGCCCTTCTGCCTGGGCGACAGAGCAAGATTCTGTCTCAAACAAAACAGAAAGCAAAACAGAAGCAAACACTTCTGGGCTCATGCGATCCTCCTACCTCAGCCTGAGAAATTGCTGGGAGTATAAGCAAGTGCCACCATGCCCAGCCTGGGCCAAAATGTTAATGGAAAGTGGTCACCAGTGTGAGAAGTAAGGTATTGGGGGGTAAGCAGTTTCCAGACAGAGGCCACAGCATATAAGAGTGAGAATCTGCATTTTTAACACCCGGAGTTTTTCTCTCCACAGGACAAGTTGACAAGTGGTCTCCGTGTACAGGCGGTCCAAGCAATTTGAGAAAAAAACTTTGTAGCAAGATGATGATGTTTTCCGTAAAAACAATAAGTGACTAAATCCGTCAGCATGTTGTGCTTGGCTTCCGTGGGGGTCCTCAGCGGCCTGCCTGGACCTTGGTCTAGGGATTGGGCTTCGCCCCAGAAATCTTCTGAGCCGCTCTCTCCAGCGGATCCGCCCCAGAAGAGGCTGGTTCCCTGTGTGGCCGCCTCTACCCCTGGCTGGGCTTGCTGCTTTGTCTTTCCTCACACCTTCTCCGGACAGCAGTGCAGAGAAGCAGGGGTCCCTGGGCTTGGAGACCGAGGCAGCGCCCCTTGGTGGGTGGCCCAGGTGGAAGCGGGGCAAGGAGCCCATGGAGCCCGGCAACGTTCTCCTTACACCCTCCCGGAGGGTCCCAGGCATCTTTCTGGGTTCCACCGACCCCGCCACCCTTCACCAGACTGAATCTCCAGCCCCGCGGGACCCGATCCCAGCCGACGCCGTCCGATCCGGAATCCAGGGGGCAGAGCAGACCCGGGTGCGCACCTCACGGTCTCAAGCGCCCTCCGCATCCAGCCGACCCGAACAGCAAAGTCGGCTCAGGGAGGTCGGGAAGGTCGGGCTCTGCTCAGCTTGTGGCAGGCAGCCTCCTTCCCTGGGGCCGCCTCGGACGCCGCCGCCAGCATTTTCCGGTGCCCCTACGGCCCCCCTGCACGGAGCGCCCACGTTGCCGGGGCCAGCCGGGCACACCAATGCGCATGCGCAAGCGGCGCGTCAGACACGTGAGCTCCCACCCGGGGCTCGCGTCACAGTCACAGCCCCCGTGGCCTGCGGAACCGCCTTATCAGCGGCTGTGAAAACCACGGACCCTCCGTGGCAGTGCCTGGGCCTTGGGCAACAGCCTCCCCTCCCCGAGATCCTCGCCAGTGTCCCGCGATTTCAGGAGTCGGCCAGGGCGGGACCAGGCTGAGAAAAGCCGCAGCGGAGCTTCACGGATGTCCAGGCCGATCCCCAAGGATCCCCACGATGCTTCAGGCCTGCTCAGACGCTGTGGGGGGTGCGTGTCCTTGAAAGCTGTCCCTGCAGGGATTTCCAGGTACCGCCAGCCTGTGTGCCCGGTGGCTGCTCTCTCCCCGAGGGGCTTCCCGGTAGAGAGCAGAACCCCGCAGCCTCAGGAGCCGCCTGCGACTGTTGGATGTCTCCGTGTGTCTTGCTTTCTTCGTGCCTGTCTGTGTGTGTGTGTCCGTGTGTGTCTACAGGGACCCCTGGGCTTCCAGACCAAGGCAGGGCCCCTTGGTGGGTGGCCCAGGTGGAAGTGGGGCAGTGAGCTCATGGAGCCAGGGAATGTTCAGCTGTTGAAGGAACAGCAAGGAGGTCCCTGTGGCTGCAGCAGAGTGAGGAGTGGGAGAGAGGGAGGAGGAAAGGAAGACCTGTTGGGCAGGACCTGCAGGCTTTGGGGAGGTGAGGGAAGGTAAGCAGTTTATCTTTTAATGTAAGTGAGATGGGAAATAAGGAAGAAGGGAAGAAACAGTCCAATTTACGTTTTTGGGTTTTTTGTTTGTTTGTTTTTGTTTTTGAAGAAGGAGTCTCACTCTGTCACCCATGTGGGAGGGCAGAAGTGTGATCTCAGCTCACTGCAACCACCACCTCCCAGATTCAAGTGATACTTGTGGCTCAGCCTCCTGAAGTAGCGGGTATTATTGGCACCCACCTGCATGCCCGACTACTTTCTGTAATTGTAGTAGACAAAAGATTTCACCATGATGGCCCAGCTGGTCTGGAACTCCTGACCTCAAGCGGATCTACCTACCTCTGCCTCCAATTTAGGATTTAATGTAAAGATCTTGGTCAGGGTTGGTGGCTCATGCCTGTATTCCCAGCACTTTGGGGGGCCTAGGCAGGTGGGTCACCTGAGGTTGAGAGTTGGAGACCAGCCTGACCAAGACAAAGAAATCCCATTACTATTAAATATACAAAATTAGGTGAGCATGGTGGCCCATGCCTGTAATCCCAGCCATTTGGAAGGCTGAAGCAGGATAATCACTTGAACCTGAGAAGTGAAGGTTGCAGTAAGCCAAGGTCATACCACTGAACTTTAAACTGGGCAACAAGAGTAAAACACTGTCTCAAAAAAAAAAAATCATGGGCATGGTGGCAGGCACCTGTCATCCAAGCTACTCAGAAGACTGAGGCAGCAGAATCGCTTGAACCTGGAAGGTGGAGGTTTCAGTGGGCTGCAATCACCCACTGCACTCCTGCTGGTAACAGTGGAAGATTCTGTCAACAACAAAACAAAGAAAACAAACAAAACCAAACACTTCTGGGCCCTTGTGATTCTCCTACCTCAGTCTGCAAAATTGCTGGGATTATAAGCACTTGCCACCATGCCCAGCCTAGGACACGATCTTAATGGAAAAAGGTAACCAGTGTGAGAGGGAAGGTATTGGGGGTAAGCACTTTCCATACAGAGGGCACAGCCCATGCAAATGCCCTGGGGCAGGGCTATGTCAGGGGTCTTGAAGGAACAGCGAGGTGGTCCCTGTGGCTTGAGCAGAGTGAGGAGTGGGAGAGACTGAGGAGGGAAGGAGGATGGGTTGGGCAGGGCCTGCAGGCCTGGGGAGGGGAGGGAAGTTAAGCAGTTTATCTTTTAATGTGAGCGTGATCAGAAATCAGGAAGCAGGGAAGAAACAGTCCAATTTGAGTTTTTTGTTTTTTGTTTTCCTCGTGACAGACTCTCACTCTGTCACCCAGGTGGGAGTGCCGTGGTCTGATCTTGGCTCACTGCAACCTCTACCTCCCAGATTCAAGTGATTCTTGTGGCTCAGCCTCCTGAGTAGCTGGTGTTACAGGCACCCGCCACCATTCCTGGCTAATTTTTGTAATTGTAGTAGAGACAGGGTTTCACCATAATGGCCAGGCTGGTCTCGACTGCCTGACCTTAAGTGGATCAACCTGCCTCAGCCTCCAATTTATGTTTTAATATAAAGATATTGGTCTGGGTTGGTGGCTCATGCCTGTAATCCCAGCAATTTGGGAGGCCAAGGCAGTTGGATCACATGAGGTTCGGAGTTCAAGACCAGCCTTCCCAAGATGGAGAGATCCCATTTCTACTAAATATACAAAATTAGCTGGGCATGGTGGTGCATGCCTGTAATCCCAGCCATTTGGGAGCCTGGGGCAGAAGAATCACTTGAATTTGGAGGCAGAGGTGGCAGTGAGCCAAGATCCCGCCACTGAACTCCAACCTGAACAACAAAAGCCAAACTCTGTCTGAAAAGAAAATAGAAAAAGAAAAAAGACTGGGCATGGTGGCAGGAACCTGCAGTCCCAGCAACTCAGAAGGCTGAGGCAGCAGAATCGCTTGAACATGGAGGATGGAGGTTTCAGTGGGCTTAAATCACCCACTGCACACCTGCCTGGGTGACAAAGCAAGAATCTGTCTCAAACAAAATAAAAAACAACACGAAAGCAAACACGTCTGGACGCATGTGATCCTCCTACCTCGGCCTATGAAATTGCTGGGTTTGTAAGCATGTGCCACCATGCCAAACTAGAAGGTCTGGGGAGGACCGGACACACAAAGAGGAGCTGGTACCATTCCTTCTGAAACTATTCCAAATAATCCAAAAAGAGGGAATCCTTCCCAAATCATTTTGTGAGACCAACATCATCCTGATACCAAAACCTGGCAGAGACCGAACAAGAAAAGAAAACTTCAGGCCAATATCCTTGATAAACATAGATTCAAAAATATTCAATAAAATACTGGCAAGCCAATTGCAACAGCACATCAAAAAGTTTATCCATCATGGTCAAGTAGGATTTATCCCGGGGATGCAAGGCTGGTTCAGCATACGCAGGTCTACAAACGTAATTTCACCGCATAAACAGAACCAAAGACAAAAACCACATGATTATCTCAATTGATGCAGAGAAGGCATTTGAGAAAACTCAACAGCCCTTTATGCTAAAAATCCTCAATAAACTCGGTATTGGTGGAACGTATCTCAAATAATAAAAACTATTTATGACAAACCAACAGCCAATATCATACTGAATGGGCAAAAACTGGAAGCATTCCCTTTGAAATCTGGCACTAGACAAGGATGCCCTCTCTCACCACTCCTATTTAATATAGTACTGGAAGTTCTAGCCAGAGCAATCAGGCAAGAAAAAGAAATAAAGTGTATTCAAATAGGAAAGGTGGAAGCCAAATTGTCTCTATTTGCAGATGACATGATAGTATATCTAGAAGACCCCACCGTCTCAGCCCAAAATATCCTGAAACTGATAAGCAACTTCAGCAAAGTCTCAGGATACAAAATCAATGTGCAAAAATCACAAGCATTCCTATACACCAATAACAGACTGAAAGAGAGCCAAATCAAGAATGAACTGCCATTCACAATTGCTACAAAGAGAATAAAATACCTAGGAATACAACTCACAAGGAACGTAAGGGACCTCTTCAAGGAAAACTACAAACCACTGCTCAACGAAATCAGAGAGGACACAAACAGATGGAGAAACATTCCATGTTCATGGTTAGGAAGAATCAATATCGTGAAAATGGCCATACTGCCCAAAGTAACTTACAGACTCCATGCTATCCCCATCAAGCTACCATTTCATTTCTTCACAGAACTGGAAAAAACCACCATGAACTTCATATGGAACCAAAAGAGAGCCCACATAGCCAAGTCAATTCTAAGCAAAAAGAACACAGCGGGCGGCATCACACTACCGGACTTCAAACTATACTACAAGGCTACAGTGATCAAGACAGCATGGTACTGGTACAAAAACAGAGATATAGACCAATGGAACAACAAAACAGAGGCATTGGAGGCAACACAACATATCTACAACCCTACAAGCTTTGATATACCTGACAAAAGCAAGCAATGGGGAAAGGATTCCCTGTTTAATAAATGGTGTTGGGAAAACTGGCTAGCCATGTGCAGAAAGCAGCAACTGGAACCCTTCCTGACAACTTACACTAAAATTAACTCCAGATGGATTAAAGACTTAAACATAAGACCTGGCACCATAAAAACCCTAGAAGAAAATCTAGGCAAAACCATTCAGGACATAGGAGTAGGCAAGGACTTTATGAACAAAACACCAAAAGCATTGGCAACAAAAGCCAAAATAGACAAATGGGACCTAATCAAACTCCACAGCTTCTGCATGGCAAAAGAAACAGTCATTAGAGTGAATCGGCAACCAACAGAATGGGAAAATATTTCTGCAGTTTACCCATATGACAAAGGGCTGATTTCCAGAATTTACAAAGAACTCAAACAGATTTACAAGAAAAAAACAAACAAGCCCATTCAAAAATGGGCAAAGGATATGAACAGACACTTTACAAAAGAAGACATACATGAGGCCAACAAACATATGAAAAAAATGCTCATTATCACTGGTCATTAGAGAGATGCAAATCAAAACCACATTTAGATATCATCTCACGCCAGTTAGAATGGCGATTATTAAAAAATCTGGAGACAACAGATGCTGGAGAGGATGTGGAGAAATAGGAACACTTTTACACTACTGGTGGGAGATTAAGTTAGTTCAACCATTGTGGAAGACAGTGTGGCGATTCCTCAAGGACCTAGAAGTAGAAATTCCATTTGATCCAGCAATCCCATTACTGGGTATACATCCAAAGGACTATAAATCGTTCTACTATAAGGACACATGCACAGGAATGTTCATTGCAGCACTGTTTACAATAGCACAGACCTGGAACCAACCCAAATGCCCATCGATGATAGACTGGACTGGGAAAATGTGGCACATATGCACCATGGAATATTATGCAGCAATCAAAAATGATGAGTCCGTGTCCTTTGTAGGGACATGGATGAATCTGGAGAACATCATTCTCAGCAAACTGACACAAGAACAGAAAATGAAATACCGCATGTTCTCACTCATAGGTGGGTGATGAACTATGAGAACACATGGACACAGGGAGGGGAGCACTACACACTGGGGTCTATTGGGGGGATCTTGGAGGGACAGCGGGGACGGTAGTTGGGGAGGGATAGCATGGGGAGAAATGCCAGATGTGAGTGAAGGGGAGGAAGGCAGCAAAACACACTGCCATGTGTGTACCTATACCACTATCTTGCATGTTCTGCACATGTACCCCAAAACCTAAAATGCAATAAAAAAAACTAAAACAGTTTTACATGAAAACAACAAACCAAACCATTCAAAAGTGGGCAAGGATATGAACAGACACTTTTACAAAAGAAGACATTGAAAAATCGGAGACATCATTTTTCAACATATGAAAAAATGCTCATCATTACTGGTCATTAGAGAAATGCCAATCAAAACCACATTGAGATACCATCTCATGCCAGTTAGAATTGTGATCATTAAAAAACCTGGAGAAAACAGATGCTGCAGAGGATGTGGAGAAATAGGAACACTTTTACACTGTTGGTGGGAGTGTGAATTAATGCAACCATTGTGGAAGACAGTGTGGCAATTCCTCAAGGACCTAGAAATAGAAATTCCATTTGACCCAGCAATTACCTTATTGGGTATATACCCAAAGAATTATAAATTGTTCTATTATAAAGACACATGCACACGTATGTTCATTGCAACACTGTTTACAATAGCAAAGACCTGGAACCAACCCATATGTTCATCATCAATAGACTGGATAAAGAAAATGTTGCAAATATACACCATAGATTACTCCACAGCCATAAAAAACGATGAGTTCATGTCCTTCAGAGGGACATAGATGAATCTGGAAACCATCATTCTCAGCAAACTGACACAAGAACAGAAAACCAAATACCATATGTTATCACTCATAGGGGGGTGTTGAACAATTGGAACATGTGGACACAGGGAGGGGAGCATCACACACTGCGGTCAGCGGGTGGGGGGTGGAGGGGAGGAACAGTAGAGTTGAAGAGGGTGGGGAGGGATAATGAGGGGAGAAATACTAGATATAGGTGATGAGGGGAGGAAAGCAGCAAACCATCTTGCCATGTATGTACCTATGGAACAATCCTGCATGATCTGCACATGTATCCCAGAACCTAAATTACAATTAAAAAAAGAATGTATATGCACATATGTATGTATATACACGTACATATATATGTATATATATATATATACACATATAATCTATGAAGTGGAAATTTGATATTTTGAAAAGATGTTAGTTACCCCTGAATTAATCTATAGATTCAATGTACCTAATATAAATACTAGCAGCTTTAAAATAAAAATTGAAAAGCTAATTATGAAATTTATATGGAATTTTAAAGTCAGCTGTAACCAACATAATCCAAAGATGAATTTTTTTAAATCCAGTATAAAACTACAGTAATTAAAACTGTGTGATAAATATGGAAGAGTATACAAATAAATCAGTGGAGCAGGGGTGAGAAACCCACACATATATGGCGACTTGATTAATAACAAATGTGGTTCTGTGGTGCAGTAAGGAAAGTATAAGCTCTCCAACAAATGGTATGGGTTAATTACTTATCTTTATGGAAGAAAAAATAAAACTTGATCTGGACTGTAGATATAAATGTGAAAGCTAAAATAGCAAAGCTTCTAGGAAACGGGATAGAATAGCTCCACCTTGTTGTAGACAAATATTTCCTTTTCTATTTTTCTTTCTTTTTCTTTTTCTTTTTGATACAGCATCTGGATCTGCTGCCCAACCTGGAGTTCAGTGGCACCATGATCTTGGCTCACTGCAACCTCCATCTCCCAGATTCATGCAATTCTCATGCCTCAGCCTCCCAAGTTGCTGGGATTTACAGGCATGTGCCACCATGCCCAGGTAATATTTGTATTTTTAGTAGAGATGGTGTTTCACTATGTTGGCCAGGCTGGTCTCAAGCTCCTGACTTCAAGTGATCTGCCCACCATGACCTCCCACAGTGCTGGCATTGCAGGTGTGAGCCACTGCACCCAGTCAGACAAAAATTTATTAGAGAGGACACAGAAATTACTACTCATAAAAAAGGATTGATTAATTGTACTGCATTTAAGTCCAAATATTTATTGTTAAAACAGGAAAACACCATTATTGCAGTGAAAAAGGAAGTCAGAGATTGGGCAAATAATTTATGTTCCTTCAAAAAAAGACTTCTTGGTGAAGTTTCACAGTTCATTCCATATATATAATAAATTAGATACTCGTTTATATTTCTTTTGTTTCTGGTATACTTTTTACTCATAAAAACAAAAGATATGTTATTACATATCTCATTTTGTGTTAGTAACTCTATTCTATCATCCTCAACATGTGACAAGAAACTCCTGAATCAGGGTAGAGTTCTATGTGCATAACATTAAAAATGATTCCACACTTTTTTCCCAAATGTATCACTTAAATGTAGGCTGTATGCTTATTTTCAGGCATAATTGTAAGTAGTTTCTCTAGAAACCTTCCCCACTGATAAGTGCATCTTTTTAAATTTGTCTTATTTTGTTTCCATGCAGAAAAATTATGATTCATCCTTTTACTTAGAAATATTTATGTTAAGTCAAACTTCGTAGATCATTGACTACTTCTTTATCTGAGCAGAAGATTTAAAACTTATCATACCTTTACATGTAAGCAAGCAAATGATACTCCAGTGCTAAGAAGCTAACACACATCAATGAAGATACTGATTTTTGAATTAATTAAAATATGTGTGATATAATACATTTTAAATACGTGTTGTAAATTATAATAAATTTTTACTATTGCCAACTTCATAGTAACAACACAAATCACGAAGGTTAACACTGTTTTCTCTTTGCCACATATCTTCTGAAAATTTCTTTATCCTTCATTTTAGCACCTGCAACAAGACCTAAACCTGGTATGTGCTAAATAAATGTTTCATGGCCATGTGTGTACCTATGCAACTATCTTACATGTTCTGCACATGTACCCCAAAACCTAAAACGCAATAAAAAAATTAAAAAATTAATTTAAAAAACTTGTATGTAGAATATATAAAGAGCTTTTATGGATCAGTATGAAAAAGTGACAGCCAATAGAAAGAGGGTTGAAAGAGTCAAACAGGCATTTCCCTAAAACAGATTTTAGATGGTTAATAAGCAAAACTATGCCCAAAATCATAAGTCACCAGAAAAATGCAAATTAAAACCACAATGAGATACCATGACACATTTGGTGGAACATCTATAGTTAAATAAACAGATAATAATATCCAGTGTTGGTGAGGCTTTGGAGCAACTTTTCATACATTGTGGATGTGGTACAAGCTCTCTGGAAAATTGTTTGCCAACTAAACCTATGTAAACTCTAGGACCCAGTGATTTAATTCTTAAGTTTTTGTTCCAAAATTTTGTACAAATTCTTTAATTTAAGAATTAAATCACTGGGTCCTAGGGTTTACATGTGTAAAAAAGTAGATACATTTTTTAGTTAACTAAAAGATAGGAACAAGAATGTTAATAGCAGCACTCTGTAAAAGTCTCAAATTGGAAACAATCCAAATGCCTATCAATAGTAAAAAACATAAATGAACCATGGAGTATTTATACAGTGAAATACAATAGAGAAATGGCAACGCATCATTGCTGCTGGAAACTCAACAAGGGCTGAGGTGAAGTGGCGCCTGTCTTTAATTTCAGCACTTTAGGTGGCCAAGGCAGGCAGATTTCTTGAGACCAGGAGCTTGAGACCAGCCTGGGCAATATGGTGCAACACCATCGCTACTGAAAATACAAAAATTACCTGGTTGAGGGAGGACTCAAGATGGCGCTGTGAGAACAACCCAGGATTGGAGCTCTCCTTGAATCTGCGGAGAGGTGAGTCGGAGCTGTATTTCCAGACTGATCTTTGTTGCCCACAGAACGGGGAAATTCCCAAGTATAAAGGAGACACGGGACGCCTGGCAGTACCTCTGCCTGGCGAAGCTGGCAGCCGGGGTGGCGGCGGCCGACCCTACCCATCGCTCCCCTCAGGGCACGCTTGTCCAGGTGCCCTGTTGAACTGGCAACCTGAGACTTGAGAGGGCTGGACGTGAGACTGCACGAGATTTGGACAATGGGCCAGCCTAGGGGATTGCAGGGACAGAGTGCTTGGGCTAGCCCAGTGGGATGAACAAAACCGCAATTTCAAATGATCCCTGTACACTCGGTCCGAGACGCTCTGTGGGGGAGGGGCGTCCACCATTACCGAGGCGACCCACCCCAACTGAGATGCACGCCCACTGCTGACGCAGCAAGCCTATGCAGAAGCAACCCGTCCCTACTGAGATACACGCCCACAGCTGACGCAGCCTGCCGTTGCCGAGGCAACCCGTTACAACAGAGTGACTCCGCCTCAGGGCATGGCGGAGACCACAGCAGAAGAGCAGAGCCTGCCCCAACAGGGCGAGCCTCAGAACAGCAGGGCGGAGCCTTGGCAGGCAAACAGTGGCTAGTCTGCCTCCTAGCTGGGCAGAACACCTCAACGAACGTCCAAAAATAAAGCCCGAACCCACCACACAGAGCATTTCAGAAAAAAAGGGTTTTTTTAATGAGCTCTGTTGCAGCAGAATCAAACATAGCAGCCTAACAGAGCTGAATGAACAACAGAGATCAGAGCTCAGCAATTGAACTCCTATAAAGTACAGACTGTCGCCTCAAGCAGCTCCCTGACCCCTCTATATCCAAAAGACTGACATTTGGCAGGCATCATCCTGGGACAAAGATAGCAGAAAAAGAAACTGCTAGCATTCCTCACTGTGCCACAGCTGCTAGAGGTGCACCCCAGACAAGCAGGGCCTGGAGTGGACCTCAGAAGTCATACAGCGAAGGGGCTAGACTGGTAGAAGGAAAACCAAATAACAGAAATACTTCATCACCAACAATCTGGGTGACCACTCAGAGACGCAATCGAAAAGCCAGCAACTATGCAGACGACAAGCGGATAAATCCACAAAGATGGGAGGAAACCAGCGCAAAAAGGAGGAAAACACCCGAAACCAGAACACCTCACCTCCTAGAAAGGACCAAAACTCCTCACCAGCAAGGGAACAAAGCTGGACGGAGAATGACTGTGATGAAATGATGGAATTAGACTTCAGAAGGTGGATAATGAGAAACTTTTGTGAGCTAAAAGAACATGTATTAAATCAATGCAAAGAAACTAAGGAACTTAAAAAAAGATATGAGGAAATGATAACAAGAATGAATAACTTAGAGAGGAATATGAATGAATTAAAGGAGCTGAAAAACAATACGAGAACTCCGCGAAGCATGCACAAGTTTCAATAGCCGAATTGACCAAGCAGAAGAAAGAATATCTGAAGTCGAATACCAGCTCAATGAAATAAAATGCGAAACCAAGATTAGAGAAAAAAAGCGCAAAAAGGAATGAACAAAGTCTCCAAGAAATGTGGGACTATGTGAAAAGACCTAACCTACGTTTGATAGGTGTACCAGAAGGGGACAAAGAGAATAAATCTGGAAAATACTCTTCAGGACATCATCCAGGAAAACTTCCCCCACCAAGCAAGACATGCCAACACTCAAATGCAGGAAATACAGAGAACACCACAAAGATACTCCGCAAGAAGAGCAACCCCAAGGCACATAATCGTCAGATTCAACAAGGTTGAAATAAAGGAGAAAATACTGAGGGCAGCCAGAGAGAAAGGTCGGGTCACCCACAAAGGGAAGCCCATCAGACTCACAGCAGATCTCTCGGCAGAAACACTACAAGCCAGAAGAGAGTGGGGGCCAATATTCAACATTCTTGAAGAAAAGAACTTTCAACCCAGAATTACATATCCGGCCAAACTGAGCTTCAGAAGTGAAGGAAAAATAAAATCCTTTGCGAACAAGCAAGTACTCAGAGATTTTGTCACCACCAGGCCTGCTTTACAAGAGCTCCTAAAAGAGGCACTACACATAGAAAGGAACAACCAGCACCAGCCATTCCAAAATCACACTAATTGCTAAAGAGCATCAACATAATGAAGAATCTACAACAACTAACAGGCAAAACAGCCACTTAGCATCAAAATGGCAGTATCAAATTCACTCATAACAATATTAACCCTAAATGTAAATGGACTAAATGCACCAATCAAAAGACACAGACTGGCAAATTGGATAAAATTCCAAAACCCCTCAGTGTGCTGTATCCAGGAAACCCATCTCACATGCAAGGATAAACAAAGGCTCAAAATAAAGGAATGGAGGAAGACTTACCAAGCAAATGGAGAGCAAAGAAAAAGCAGGAGTTGCAATTCTCATCTCTGATAAAATATACTTTAAAGCAACAAAGATCAAAAGAGACAAAGAAGGCCATTACATAATGGTAAACGGATCGATACAACAAGAAGAGCTAACGATCCTAAACATATATGGACCCAATACAGGAGCACCCAGATACATAAGGCAAGTTCTTAATGACTTACAAAGAGACTTAGACTCCCACACAATAATAGTGAGAGACTTTAACACTCCACTGTCAATATTAGATAGATCAACCAGACAGAAAATTAACAAGGACATCCAGGGCTTGAACTCAGACCTGGAGCAAGCAAACCTGATAGACACTTACAGAACTCTCCACCCCAAATCCACAGATTATACATTCTTCTCAGCACCACATCACACCTACTCTAAAATTGACCACATAATTGGAAGTAAAGCACTGCTCAGCAAATGCAAAACAACTGAAATCATAACAAACAGCCTCTCAGATCATAGTGCAATCAAGTTAGAACTCAGAATACAGAAACCAACCCAGAACCACACAGCTTCATGGAAACTGAACAACTGGCTCTTGAATGTTGACTGGGTAAACAAAGAAATGAAGACAGAAATAAAGAAGTTCTTCGAAACCGATGAGAACGAAGACACAACATGCCAGAACCTCTGGGACACATTGAAAGCAGGCTCTAGAGGAAAGTATATCGCAATAAGTGCCCATATGAGGAAAATGGAGAGATCCAAAATTGACACCCTATCGTCAAAATTGAAAGAGCTAGAGGAGCAAGATCAAAAAAACTCAAAACCCAGCAGAAGACAAGAAATAACTAAGATCAGAGCTGCACTGAAGGAGATTGAGACACGAAAAACCCTTCAAAAAATCAATAAATCCAAGAGCTGGTTTTTTGAAAAGATCAACAAAATAGACAGACCACTAGCCAGATTGATTAAAAAGAAAAGAGAGAACAACCAAATAGATGCAATTAAAAATGATAAAGGAGAAATCACCACAGACTCCACAGAAATTCAAACCAACATCAGAGAATATTACAAACAACTCTATGCACATAAACTAGTAAACCTGGAAGAAATGGATAAATTCCTGGACTCCTGTGTCCTCCCAAGCCTAAACCAGGAGGAAGCTGAAACTATGAATAGACCAATAACAAGGTCAGACCTCGAGGCAGCAATTAAGAGCCTACCACACAAAAAAAGCCCAGGTCCAGACGGGTTCACAGCCGAATTCTACCAGACACACAAAGAGGAGCTGGTACCATTCCTTCTAAAACTATTCCAAATAATCCAAAAAGAGGGAATCCTTCCCAAATCATTTTATGAGACCAACATCATTCTGATACCAAAACCCGGCAGAGACCCAACAAGAAAAGAAAACTTCAGGCCGATATCCATGATGAACATAGATGCAAAAATCTGCAATAAAATATTGGCAAGCCGATTGCTACAGCAAATCAAAAAACTTATTCATCATGATCAAGTAGGATTCATCCCGGGGATGCAAGGCTGGTTCAACATACGCAAGTCTATCAACGTAATTCACCACATAAACAGAACCAAAAACAAAAACCACATGATTATCTCAATTGACGCAGAGAAGGCATTTGACAAAATTCAACAGCCCTTTATGCTAAAAACCCTCAATAAACTCGGTATCGATGGAACGTATCTCAAAGTAATAAAAGCTATTTATGACAAACCAACAGCCAATATCATACTGAATGGGCAAAAACTGGAAGCATTCCCTTTGAAATCTGGCACTATACAAGGATGCCCTCTTTCACCACTCCTATTCAATATAGTACTGGAAGTTCTAGCCACAGCAATCAGGCAAGAAAAAGAAATAAAGGGTATTCAAATAGGAAAGGTGGAAGCCAAATTGTCTCTATTTGCCGACGACATGATAGTATACCTAGAATACCCCATCGCCTCAGCCCAAAAACTCCTGAAACTGATAAACAACTTCAGGAAAGTCTCAGGATATAAAATCAATGTGCAAAAATCACAAGCATTCGTCTACACCAATAACAGACTTAAAGGAAGCCAAATCAAGAACGAACTGCCATTCGCAATTGCTACAAAAAGAATAAAATACCTTGGAATACAACTCACAAGGAACGTAAGGGACCTCTTCAAGGAGAACTACAAACCACTGCTCAACGAAATCAGAGGACACAAACAGATGGAGAAATATTCCATGTTCATGGTTAGGAAGAATTAATATCGTGAAAATGGCTATACTGCCCAAAGTAATTTACAGAATCAACGCTATCCCCATCAAGCTACCATTGACTTTCTTCACAGAACTGGAAAAAACCACCATGAACTTCATATGGAACCAAAAGAGAGCCCGCATAGCCAAGTCAATTCTAAGCAAAAAGAACACAGCGGGGGGCATCACACTACCGGATTTCAAACTATACTACAAGGCTACAGTAATCAAAACAGCATGGTACTGGTACCAAAACAGAGATATAGACCAATGGAACAAAACAGAGGCACCGGAGGCAACACAACATATCTACAACTATACAATCTTTGATAAACCTGACAAAAACAAGCAATGGGGAAAGGATTCCCTGTTTAACAAATGGTGTTGGGAAAACTGGCTAGCCATGTGCAGAAAGCAGAAACTGGACCCCTTCCTGACACCTTACACTAAAATTAACTCCAGATGGATTAAAGACTTAAACATAAGACCTGGCACCATAAAAACCCTAGAAGAAAATCTAGGCAAAACTATCCAGGACATAGGAGTAGGCACAGACTTTATGAACAAAACACCAAAAGCATTGGCAACAAAAGCCAAAATAGACAAATGGGACCTAATCAAACTCCACAGCTTCTGCATGGCAAAAGAAACAGTCACTAGAGTGGACTGGCAACCAACAGAATGGGAAAAAATTTTTGCAGTTTACCCATCTGACAAAGGGCTGATATCCAGAATTTACAAAGAACTCAAACAGATTTACAGGAAAGAAACAAACGAGCCCATTCAAAAGTGGGCAAAGATATGAACAGACACTTTATGAAAGAAGACATATATGAGGCCAACAATCATATGAAAAAATGCTCATCGTCACTGGTCATCAGAGAGATGCAAATCAAAACCACATTGGGATACCATCTCATGCCAGTTAGAATGGCGATCATTAAAAAATCTGGAGACAACAGATGCTGGAGAGGATGTGGAGAAAAAGGAACACTTTTACACTGTTGGTGGGAGTGTAAATTAGTCCAACCATTGTGGAAGACAGTGTGGCAAGTCCTCAAGGCCTTAGAAATAGAAATTCCATTTGACCCAGCAATCCCATTACTGGGTATATATCCAAAGGAATATAAATCGTTCTACTATAAGGATACATGTACATGAATGTTCATTGCAGCACTGTTTACAATAGCAAGGACCTGGAATCAACCCAAATGCCCTTTGAAAATAGACTGGATTGGAAAAATGTAGCACATATACACCATGGAATATTATGCAGCAATCAGAAATGATGAGTTTGTGTCGTTTGTAGGGACATGGATGAATCTGGAGAACATCATTCTCAGCAAACTGACACAAGAACAGAAAATGAAACACCACATATTCTCACTCATAGGCGGGTGACGAAAAATGAGAACACATGGACACAGGGAGGGGAGTACTAAACACTGGGGTGTATTGGAGGAAAAGGGGAGGGCCAGTGGGAGGGGGAGGTGGGGAGGGATAGCCTGGGGAGAAATGCCAAATGTGGATGAAGGGGAGAAAGGAAGCAAAACACATTGCCATGGGTGTACCTACGCAACTGTCTTGCATATTCTGCTCATGTACTCCAAAACCTAAAATGCAATAAAAAATTTTAAGAAATATACCAAAATTAGCTGGGTGTGGTAGGGGTGCCTGTAATCTCAGCTACTAGGGAGGTTGAGTCATAACAGGCTGAGGCTGAGACATAACCTACACCTGGGAGGTGTAGGTTACAGTGAGCTGAGATCATGCCACTGCACTTCAGCCTGTGCAACAGCAGCAAAACTCTGTCTCATCTCAAAATAAATAAATAAATAAAAATCAATTACCAGCACTCACATTTCTGATTTATTACTGCAGTTTGGGCAACATAGTAATACCACATCTCTACAGAAAAATAAAAGATAATTACCTGGGTGTGCGGGGGAGTGACTGTACTCCTAGGCATTCAGGAGGCAGAGACAGTAGGATCACTGAGTCCAGGAGATCAAGGCTGCCCTGAACTATGATCAGTTGTGCCACTGCATTTTAGCCTGGGTGACAGAGCAAGGCCCTGCCTCTAAAACAAACAAACAAAAACAAACAACAAGAAAAAGGAGAGCTGGGCATAGTGGCAGTGGCTCACACCTGTAGTCCCAACTACACAGGAGGCTGAGGCAAGAGGATTGCTTGAGCCCAGCCCTGGCAACATAGCAAGACCCCGTCTTAAAAAAATTTTTTTTAACTTGAAGCCAGAAGTTCAAGATCAGCCTGGCCAAGATGGTGAAAACCCAGCTCTACTAAAAATACACAGATTAGACAGGCATGGTGGCATGAATCTGTAATCCCAACTACTAGGGAGGCTGAAGCAGGAGAATCACTTGAACCCTGGAGGCAGAGGTTGCAGTGAGCCAATCGTGCCACTGCACTCCAGTCTGGGTGACAGAGCAAGACTCTGACTCAAAAAAAAAGAGGTAATTTTAATTTGGGGGGTTTAAGTCCTAACAAAGCAGCTCATTATTTGAGTATTGAAGAAGGCATGCCTAGTCTTGTATGAAAAATAAATGACTTTTGGTTTTCACTCAAAGGTTGTTAATAATTACTGAAAATTCAAAACTGAGTAAGTGTCATATGGCCATTTCATGAGAAGGATTCACTAGAAACCTACTGGTTAACAGAAAACAACTTTGATATTACCTAGTCACATACTGATACAAATTATTTATCAATGTAGACGTAATTTCCTACAATTATTTCTACATCTAAAGACAAACAAGAGAAGTGAAGAAGGCAGAGCAAGGTAGCAGAATAGAAAGCTTCACTGATCTTCCCCTGTTACAAGGATACCAAGCTAACAACCACATACACAGGAAAAACACCTTCATAAGAACTAAAAATCAAGTGAGCACTCATAGTGCCTGGCTTTAACTTCATATCATTAAAGAGATTTAAAAAAAAAAAAAAAAAAAACAGTGCTGAATCACCAACACCTGTCCTCTCCCCCAGCCCCAGCTCCCCACATGGAGGGAGCATTTCTTTTTTTTTTCTTTTTTTCTTTGACGGAGTTTCACTCTTGTTACACAGGCTGAAGTGCAATGGCGTGATCTCAGCTCACCGCAACCTCCACCTCCTGGGTTCAGGCAATTCTCCTGCCTCAGCCTCCTGAGT
Organism: Callithrix jacchus; assembly: GCF_049354715.1. NCBI lineage: Eukaryota > Metazoa > Chordata > Mammalia > Primates > Cebidae > Callithrix > Callithrix jacchus. The sequence continues at coordinate 4,997,568 of NC_133515.1, forward strand.
GGCTGGGATTACAGGCCTGCGCCACCGTGCCCAGCTAATTTTTTATATTTTTAGTAGAGACAGGGTTTCACCATGTTGACCAGGATGGTCTCGATCTCTTGACCTCGTGATCCACCCGCCTCGGCCTCCCAAAGTGCTGGGATTGCAGGCGTGAGCCACTGCACCCAGCTCGGAGGGAGCATTTCAACCACTCCTAGCCAGATGGGAATCCACTATCTAAGTGGTCTGAATTTGAGTGCCTGCAAACCAGGCCACCATGGGCCACAGCACTCTGTGTCTCCAAGTAAATGTGCAAGGCAGTCTAGGCCATAAGAACTGTAACTCTTGGATGAGTCCTAGTGCTTAACTAGGCCCCAGAGACAGTGGACTTGGGGGTTATGCCAGCTACTGAGACACCATCTGGGATGGTTAAGGGAGTGCTGGCATTACCCCTCCCCTAATCTCAGGCTGCATAGCTCACAGCTCCTAAAGAGACCCCTTTCTTGTGCTTGAAAAGAGGAAAGAGTGGGGAATACAGTGTCTTGCATCTAGAATACTAGTTGAGCCGCAGCATGATAGGGCACTGGTCAGAGTCATGAGGTCCTCATTTCAGGCCCCAGCTTCAAAACATTTCTAGATACACCCTGGGCCATAGGGAACCCACTGCCTTGAAGAAAAATATCTCAGTTCTGGCAGCATTCATTGTCTACTAACTGAAGAGCCCTCGGGCCCTCAATAACCACCAGTGATACCGAGGTACACATCAAGGTGAGCCTCTAAGACTTGGTGGCTTCAGGTGAGGCTCAGCACATAACCAGCTATGGTGGCAAGGTGGCAGAACTCCTTCTGCTTAAAAAAAGCAGAGGAAAAAGTAATGGGGACTTTGTTTTGCATCTTAGATACCAACATGGTTACAGGAGAATAGGGAACTGTGTAGACAAGGTATGAGGCCAGTTTTTCCAAGGGGCTTTTTATTGTCTTCATAAGTCAATTTTGACTCCAAAGTATTCTGTTTATATCTGTAAACATGCCATTACAGTCAAAGCCTTTGTAAAATAACCAGGGTCTCCAACTCTATTCTATTACAAAAGAAAACAGATTCTTATTGCAATTACACAAATAACTATACTGCCATAAGTTGAGAATACTCACAAATAGTTTCTAAATCCTGAAGAAATTAGGTAGAGAGAAAGCAACATGTTTCTAATTTTGTTTACTGGAGTATACTTTACTCAGATTGCTAAAAGTTATAAATAGCGCAAAAAAGAAAAATTTGTCTCAACTCTTAAAAACAGAAGGATTAGGCAATATTTAACATATTACCTTTCCATGACAGTCTTCGAAGTTTGGTGGGGTTTTTTTCCTCTCTAGACTAAAGTACAATGGCATGATCTTGGCTCACTACAACTTCTGCCTCCTGAGTTCAAGCAATTCTCCTGCCTCAGTTTTCTTAGTAGCTAGGATTACAGGCACACATCATCAGGCCTGGCTAATTTTCATATTTCTAGTAGAGACAGGATTTCACCATGTTGTCCAGGCTGGTCGCAAACTCCTGGCCTCAAGTTATCTGCCTGCCTTGGCACTCCAAAATTGCTAGAATTATAAGCCCAAAAGTCTTAAAGTTATCAGAGACATGCATTCAAGAGTACCCTCAGAGTTCTGTATATAGTTATAAACTACCTTTTCAAAAGGATTAAAACAAGACAACAATTGTCTGTGGGTGACAAATTCTCAGGACAGCCATAGTTAAATATGTATTTAAAAAAGAAATCCATCATCTCTATGACACACAACAATTTAGCATAAGAGTTATCATTATTACTGATAACATATTGAGTCACAGTTATAAGAATCTATGTTATAGCATATTTACATGAATGTAACCCAAAGTTAAACATCATTTCATATTTGACAATGCTTTCTGTATGATTTCAATACATCAAGTAAACTGAATATGTCTCCTTTGAATTTTAGAAAATCTATATTTTTTCTAACTTTAGAATTTGATATTGGAATGTTTGTCAAATATGAGAGGTTTAAATCACTGGATATCCCAAAAGAGAATCCCAGGTCACCATAAGTCATTCATTTAGTCAAAATTGTAACTCGAAAATTTTTTTAAGGGAAAAACTTTTACCCTGATTTATTTATTGTCTCTCAATATTAGATAAAATCTTTTTAAGGTGAAAATCAAATTTATTTTTGTATTAGTGCATCTTTAATGCTAAAGCTACTTTTTAATACAATTTTATGAATCTATCTAATTTTAATTAATCTGACTATGAGGTAATGTTTTCATAACTATTTATATCTCTTTTTTTCTTGTTAAAGAACAGAGATCAGTGTTCCCTAAAACTCTATTATTTTGACATATCGGCCCAGATTCTGGCTCTGTTTCAGCGTGCTTGTGTTTTAATACTTAATTTATGAAAGAACTAAATAATACCCTTTTAATTTTAGTCAACATGCTCACACCCAGAATTCTTTAATTTTTGTAAACCTCCTATAACTTGCTAAAACTTAATTTTCTTTCAAATAAAAATAATTCTTAAAATGTCTAAATTAGACAAAACTCATTTTTTTAAAAATCATATTCCTGAGAGAATCCCAAGATGGCTGAATAAGAGGCAGCTCCAGAAAGCACCTCCCAGTGAGAGAGACAGAAAAACCGAGTAGTCGCCACAATTCCAAATAAGGTACCAGGTTAATTTTGTGGGTCTGGGTGGACAGTGGGTATAAACAAAATAGGGCAAGTTGAGGCAAGGTGGGGCACTACCCCACCTAGGAGGTGCATGCAACTGACAGGAAAACTGGGGAATCTCCCCCTCTGGGACATTGGTTCAGATACAGTGCTCCACCTAAGCCCTCTACAACCCACAGAACAGACCATCACTGGGCTGAAAAGCCTCAGTGAGCTGCCTGAACATGGTAGAACAAAAACTTCAGCCAGCACTGGGGCTGTCAGCATAGATCTAGGTGAAAGCACTGGCTGACTTGAAAGCCAGAAAGCTGACTGGAAGGATCTACCCTTTCCCCAGAGGGAAGGGGAACTGAAAACAGGGAAACAGCCCATATAGCAGGACGGGTCCCCACCCACACCTCGACAAATCCCAGCAGACTGAAAAAAACTCTCATGCCAGAGTTTTGCACCTAGAGAGCAACCAGGAATGATCCAGCTCAGTGGAGGGAGGGCAGCCACCATTGCAGAAGCCAGCCTGACTTTTCTGAGTAAATAAAAGACACAGCAACTCCACTGAACTTGTGGCAGCCCCGCAGTCCTTCTGCTGGCAGACAAAGGAAATGCTGCCTCCCCAAGCAGTGACCTGAGATCAAAACAATATAGATCCAAAGAGATGGGAAAAAACAAGCACAAAAGTAATAAAACCATCAAAAACCAGATGCATCTCCCCCACCACAAGATCACAACTCCTCACAAGCAAGGGAACAAAGCTGGACAGAGAATGAATTTGACGAATTGACAGAAGCAGGCTTCAGAGGGTAGATGGTAACAAACTTCTCTGAGTTAAAGGAACATGTTCTAAACCAATGTGAAGAAACTAAAAACCTTGAAAAAAGGTTAGATGAAATGCTAACTAGAATAACCAGCTTAGAGAAGAACATAAATGACTTGACGGAGCTGAAAAACACAGCGCAAGAACTTCATGACAGATACACAAGTTTCAATAGCCAAATAGATCAAGCAGAAGAAAGAATATCAGAGATTGAAGATCAACTCAGTGAAACAAAATGAGAAGGCAAGAAAAGAGTGAAAAGAAATGAACAAAGCCTTCAAGAAATATGAGATTACTTGGAAAGACCTAATCTATGCTTGATCGGTATACCAGAAGATGATGGGGAGAATGATTCCAAGCTGGAAAACAGTCTTCAGGATATTATCCAGGAGAACTTCCCCAAACTTGAAAGGCAGGTCAACACTCAAATACAGAAAATAAAGAGAACACCACAATGATACTTCTCAAGAAGAACAACCCCAAGGCACATAATCATCAGGTTTGCCAGGGTTGAAATGAAGGGGAAAAAACTAAGGGCAGCCACAGAGAAAGGTCAGATCACACACAAAGGGAAGTACATCAGACTCACAGTGGATCTCTTAGCAGAAAACCTATAAGCCAGAAGAGAGGGGGGGCCAATATTTAACATCCTTAAAGAAAAGAACTTTCAATCCAGAATTTCACATCCAGCCAAACTAAGCTTCATAAGTGATGGAGAAATAAAATCCTTTATGGACAAGCAATTGCTGAGAAATTTTGTCACCACCAGACCTGCCCTACAAGAGTTTCTGAGGGAAGCACTAAACACAGAAAGGAAAAACCAGTACCAGCCACTGCAAAAAAGAACCAAATGGTAAACACCAACGATGTAATGAATAAATTATGCCAACCAAAGGGCAAAACAACCAACCAGTAATAAAATGGAAGGATCAAATTCATATATAACAATATTAACATAAATGTAAATGGACTAAATGCCCCAATCAAAAGACACAGACTGGAAAATTGGATAAAAAGTCAAGACCAATCGGTGTGCTGTATTCAGGAGACCCATCTCATGTGCAAAGACACACATAGACTCAAAATAAAGGGATGGAAGTAGATTTACCAAGCAAATGGAGAGCAAAAATAAGCAGGGGTGGCAATCTTAGTCTCTGATAAAATGGACTTTAAACCAACCAAGATCAAAAGAGACAAAAAAGGGACTTTTATAATGGTAAAAGGATCAATACTACAAGAAGAGCTAACGATCCTAAATATATACTCACCCAATACAGGAGCACCCCGATACATAAAATAAGTCCTTAATGACCTACAAAGAGACTTAGACTCCTGAACAATAATAATGGGAGACTTTAACCCTTCACTCTCAATATTGGACAGACCAATGAGACAGAAAATCAACAAGGAAATCCATGACTTGAATGCAGATCTGGACCAAGCAAACCTAATAGACATTTACAGAACTGTCCACCCCAAATCCACAGAATATACATTCTTCTCAGCACCACATCTCACTTACTCTAAAATCGACCATATAATTGGAAGTAGATCACTCCTCAACAAATGGAAAAAAAGAGAAATCATAACAAACATTCTCTCAAACCACAGTGCAATCAAATTAGAACTCAGGATTAAGAAACAATTTCAAAAGAGCACAACCTCATGGAAAATGAACAACCAGCTCCGGAATTTCGACTGCATAAACAATGAAATGAAGGCAGAAATAAAGATGTTCCTCGAAAATGAAGACACAACATACAGAATCTCTGGGACACATTCAAAGCAGTGTCTAGAGGGAAATTTATAGCAATAAATGCCCATGTGAGGAGGAAGGAAGGTCTAAAATTGACATCCTATCATCAAAATTGAAAGAGTTAGAGAAGCAAGATCAAAAAAAACTCAAAAGCTAGCAGAAGACAAGAAATAACTTAGATCAGAGCAGAACTGTAGGATATAGAGACACAAAAAAGTTCAAAAGATCAACAAATACAGGAGCTCGATTTTTTGAAAAGATCAACAAAATAGACCACTAGCCAGACTAATAAAAAAAGAAAAGAGAGAAGAATCAAATAGATTCAATAAAAAACGATAAAGGGGACATCACCACCGATTCCACAGAAATACAAACTACCATCAGAGATTACTACAAACAACTCTATGCACACAAACCAGTAAATCTGGAAGAAATGAATAAATTCCTGGACACTTGCACTCTCCCACGACTAAATCAGGTAGAAGTTTAAATCCTGAATAGACCAATGACAAGGTCTGAAGTTGAGGCAGCAATTAATAGCCTATCAACTAAAAAAAAAGCCAAGATCCAGATGGTTTTACAGCTGAATTCTACCAGACTTATAAAGAGGAGCTGGTACCATTCCTTCAGAAACTATTCCACACAATACAAAAACAGGAAAGCCTTCCCAAATCATTTTATGAGACCAACGTCATCCTAATACCAAAACCGGGAAGAGATACAACTAAAAAAGAAAACATCAAGCCAATATCCATGATGAACATAGATGCAAAAATCTTCAAGAAAATACTGGCAAACGGAATGCAATAGCAAGTCCAAAAGCTTATTTATCGTGATTAAGTAGGCTTCATCCCGGGGACGCAAGACTGGTTCAACATACGCAAGCCTATAAATGTAATCCACCGCATAAACAGAACCAAAGACAAAAACCACATGATTATCTCAATTGACACAGAGGTCTTCAACAAAATTAAAGAGTACTTTATGCTAAAAACCCTCAATAAACTAGGTATCAGTGGAACATACCACAAAATGATAAAACTATGACAAACCCACAGCCAATATCATACTGACTGGGCAAAAACTGGAAGCATTTCCTTTGAAATCTGGCATAAGGCAAGGATGACCTGTCACCACTCCTATTCAATATAGTATTGGAAGTTCTAGCCAGAGCAACTAGGCAAGAAAAAGAAATAAAGGGTACTCAATTAAGAAGAGAGGAAGCCAAATTGTCTCCATTTGCAGATAACATGACTGTATATTTAGAAGACCCCATCATCTCAGCCCAAAATCTCCTGAAACTGATAAGCAACTTCAGCAAAGTCTCAGGATACAAAATCAATGTGCAGAAATCACAAGCATTTCCATACACCAATAACAGACAAACAGAGAGCCAAATCAAAAGTGAACTCCCATTCACAATTGCACAAAGAGAATAAAATACCTAGGAATACAACTAACAAAGGATGTAAAGGATCTCTTCAAGGAGAATTACAAACCACTGCTCAATGAAATAAGAGAGAACAAACAGATGGAAAAACACCCCATGCTTATGGTTGGGAAGAATCAACATCATGAAAATAGCCATATTGTCCAAAGTAATTTATAGATTCAATGCTATAGCCTTCTTCTCAGAACTGGAAAAAAACACTTCAAACTTCATATGGAACCAAAAGAGAGCCTGCATAGCCAAAATAATCCTAAACAAAAGAAGCAAAGCTGGAGCCATCATGTTGCCTGACTTCAAACTATGGTACAAGGCCACAGTAATCAAAGCAGCATGGTACAGGTACCAAAACAGAGACATAGGCCAATGGAATAGAACAGAGGCCTCAGAAGCAACACCACACATTTGCAATCATCTGATGTTTAACAAACCTGACAAAAACAAGCAATGGAGAAAGGATTCCCTGTTTAACAAATGGTGTTGGGAAAACTGGCTAACAGGACAAAATCCAGACCTTCCCACTGGCACTCAAGGCCCATTTGTCTCTGCCACACCATCCCTTCACCAAGCAAGGGTGTCCTGTCCCATCCCAATGACTCCATCCCCTATAGCCCCATGGCGTTGAGGGCAAGGAGGCCCTGCAGTTGTCTTGTGTGTCCCCTCCGCATCTCCCTCCTGCAGTTTGGGAGCATGAGGTATAGGAGGAGGAGGCACTGAGCTGAACAGTGTGCCCCAGGCCCTGGGCCAACATGGGGCTGGCAGACTCCAGGGGGGATAGTGATTAGGAAAGGGGACAGCTTCCTGAAGGTGGTAGAAGTTCAGGGAGGATGTGCATGAGAGGACAGCAGGGCCTCTGTGGCAACACAGAGGGGAGGGTCTGTGGAGTCAGCGCAGATGCCCAGTCCATAGGCCCCACCCAGGGCTGACAGCCTGGATGATAGGTCCAGTCCTGTCCCCATTTGGAAAAACATCATTTTCTGGCTTCTGTTGTCCACCAGCCCCTGGGTGGGGTGGCTCCCTGGACCCACTCCTCAGCCCTGCAAGCATCCCCACCCAATAGCTGTCCATCCTGAGGCCCAAGAGGTGGAAGCCACTGACCCAAGATCCTACTGCCACTCAGGGGCCAGGTTTGGACCCACTTTTCTCTGTGGCAGGACCAACACCCAGGGAGGGCTTGGAGTTTTGACATTCTCTTTGCTTCCCTGCATCCCTTCTTCTGCAGAGGCCCCATATGCTGCACCTCATGGGGCCACACTCACACCTCCCTCTTCCTTAGCTCACCAAGCACAGGCTCCAATCAATTTACCTAAATGGGGTTCCTGGGGCTGCTGCAATGCTCTGTTCAGAGCTGCTGGTTTGCCAGCCATTTAAAAGGTCCCTGAGGAGGGCTGGCAGGAGGGCTGTCTACAGGGGAAAGCTGGTAAGACAGGGCCCCAGGAACCCCATTGCCTAAAGTCCAGCTTCTGGCCAGTGCCTGACCCAGGCCTGCAGGGGTAGAGCGGGAGAGTAGCAGGCAGCATTCCTACAAAAGGCCCACAGGGAATGAGTCCTGAGGGGCTGGCTGCAGTCTCCAGGCAGGGCAGCACTGAGGAGGCTTGCACAACTCTGCTATACTCGAGCCCTGGCCTTGCCAGTGGCTTGCTGGAGCCAGCTTGTGAGAGCTAATTTCCAAACTCAGGAGTTTTATCAGCCAGTGATGAAACAGTTGGTAGTCATGGAGGGAATATTTACACCATAGAAATTGTCAGTCGCTACACATCAGGGCTGTTTTCTGTGCCAGGGTACAATTGGTCCCTGCCTTTTCACCCACCCTAACCACGGTGACACCACAGAGGGGGCAGGTCCAGCCTCAGTCCACGTCACGCTCTCTGCTCAAGCCTCAGGATCTCCTTCTCAGGCCTGTCCTTTTTCCCTCCTTCTGCCACATCAACCAGAGCAAGCTCTCTAACCTCGAATCTGGTAGAGCCTCTTCTGGGTACAGCAGGCTCCACGTGGCTCCCCAACCAGGCTGAGGGATGGGAAAGGCTATTCCCACTGTGCGTCTCCTGCCCAGTCACAGGGACCACCTTCCTCATCTACCAAGCAGGTGCTTTTCCCTCATAGAAGCGGGCCACCATTTACTGTGCACCACACCAGGCCCTGAGCCAGCATGGCGCTAGTCAGTCCAGCCATCCTCAAGGCAGGTATTATTACCTCACTCCTCTTGTACTCTTGCAAGGCCACTGCCTAGAGAGGCAAATCAATCATACTATGTTTGGGTTTCGGTCCTGGCTCTGGCTGGGCTCAGTGGCTCAGATCTGTAATTCCAGCACTGTGGGAGGCCATGGCAAAAGGATAACTTCAGCCTGGGAGTTTCAGACCAGCCTGGGCCACTTAGCAAGGCCCCATTTCTACCAAAAAAAAATTAATTATTCAAATATAGTAGCTCACACGTGTAATCCCAGTTACTCAGGAGGCTGAGGCAGGAGGATTGCTTGAGCCCAGAAGTTCAAGACCAGCCTGGACAACATAGTGGGACACTGTCTCTACAAAAATAAAAAATATATATTAACCAAATTTGGTGGTGCATGTCTGTAGTCCCAGCTACTTGAGAGGCTGAGGCAGGAGGTTTGCTTGAGCTCAGGAGTTGAGGCTGCAGTGAGCCATGATTGTGTCCCCCCTCAAAAGACCCTAAGCCCTCAAGAAGAATATGGACAAGGGGCAGGGCAGAAAGTGCAAGAGGCCAGGAGGGCTGTTTATCACAAGGACCTTGGGGCCAGTTTTGTCCTTAGGGCAATGGAAAGCCATGGAAGACTTGCAAGCAAGTGGTATGTCTGTGCTGAGCTGGGGTCTCATCAGAAAAGTGGAGCAGGTGAAGGCCCCTGGGCCATGGAAGTGGGGCTGTGGCCAAAGGGAGGAGACCTGAGATTGAGATCTGACTTTCCTGCAGCCTGGACATGACCCTGGCCAGTCAACTGCCTCTGAGTCTCAGGCTCCCTGTCTGTAAAATGGGGATAACATAGGGCTTGAGGTTGCAAGGAGGTAATGCATGGAATATGCTCAGTGTACCTAGCCCATGGAAGAGGCTTAACCAACGCTAGCTGCCATTATTATGATGGGGATGGTGCTCGGCTGGGGGAATTCCTGGGGGCCAACTGACCCCTGCACCCCTTTATCTACCCCTGCAGAAATGGCAGAGGCTAGGCAGCCTGGTGCCACCCAAGCCTGCATCAGGCAGGGACTTGAAGGCTCCCACTGCCACCCCACCTCCTGCCTCTGACTGAATCTGGTGTTTTCAGCCTTCAGCACCTCCACCTTCACTAGGTGTGTCTTCATGACTTTCAGCAAACTTTCTGCCATCTGTCTGTCTGTCTGTCTGACTGCTCTTTTCGTGTCTTTCTGGCCATACCTCTAACTCCCTTGGTGTCATTGCACCATTGTCCTGGTCCTTCTTCAAGTCTGTGTACCTGCTTTTCTCTCCCTGTGTCTCTACACTCCGCCTTTGCCCCTCACTCCGTTGTCTGTATCTGTCTGTCCATCTCTGTCCATCTCTACCCCATCGTCTTTACATTCCCTCCCTCCTTGGGCTCCCCCTGTATTCATCTGTGTGTCTCTGTCTGAGAGAAGTGCTTGCAGGTGTCATGGATGGTCCATTAGAAAAAGATTAACAGGTATGGTGAATGGAAAAACAGCTGTTGTGAGGGAGGAGGAGGTGCCTTTTGGATGGCAGTGGCTCCCTGAATCCATGATGGGGATGTGTGTGGTGCGTGTGGCCGGCACCAGCTGATCACCATCATGGAGTGTCAGTGCCTGCGGTGTTCATCTCTGCAGACATTGCTTGCTGGGCTGGCAAATTGCTGGCTCTGAGCAGCACCGGGCTCAGCCAGGGGTGCTGGGCCCCAGCCCTCCCTATCGTTACCCACGAGCTCTTTGACTATGTTGTCTTGACCTTCATCTCTTCATGTTTCTCAAGGGCATCACCATCGCCCTGGAGTGACCTCAGATCAAGGCTGGCAGCACAGTGAGTGGCTCCAGCCCTTGGGCAGGGCAGGGCTGGGCTCAAGGACAGAGTGCCAGGGCTGAGCAGGGCAGGGAGACCTCACCAAATGCCATGGGGGAGGTAGGACAGGGAATTTGCCTCTGGAGAGGGAAAAGCCTCCGTGAACTGCGAGGTGGCAACCAGGGCAGCTGTGGGGGCCTCTGGGCCCATGGCATCTCCAGAGGCTTTCAGGAATGTATCTTCCTCAACGTATCCAGCTACATCTTTATGGCCATCTTCGTGGGCAAGATGACACTAAGGATAGCTCCTGGCTTCACCTGTATCGTCTGCCACCCCCTGCCATTGGTCTCATTCCACTCATTGCTCCACAGCCCACCCTGCTGGGTGCCAGCCCCTAGGCTGGGCTCCCATGACCCAAAATAGGTCACCCATATCCTCACTCACAGGAGTCACAACGCCACCAGACAAGCAAGTGCACAGAACACTGAATGTGAGGGAAGCACCTGCTGGAATGTGGGGCAGGGGAAGCATTCCGTCTAGGGGGCTTCCCAGGGCCGGTAGTTTTGAATTGGGTTTGCCAGAGGTGCCGTGAAACCTAACTGGGCTGGCACACTGGGCCCTCCAGGCCACTACCTGCCTGACCCCTCCCCTTTCCCCTGGATGCCCACCTGGCCTCATCTAGCCCCCTCAAGTGGAGCCCAGCTGCCCCCAACACTGCCCCACCCCTCCAGCTACAGCCAAGCCTCACCCCCGCCCATGGTGGTCTGGCTAGGCCTGTACTCCAGGAGCTGGCTTACCTGCACATCAGCTGGAACATGCTGAAGGGCTTCCTTGTCTTCTTGCCCATCACTGACATCATGTCCGTGGCAGGGAGAAGTCTTGTGGCTCCTGCTTGCCCTACACCCATGGCCGATGGGGGAGAGTGATGCTGCACTGTACAGAGAGGCCACCAGATCAAATGGGGCCCTCACCCCACTCCTCCCCACCCACCCAGAGTGCCTGCCAAGCACCCTGAGCTCTGTCCTTGGGGGAGGGGTTGGAAGACCCTGGGGTTGGTGTATACTGGAAGAGCAGGGTTGAAGGTAGATCCCAGTATTGCTACCCCACTCTTTGTGTCCCTGGATGGCTCACTGCCATCTCTGGACATCAGTCCCTAGACCAGGGTGTAGTGTGGACCCTGAGGGGCTGGGTACAGTGAGGGGTGAGGGCAGGCACCTTCTCCTGCTGCAGATATGAGGCCTGGGTACAGCTCACCTCCTGCTCTGCCTATATCTAGGTTGCCTGGTCACTTTCTCTGCATTCCCTCTGACTTTCCTCATGCCCTAGGATGTTCAGCCCTGGTGAGCACTAGGGTGCTCAGTCCTGGTGACTCCAGGGTGAATGGGGGCTGCCTGCCAGCCTAGCTGAGGGCTCATGAACCTGGCATCTCCCTACCTGCAGTGTCACCGGCAGGACACCGAGCCTGAAGCTTATGGTGGAGACACTCATCTCCTCCCTCAAACCCACTGGCAACATTGTGCTCATCTGCTGTGCCTTCTTCATCATCTTTGGCATCCTGATAGTGCAGATGAGGGGTGCCCAGGCTGGGCAGAGACTGGGTTCTGGGATTGGGGCAGAGGAAGCCTCACACAGCCAGGGGAGAGACTCCACAGTCCAACCCCCAACACCGAATGCACAAGGCAGGCTGAGGAGATGTCATCGAGAGGTGGGTTCCTCTCTGGCTTGCAACACCCACCCATAAGAGCACCATCCTTGTCCCTCTTTCCCCAGATCTTCAAGGGCAATTCCACCACTGTCTGGGCATGGACACTCACAACATCACTGACCGCTCTGACCACATGACCGCCAACTGCCACTGGGTCCATCATATCACAAATACAAGTTCCTCAACCTGGCTCAGGTGAGCACCGCCCACCTACCCCTGATCAGACCCTCCCCTCTTTTTTTATGCCAGTGGCTCTGGGAGTCACAGACCCAGCTTCAGTTTTGCACTGCCAGGACTGACTGACACTAACTTTCTCCTCTGCAAACCTCAGTTTCTTCTTCTGCAAAATGGGTAAGGGGAGCACTCACCACTCAGGTGGAGTGAGGCTTAGAGAGTCTGTGTGCAGAGTTCCCAGCAAGTGCCTGCACTTAGTAGGTGCTTTGTGAACACTGGTTCTTGGCCCCCATCCACCACCCAGGACACCCTGACAAGAATTTTAGTCAACCAGTCATGAATGTGAATCCAGCTCTGCCGCTTCCCGTAGGCCTGTCCTCCCCGAGCCTCAGTTTAGGGAATGTTATAGCCTGCCAAGCAGGCCATGGTAGAGATGTAAAGGTATGAAGCCCTGGGCCCGGGTGAGGTTCCCTCTCCTGTTACCCACCCACTGCTCTCCACTTCCTTTACAGGCAGCCCCTGCCTGGTTTCTGCCTTGCCCTTGGTCTTCTCTCCTGGGGGCCTGCCAGGCATGAGCCATCTGGGCACTACCACAGGTAAGAGCTCTTGGCCAGCTGCTTCTTTTTTCAGAGCTGGGCCCTCCCATTTCTTGAGGGCCCACTCAGGAGGCCAGGTCTGTCCAGACACAGTCATGCCTTGCCCCAGGGCACACAGGGAAGAGGAGGAGCAGGATCCAGGCCTGTGTCTCCCACCTGCTGGTGGGCCACCTCCAGCTGGTTCCCACTGGAGTGCTCACCCCCCAGTGCCCCCTAGGAAGGGAGCCATGGGGCCTTGGAGGAGCAATGAGTGCCCAGGGAAAGGGTGTCAGGAACCAGGCCAGTCACAGTCCCTGCCCACTATGGGAAAAGATGTCTTAGGAAGCTGAAGGGGCCCTACCAGGGGTCTTTTGTGCCCATGCTCCTTCACACATGGTCCCCATCCCAGCACCAGCCTCATCCCTTTGGAGCATTTCTGGGTGTGCCTGCCATAGGGCTCTCTTGGAATCCCATGTTCTCAGCACTGGCAGCCACCTGGAGGGTTCCAGCCTGGCCTGAAGCCTCTGACTCAGTGAGGCTTACCGGCTGTGTGCCCTCAGACAAGTGTCAGACCCTCTGCTTCAGTGTCCTCATCCTTCAACAGGGACAGTGATGGCAGGTCCTTGATGATGGTAGGAGCCTCAGGTACCACTGTGTCCCCTACCTTGCCTTCTCCTGGGTCTGAACTTTTTCTGGACACCCTTGGCACCATTCTCACCTGGAACTAGAAGAGGAAGGGTCTGTACTCTGGATGGTGGAAAGGAGGGGCAAGTGCAGGCCCAGAGACTCATTCCAGAGCTCCAAGTCCTGGCCCACAGTGACAGGGGCACAGAGGAAAGCATGACCACCTCTGCTTGGGGGAGAGGGCTTCCTGAGTAGAGCATGGGCAGTTTCTAGTGAAATGGGACCTGCTATGAACCCACTAACTACTGGCACAAGGATGACACAGGAGGCTGCACTCAAGTTCAGTTCAGAAAACTTTTCTTGAGCATCTCCTCTGTGCAAGGCTCTGTGCTGGGTACTGCTGCACCAGATGTGACTTCACTGAGGGGACACAAGGTTGATAGTCTGCCATATCTTTGGGAGCCTTGCATGGCTGTCTTCTGGGGACCACCTCTTTCTCAAAATTGCTCAAACTCGGAAGAGGAATTATTGCCATTTTACAGATGAGGAAATGAGCCCAGAGACATGGAGGAACTTGCCCCAAATCACACAACTAGCGAGTGGCAGGGGCTGGGCTCTGACCCAGGGCTCCTGACTCTTCTCATGAGCTCCTGTCTTCAGGTTCTGGGGAAAGCGTGTCTCACACACCAGAGTAAGGGTGCCAGGGACCTTCTGGTTGAGCCTCAGCTGGCCCTCCCAGCACACCTGCCAGACAGGCACTTGTTAGCTCCATTCTGTGGATGAGGGGGCAGGAGCTCATGAATTTTCTTGTCCAAGATCACGCAGCTGGTTAACTTCAAAGCTGAGACCAAAATCCAGCACCATGCGTCCAGTGCTCTTTCTTCTGCAACAACTACAGAGTATGTGGCAACCACATAGTAAGTCCTTAGGAAATGTTTGTTGGATGAGGGCACAACCCTGCCACAGAGGGAAAGCCTCTTGTCCCTCCACCTTCCCGAGACAGAAGAATGGAGGGGGTGGCTTGTGAGGAGGGGTGGCTGCCTCTGGAGTCACTCACACCCCTCACCCCTGCATTCCCCCTTCCCATGTCTCCCAGGCTCTGATGTCCTTCTTTGTCATGGCATCCAAGGATGGCTGAATGAACATCATGTACAATGTACTGGAGATGGTTGCTGTGGACAAGCAGGTGAGTATAGCTGGGACCAGGCCAAGCCAGGATAGGAGGAGGGACATGGTGTTCTTGGGGCACAGTGGTTTAGGGTGCCAGGGACACCACATCCCAGTGTCTCCCCACTGTTAGCACAGTCCACCTCTCACATCCTGGCCCACATCTTCACCATTGGGACTGCTCCTCGGGTAGCATAAATCATTGTTCCATTTGCTTCTGCAAATGCCCCCTGCTCTGTGAGGAGAGGGATCTGAGCCGCTCCTCACTGGAGGGGTGCAGAGCCTGGTGGGTGGAGAACCAAGTGCAGGCAGAGAAGAGGGGCTGAGCCAGCTGGCAGAGGGACAGAGAGAGAGAGAGAGTGATGTGTTTAGGGAATTGGGATTTGGGGGCCAGGAGTAGAAAATGAGAGGCAGCAGGTGGGAGGAGGAGGCAGACATGACTGTGTGGTCTACAAGCCCCAGTGTGTGCTGTGGCAATGGGCAAAGGTTTACTCTGAGGGCAACGAGGGCCAGTGAGGGCCTCACACCAAGAGTGGCGCCCCTGCTTGTCAGTTCTGCAGGTTGCTGGGGGAAGATGGGTTTGGGGAGGGGATTGGAGGGAGGAGGTCAGGGGAGAGACTGAACCTTGGCTTCTGAGACCTTTCAGGGAGCAGGGCATCCTCCGGAGTTAGGCGGGGACTTTAGGCAAGACATGTGGCTGATCAGGGTTAGACATGTCCAGACTGAGTGCCTCACTGGGAGAAGGAACAGGGAGATTCTCTAGGTCAGGACAGGGCCCATTCAGTGGTGAAAGCAGGGCTTTGTGCAACTCCCAGGCCTGTAATGGACCTCTGGCCCTTGGCTTCGTGGATCCCACTAGGTAAGACTCTGGAGCTAGAAGTGGGGGTGCTGGTGTGGGGTGGGAGAAGTGAGAACACTTGGACATATCGTCCTCCACTTCCTTGTCTGCTCTGTTCCCTCAACCCCACCAGTGCACACATGCACATACATACATGGATTCCAAGGCAATGTTCTCCGCTCTGCTGGCCACCTTGTTTTCTGCCTTGTTTCTAGATGGTTAAATAAGTTGATGGATGGATGGGTGGATAGATGGGTGGGTAGATGGATACATGGTGGAATTGATACATTGAAGGGGGGATGGGTGAGTGTATGGGTGGAAGGATAAATGGGTGGGTGGGTGGGTGGATGGATGGGTGGGTGGATAGACAGATGAGTGAGTAGATAGATGGATGGGTGACTGGCTCACTAGTGAGTGGATGGATAGGTGAAGGGATGGCGGATGGATGGGTGGGTGAGTGAGTGGAAAGACAGATGGACAAATGGATGGATGGGTGGTGGATGGATGGGTGGGTGAGTGGAAAGAGGATGGATGGATGGATGGATGGATGGATGCATAGGTGAATGAATGGATAGGTGAATGAGAGAAAAAGATGGTCCAGGAGGCAGCAGCTGAGCAGGGAAGGAGAGGAGGCACTCTCTGCTGAACACTTTATTGCGCCATGCCCAGGGTTTTTACTTCATACCTACTGTCTCATTTAGACCTTACAGCACCTTCCTGGAGGCAGGCTTCTCATGCCCTCACTCCATGGAGGCTCAGCCATGTTTTGCACCTGCCCATGGCCCTGCACGGCCTGGTCAGCCACCACAGCCCCCTCTGGCTCCCCTGCAGCCTGTGACCAACTGCAATCCCTGGATGTTGCTGTACTTCAACCCTTCCTGATTATCATCACCTTCTTCATGTGTGTGGGTATCACAGTGGAGAATTCCACAAGTGCCAGGAGCACCAGGAGGTTGACGAGGCACTGCAGTACCTGGAGAAGAAGCACCAGAGTGAGTGGGCACCTGCGAAGGGCATGGGCCACCAAGCTTTGGCCCCTCTGCCTTGGCCTGACCCCAGCCTCCTAGGCCTTTGGAGCTGGAAGAGAAGAAAAGGTACAGCCCCTGTTCCCAGGGCTCAGTTGCTTCTCCCAGCATCTTCCGGTACAGGGGACAGCC
Organism: Callithrix jacchus; assembly: GCF_049354715.1. NCBI lineage: Eukaryota > Metazoa > Chordata > Mammalia > Primates > Cebidae > Callithrix > Callithrix jacchus. The sequence goes on from NC_133515.1 coordinate 5,014,481, forward strand.
CCATCAGTGTCCACCCAGAGTCCAATGGCTGACACCACTGCCAACCTGAGTGATGCTCTGGGGGGTTCAGTCCAGGCAGAGGACAAAGGCAGAGGATGGTTGCCCTGTGCTGGGTCCTGGGCCATGGGAGACCTGCCCTCTCTAAAGGCAGGCCCAGAGCCCCAGCCACAGGCTTGTGTGGGGCAGATGGGGAGAATCAGTGTGCTGTCTTTACTGTCACCCTTCCTCATGATTTCTCCTGGTGCTGCTGCTGCGTGGAGGAGATCTAACACCGATCCCAGTGCCTGGGATGGACCAACATCTTTCCTCTTGCTTCCTTCCTTTTTCCAACTCTCTGTCCTTTGTGCTCTGTGCCCTTCCTCTTGGCCCCAACCCTCTGTGGTCTGTGCTACTCCCCCTGCACCCCATGCAGATGCACAGTGGCTGCCCTACTCTGCCACCTTTTGTCTGCCACCTGGCTGCTCATCCACTCCATGTGTGCCAGCCGCTACCTGAACATCTTCACCATCATCTGCCTCAGTGTGGCCACCATGTCCCTGGGATCAGGCCCTCATGATCCCACTGGGTGATGACCTGAGTCTCAAGGACCCCACAGCCTGCCCACCTGGCCCCAAAGACAGCCAGGTGTGCTCCCCTGGGGGCTCCTGGGTGGGGGGTCTGTCATTGAAGGCTGGCCCTTGCCTTTCCAGGCAGGACCCCCACTTCTTTTCAGTCTACCATGTAAGTGGTACTCACTGTGTGCTAGGCCTTCATTTCCTGTTGGTTAGATGAGGGCAGCAGGGCTCAGAGAGGTGGAGCAACTTGCTTAAGGTTACACAACAACAAGCCCAGCCACCAGGCTCCAACCCTGACACCAGCAAGCGCTCACTGCTGCCTCTTGTTTCTGGTATTTTTTGTCCATTCAGTGAGGACCATCCCTGTCTAGTGGGATTTTGGGGCTGAAGCAAACAGGGGAGTCACACCAGGCACAAGCACCTACTGTGTGCAGGAACTCTGCCTGTGCCAGCTGTTTGTCTGCCCCACAGTTCTGTGTGACAGGGATGACTTGTCCCTGCCTCACACTCAAGGAAATGGGAGTTCTGAGAAGTACGGTGATGTCCACATCACATGGCCAGAAATGATAGAGCAGGGTGATACCCATGGGGCTAAGGCCAAAACCTCTGTGTCCCAGTCTGAGAAATTCTGCAGGGCAGGAAGGGCCCCTTGCTGATCTTGTAGAATTTGGGGGTTAGACATCAAGACAAAGGCTCATGACCTCAAGGCCAAGGTGGTCCTGCCCTGCTTGGGGTGGAGGGTGAGGGGTGTAAGGGACAGCCTGTGGGATACCCTGTGCTTGACACCTCTGACTTCCAGAATGACCCTCCATCAATTCGGCATAGGCTGGGGAGTGGGGGAGAGTTCTTCCTACCCCTTCCATGCCATTTCTGTCCCCTCCCTGATTGTTAACAGTTCCTGCAGCTTCCTGCACCCCCATGGTGCTCTCCTACAGAGGATGTCAGGGCACAGAGTTTCTGGGACTCAGTTGGGCAGGGTGCAGTCTTTTGTGCCAGACCCAGCAAGTCATAGGAGGCTGGGATGGAATGAGGTCATCTGCCTCGCAGGAGCATTAAGGTAGCTCTTGAGGAGTTTTCTCTGCAGGAGTCACTGTGGGTTGCAGACTGAGGAATCCAGGGGCCAGGGAATGCCTAGGAAGGAATGGCAGGGCCAGCTGTTTTGTATGCAACACCCCAGCACAGTGGCTGGGAAGAAGGGGTTACTCTCCTTTGATGTGGAAACTGAGGCTCACCAAAGAGAAGGGACCCACCCAAGGTGAAGCTCATGGAACACACGTGTTGACCACTCAGTCTGTCTTCTGATGCCTTCTCAAGCCATGCCTGGGCTTCTGCACTTGTCCAAGGTCTGTACCAGGGGAAGTCACTAACTGCCTGGATCATCTGATGGGCGTTCTGGAGGTGGGGTCCTTTCACCCAAGTTTTGGAAGACGGCCAGGTAGAGGAGGTGAGAGGAAGGTCATGCTAGCCCTGAGGATAGCCCAAGCAAGGTGCTGTGGAGCAGACCATGAAGGCAGCTGCCCTCCTCGTCCATTTTGCCCCATCCTACCTCCCTTTCCTTGCAGAGTGAGCCAGACCCATCTGAGCCCATCCATATGGGAGACCTGGGCAAATGCTTCTTCCCCTTATCCTCTACAGCCATCTCACCAAGACAACTTCCTGTGTGAGATGGAAGAGATGCCATTCAACCCGGTCTGGTCCTGGATGAAACATGAGAACAGTTAAGGTGAGGGGTGGGAGCCCTGTCAACCCTCACAGACCTCATCTTGGGCATCTGCTTCACAGGGAGATAATGGGTTGAGTTTTTTCATTAGTATTTTTACCCAGAATTTTACATTTAGTCCAGAATAAACCAGATGGATATCTGACAATAAGAGATAGACTCAGGCCTGATAGAATAATGACAAAAAATCCAGAGCCAAATAGTACAAAAGATGAGGTAATTATAGCAGAAACCCAGGCTAAAGGAAGCTTCATGCTGAGCTTCCTAGGAACCATGGTGAAAAGGGAAATGGGCACACACAGCTCTAGTTATCAAACAGAAGGAAAAGCTGCAAGATTATTATGGTGTTTTTCTAGAGCTGAATTTGAGAAGTGTTAAGCCCACAGATCTTCATATACAAGGGGATGTTAAACATGGGAAAGCCCTTTTGTCTATTCCTGATACAGAGGAGAATCTGGATCCTGACCTTTCTGTGGAACCCAGGGCCACAGAGGAGAATCTGCGTCCTGATCCTACCTGGGTGCCAGAGCAGAGCCACAGGGGAAAATCTGGTGTGGTACTGCCTGACTTCTTCTGCACCACTGGGGATTCAGTGCATGGATCCCACCTTAGTGCCTGAGACTGACTGCAGGTGACCCGTGCTTGTGGGTCAGAGGCAGGTCCAGTCCCTTTGCTGACTATGTGGGTGCCTGTTTTACTCTGTCTCATCTCTGTTTAAACCAGATTGGCTCTCATGGCCCTGAAGGATGAGGGGTCACCCTCTAGCCTCACCTGTTCCCTTTCCTCCTTCTCTTGGCTTTATCACTTCAGGTCTCATCTTGATTGTCACCTCCTTTGGGAAGCCCTCCCCACTGCCCTATGGCTGAGGCAGGTGCTCGTTTGTCCCATGACCTCCACTGTTTCCTTCATGCCAGGCCTCCCTCCCAGACATCATTGTCTGTTTCTTGAGTGAGTCCCCATAAGATTGCACTGACCCAAGGACAGGAACCATGTTTACTCCCATTCGGAGTCTGGTGCAGGTTACGCATCAGCAAATGGCAGCTACGTGGCTGTGTTTTGGAAGCAGAAGGGATTTCAAAGACCCACTAACATCTCTCATTTTTCCACTTGAGGAAACAGGCCAACAAGTAGCTCTGAGATTTGTTCCTCTGCCTAGTTGCCAAGACATTTTTTCATGGTTTTGGCTGCTAGAGATGCTAGTGGGATGACTTTGGGGGTTCACTGAGCATCGGCTCAGATTGAGTTCAGGGCCCTGGCACATATATGGGGCAGTACCAACCCTTGAGTATGAATTATGCCTGGATCTGTGCACTCACTCTTACGTGTTCATTTCCAAGTGGCATCTCTGATCTACAGTATTTAACAGGGGCAGGGATGGTGATTGGTGTCCTTTCATCTATGCACTGCACTCTGCTTCTGGCACCCAGCATGGTCACTACAGGTCAGCACCTGGCTCCAAACTACTTATGGGCCCACTCCCCAAAGACAGTCATGCATCTGTCCTTCAAGTGTTTTGGCTCCATGTCCTGCAAGGCCCTTTCGCCTCCAGTTGATGTGGTGACTTTTGGGTTTGCTGGTTTGGTCTTAGGTTATGCCAGATGAAGGATGGATAATCTTTTCACAGTGGGACTTTCTTTCTTGTGCTGCAATAGGCCCCTCACCTCTGTTTCCTGTTGTGCTCACAAGTGGAAAGTCAACACAGAAAGATCATGCTTTAGGAATGATGCAATTACATCCATAAAAGCTCAAAAGACACGTGGAAGGAAGACGTATTATCCTCCATTTATGCCATTAAATTCTGCTAATAAATACAAACCCAATTATCCTTCCCATCAGCCTTCATACCCGAGGTGAGACATACATGTGTGGTCATCAGTGCTGAAGCCAAGTCATGACAACTTCCTGGGATGACGTCCACCTACTTCTTGTTCAAGAGATCATTGCCCTGGAATAAGCTCTTTCATAGTTTTGAAATCAGCATATCAATTCCTCCAAATTTGAATACAATTCAGAAGTACATTTGTATCAAATTCATAGATCAACTGAAGGAGAACGAACATCAGTACAATATAAAGTCTTCAGATCCGTTAGGTGTTATCTTCTTTTCATTAATGGTTTATCAGTGGTTTAATAAAATCCCATGTAGTTTCTTTTTCCTTTTCCTTTTCCTTTTTCTTTTTCTTTTTTCTTTTTTGGAAATGGAGTCTCCCTCTGTTGCCCAGGCAGGAGTCCCGTGGTGTGATCTCGGCTCACTGCAATCTCCACCTTCCAGGTTCAGGCTATTCTCCTGCCTCAGCCTATAGGCACATACCACCACACCCAGCTGACTTTTGTATTTTCAGTAGAGATGGAGTTTCACCATGTTGGCCAGGCTGGTCTCAAACTCCTGATTTCAAATAATCCACCTGCATCAGACTCCCAAAGTGCTGAGATTACAGGCATGAGCCACCACACCCGTCCCATTATTATGTGGCTGGATTTGAATATTTTAACAGCCTTCCTTTGTTAACCTTTCAATCTATGATGATTATATATCTCTTCATTTATGAAATTATTTCTAAAGTATCTATTAATATAGCTTTTTAATTTTTTTGAGACAGAGTTTCACTCTATTGCCAAGGTTGGGATGCAGTGGCAACAATCTCAGCTCACTGTAACCTCTGCTTCATGGGTTCAAATGATTCTCTTGCCTCAGGCTCCTGAGTAGCCAGGAATACAGGTGTACCACCACTCCTAGCTAATTTTTGTATTTTTAGTAGAGATGTGGTTTCATCATGTTGGTCAGGGTGGTCTTGAACTCCTGACAGGTGATCCACCCACCTTGGCCTCCCAAAGTGCTAGGATTATAGGTGTGAGCCACCGTTCCTGGCCAATAGAGCTTTTTAAAACAACGAGGAATAATTAACATCTTCATAGTACTGAGTTTTTAACCATGAATATGGTATAACTTTGCATTTATTTAGGTCCACTTATGTACCTTTGAACATAGCTTTGGAATTTTCACTCAAAGGCATTGAACTATCTGCAGTCATTGTGGCCACTTAATGTGTCTGTGCTATGGGAAATGTTACCTCTTCTAAATATTTCTTTTTCTGCTAGTTTGTTCTTGGTTCATAAGATCAATTGATCTCTGTACTGATTTTGAATGCAGAAAACTTGCTACACATTTAGGATTCTAAAGGTGAACATAGATTCTTGGGTTTCTGAGAACACAATAACGTCATTGTGAAACAATGATAGTTTTGTATCTTCCTTTCCAGTTTTAAGTACTTTTATTCTGTTTGCTTGTTTGTTTTTGTTTTCCTTCTGGTTTTACTGCATTTTCTAGTACCCTTAGTATAATCTTGGGAAGTTATAACTATGTGAACTCATGTATTTTGCCTGAGCTAAAATAAAATATTCTTAACACGACACTGTTCCGTATGATATTGATGATAGGACTCTGTGCAGGTGCCTTTCTCAGGTTAAGGCATTTTCTTTCTCAGCCAATGGAGGCTGGGGCACAAGAATTGCTTGAATTCACCTGGCTAATTTTTTTTGTAGTTTTAGTAGAGACAGGGTTTCACCATGTTGGGCAGGCCTGTCTCAAACTCCTGGCCTCAAGTGATCTGCCCATCTCAGCCTCCCAAAGTGCTGGGATTAGAGGCATGAGCTACCACATCTAGGAGTATTTCCTTTCTACTACTAGTTTCCTGAGTTTCCTTTTGAATCATGTTTACTTTATATGAGTTATTACAAATTACACTGATTAACTTAAATGTTATACAGACACATCCAACAGACACAAAGGAAAAAAAAAAATATATATATATATATATAGTGAACTCTTATGTCTCAATTTCAATAATTATAAACACTTGTCCTATTCTGTTTTTTATGTACAAAGTTTCCATTTTTTATATTTATTATTTTAAGTAAAATCTCATATAGTATGAGCTGGGCATGGTGGCTCGTGCCTGTAATCCCAGCACTTCGGGAGGCTGAGGTGGGTGGATCACCTGAGGTCAAGAGTTCAGGATCAGTCCAACCAACATGGTGAAACCCCATTTCTACTAAAAATTCAATAATTAGCCAGACATGATGATACGCACCTGTAGTCCCAGCTACTCAGGAGGCTGAGGCAAGAGAATTGCTTGAACCTGGGAGGTGGAGGTTGCACTGAGCAGAGATCATGCCACTGCATTCCAACCTGGGCAACACAGTGAGACTCCATCTCAAAAAAAAACTCACATAGTACAAAACTTTACCATAATTTCATAGTATGATTTGCTACCATGCAATTCACATAGATAGATGATAGATAGATAGATAGATAGATAGATAGATAGATAGATAGATAGATAGATAGATGATAGGATGGATAGATAGATAGGGTGGATTGATATATAGATAGATATAAAGATAGAAAACTTGCATGCTATTAGCACACCTAATAAATTAATTTTTAAAAGATTTAATACTTCCAGATATCCACTGCATACTCAAATGTTGTGATTTACTCAGGAATGTCTTCTTCAAATCAAAATCAAAGTCATGGTACACAGGTTTCTCTAGCTGTGCCTCACAGTGTTTTTATATTCTGGTAATCAGACATTCTCCTTTATTCATGCCATTTTTTTTCTAGGAAAACTGGGTTGTTTTGTGGACAGTCCTACAATGTTTTGCTTATTGTTTCTTCATGGTGTCCTTTTACACATTCCTCTTGCAGAATTAGAGTGCAGGCAAAGGAGGAGAAAGTCCTAGCAGGAAGACTGAGACCCAGAGACTTCCTATTCTGCAGAGCAGTTAGTACATTGTTATGAGGTCGCATATCAGGACAGTCTTTCACAAGCCTGGGGAAGAGGAAAAGGAGCAACATCAGCAGATCTGTTGCTTCTTGCAGATCCAGTGTTGCTTTCAATAGTGCTCACATTAATCAGTGATCCAGGAACCAGCCTTCCCCTGTAGACACATTCATATGTATAAGATTTTTCAGGATGCCAATTACTGTGAAAATATGAAATAGAATCAGTTAATTCTCAAAATCACAAGCAGGGACAGGACACACTAAGCCATGCCTAACTAGGTCCTCACCATCAAGGTCCCAGAAGAAGATCTGCCCACCTGAGTGGGGGCCCAGCCTCTTGGATTGTTGAGAAATTCCAAGAAACAAAAAATCCTTGTTATATTTTATAGCAGAGTTTTGACCGCAGTGAACTATTGACATTTGGAGTCATATCACCATGTGTGGTGAGAGGCAGTCCTGTGCACTGAAGGGTAGTGAGCAGCATCCCTGGGCTCCACCCACATGATGCCAGTGCATCCCCACCTCCACTGAGACAACCCAAAATATTTTCAGACAGTGCCAAGTATCCCTAAGAGGAAAACAATCTCCTGTTGAGTGCTGCCATCTTCTAGCAATCGTCTGGTGCAACCTTTTGATTGTACATTAAACCAATTAGGTGGAAATAGATAAGTGACCTGACATCTCTGGATCCCTAGACCTAAGTTTGAAGACATGAGGTCTTTCAGATTTGGCATACAAGAAGTGCTAAGTCTGTGGAATGAGTCCCTGTCCTCTTTTATAATGTCTCTTGAAATGCTAATAACATTTATCCATCCATTGATTCATTCATTCACTCCACAATCATATGTTGAGCACATTGTTGCATACCAAGTGTTCTGATGGGCACCAGAGACATGTAGGTGTGTACCCCTCTGCCCTCAAGTCGCAGGCTGTCTGTTGGGTAACACATACATAGGCAAAGAAGATCCTAATAGAGCTAGAATCACAAAAATCTCAATAGGGTGTGGCTGGGACAGTAGGAGAGTCTCATTAATTTATGCTAGGCACAAGATGGATCTTCTACAAAAGTCATATTGCAATTTGCCAGACTGAAAATAAAGTGTGTTATGGGTAGATGGCATGGCAAGAGCAACTTCAGAATAAGATACCTGTCAATGTCTACAAAGAGGACTCATCCAGCACTTAGCTAATGTAAAGACACAGGCAGCATGTGAGAGGGTAGGAGGTGAGAATGTCAAGATTAATGATCGTCCATGTGTGGGCACTGAGCAGTGCCATGGAAAACAGTCTGGACTTTATCCATGTGAGTTGAGTGCTTGGATATTTTTAAGCCACGTTCAAGACACATTGTAAAAATATAGCACCATGGCCTTGAGCAGAACATAGGTTGAGAAGGGCAGGATTAGATCTACAGCAATTGTTCTGCCCAGAAACTTTGAGCCCTGAGCTGAGGCAGAAGCAATGGCATGAAGACTAGTAGGAGTTCTCAGGAGAGGTCCAGCAGGCTGGGGCGAAACTCTCATAAGGTGCATGGAAATCAAGGAAAGTTCAAAGACAGGTGATAGCCGGTCTTGGAGGGTTGTTAAATGCCATGCTGGAAAGTTAGATTACCCAGGCAGTTTCTTCCAGTGTGTTTACTAGTAATTCTAGATAACTCCAGAGGAACTCTACCTCTTAATAAAGCTGGAAATCCCACATTCTCTAACACCCTCCATGAAGTATACTATCCTCTTTAATATATTATGGATACTGTGATGATCTTGAACAATGAATTCTTGTTAGATGTTGTTTAATCTATGGTTTGCAAGCATGTGTGCACATGCACACAGACAAACACACACACACCCACACACACACAGAGAGACGTTTGCAGCTAACAAAATTAAGCATCAGAACCATAGATAAGCAGTTTGGTTTATAGAAAACTAGAACTGAGATGGTGAGAAAACCCTCAAATGGCCTCTCCCCAGCTCCAGGGAGAATTCTGAATGGGGTTGAGGGGCTCTGAGTCCCCATACTGACACTCGCATGAAGATGAGGGCTGAGCCTTATTGCCAATTATAGATGCCTTTTCAGTATCCTTGCCTGAGGCCAGTCCAGTAGGCAACATCTTTATCTGGACTCAGGAAATTCTAAATAGACAGAATGCAGGTTCAGTCAAGATATACAGGACCAGACCTAGATGTTCCCAAGGGCCGGGAGCATTGTTCAGGGTAGCAGTTGTGTGCACTGGCTAAAAGCTCTGGATAGACCTTGTTTCCAACCTGACCATAGCATATGTGCTCAGCACATCATAGGCCTCTGTGATCCTCAGGCTCTTCATCTATAAAATGGGGATACCAATGGCAGGTGCCTTCCAGATGTTTCTGACAGTTCAGTGAGGAAGTAAGAGCATGCTGTGGATGAGTGGTAGTGAGGAGTATCATTCAACAGCATGGAAGACAGGGCAAGGAATTTAGGCTCTGCTCAATGCTGGCAATCAAATGGATTCCACTGACAAAGGTGCACCCCTGCTTTATGTACAGCCCAGTTCCAGGCATTATGGACTCTAAAGCAAGTAAGATTCAGTCCTTGCCTGTGGGATTCCTCATGTGTGGGGTGATGGAGCCATGTCTGCAAGAAGAGTCCAGAGTTAAGAAGGAGATCAGGGAAGGGTATTAATGGATGGTGTTCGAGCTGCCTATAAAGTAGTAGGAATCATCCATGCAGATTAAAGGAGAAAGCGTATTCCAGACAGAGGGCAGCATGAATAATTGCCCAGAAGCCAGGCACCAATGAATGGTGACCACTCCTTGTCCTGAGAGTCGACATAAATTACAAAGAGTTAAATGAAGAATTTGCTCTTATTTCTACAAGGGTCAGGGACAGGAGCTTGCAATGCCTTGAAAGGTCCCTAAAATGCCCCATCTGTCTTCACCTGCTCTGCTTGGCTGTTGATGATGCCCTGGTGAACTCCCTCCTCAGCACAGCAATCCTTGGCTTGGAACCAGGTATGTGTGTTTGTAGGAAATTTATAACAGGAGCTATCAAATGCCAGCCAGGCTGCAGGGCAGGGCTCGCAGGAGGATCCTGCAAAGGAAGGCAGGTCAGTTCTGCTGGGGCTGGGAGCTGCACTAGCCACCAAACTGAGCCTACAACAAGGCAAAATGATTCAACATGACCCATCAGCTGCATCCTTCACACATTGTCATGGGGAGCACATGAACTCCCCAGGCATCCATTCCCGGGATGGACATGACTGGAAGGCAGAATACTGTGAGGCAGAATGGCTCAAACTTCATGTGAGCATCAACTGTGAGTGGGGCCTTGGTTAAAATAACCCTCATAGATTCACAGATAGCAAAACCCACTATTGTCAATACTGTGAAGAGGAGAAACATCTCATCATCTCCCAACTCTCACTCCCTACCACCAGCCCCACCCATGCCCCCTTACCATTGCCTGCCCACAGAGTCACCACCTGCCAGAACATTTCTCTCTGAAAAATGCCTCACTTATGTGCAGCATCTGCCAGACCCCATAGAACTGAGACCCATGGAGGAAGAATGGTCAAGACCTGGAGAGGGGAAGGGGCAGGAGCAGAGAGGCCCACCGTTTTCAATCCGCACTCATACTGCACCCAGTTGCTTCAGCTCCTGCTCCATCTTGTACACAAACAGCAAGACTGGGAAGATGGGGAGGATAAAATGATACACTCTGGATCTTTAGGCCACTGGGCTATTTTCCTACCTCTAATATCTTCTGGCTAGGGTGGGGAGAACAGTCTCTTTCTAAAATCATTATGTCCTATAACAGCCCAGTCATCCCTTCCTCCTCATCACTGACAGGCCCTCCTCTGAAGATGGCAGGATTAGGAGGAGCCTGGTGCCTTCTTCTCATCATCCATTCCCATAGCTCTGGCCATCTTAGCTTGAACCAGGACAACTCCAAGGATAAGGACCAAAAGAAAAAAGATCAGGGTCATTATCAGGCAAAAAAAAAAACTTCCAGGGATCATCCTGCAGTGGCTTTGGTTCTTGCTGCGCTGTGAAAGGGGCCAGGATCACTGCACATAAGCTCAGAAAATTGCTTGAAGGGTCAAGACCTCTAGGATGGTGGAGGGAGAAAGCTGAATATCTCATCACTGGAGTGGTGAGACAGAGTGGCCATTGGTACTGAGGAGGGAAATGTCCCTCAAGGTCCCTAGTCCATTTGTCCTTCTAGGCTTCTGGTCAGATTCGTTTCTGAAGATCTTGCAGTTTTTCAGAAATAAAACTGTGGTTATTTCAACATAGGGGCCACTCCTATAATTCTCTCTCAGAGTGTGTGGCCAAAGTCATTCCCACCCATTGAGGTATAACTTTAGTATTAAATGGAAACTGTGTTGTAGCTGCGGGGAGAAGTGAGGCGATGCTTATGGAGAGCCCTCCAGTTATCAAACTTCCTGTGAGAAAACCTGTACACATTCTCTCACTTAATGTGTTTTACCTCTGGGTGCTGTCATAATTTTTATCCTTCTCTTTTTCTATTACATTTTGACTAGGATGCATGTATGTGCATGTGCATACACACATTTAGGAATTTATCCTGCTTGGGATTCTCTTAGCTATTATGATCTGTGTTTTTATTATCTTTCGTGATTTTTATAGAATTCTCAGAATTCTGAGCCCCAGATTTCCTGCTGTGACCTGAAATCGCCTAGCCTCTGAACTTCAGTTGCCTCGTCTGTAAAAGGGAAATTATTACAAAACCTACCTCCTAAGCACGTTCTCAGGTTTGAAGGCACAGTACCTGGTGGCTCATGTCTGCTGGGAAAACTCAGCTAAGGTCTTACAGGATACAGTGTGCTGTTTTGAGACTTGACCAATCAGGGTATCTACCTAGGCATTGAACACCCAGGGACCCAGACTTTCATATGTCATCCTCCAAGATAAGCCTCCTCTAGTGACAGAACAGACAAGGCTATCTGACTTCCACAAGGGGCCTCCAGGCCCAGAATGAGTCTGAGTTGAGTCCCAGAGACAAGAAAGTATGGCCTCGAACTTTTCAAAGCTCCCTCTGGTGCCTGGAAGGTAAGCAGTATAATTACATTCTCTTCTGTAATTGTTACAGTCCTGGGCTTATCAGAGCTTTAAAACCCTTTCTAAGGCTCCAAAGGTATCATGTGATTCTATGGGCATTAGAATCTTAATGTCATCGAAGTTGAAATGAGTGTTCTTTCTTGTGTGCCACACTGCCCAACAACCCATGAAAATATTCTTAAAGTACCACATTTAAACCAATAACTGCACATTTTCCAAGGAAAGGGTGGCCTTGCCTAGTAAAGGGGTTTCCTGCATCTGCTGTCAGCCTGGATACACCACTCCCTACCCCTGCTAGTGAGGAACTGGAAACCAGGAAGGGTCCTGGGGGCCACTGTAGGAGGCAGCTCTGGGCAACACTTGGTGTAGTGGCATGGGCCTGGCTGGTGGCCCAGGATGGCCAGAGGCTTGGGTCTGCAAAGGTGAACCCAGAACTAATAGGGGGCTTTCCCTGGCCAGGAGGAGAAGCCTGAAAAGCAGGCATTGCCCACAAGGGAGGGGGAGGCCCTGTAGGAGGAAGAAGTGGGGAGAGGCCAGCATGAGGGGAGTTAGGTAAGGTTCTGGGTGCAGCGGAGAAGGGGGCAGGCTGCCCATGTGCTCCCCTCCTTGTGCCAAGCTGCTCAGGTCCAGGACCCCTAGGGCTGGGACTGGGAAGGGGAGGGGTCACTGCTGGACAGAGGATGACTTGGGGTCATGCTGGGAGGGCTGCTTCACCGTGGTGTTTGTTATCCTTCACTGCAAGGTGAGGCTGTGTCTTCCCCCTCTCAGGGTGGCTCTGATCTGGGAGTCAGTTGCCAGTACTGAGTAGCTGGAGTTAGGACTTAGCTGGAACTTCACCACACCACCATGGGAAGGCAAATCACACAGGAATCAGCACGTGTGCACGACAGCACTGATCCAAACAAGGGTCCAACTCTGTGTGCATAGCTGGACTGTGGCAAAGTGAGTGGAGATGTCACCAGCACTGCCAGTCGCAGCCCGGGCCCCGCTCAGGGAGTCTCCTGCCTAGGGGCCTGGCTTAGCCACTGGAACATACGTGCTGAGGAGGCAATTTAATAATTACCAGGTCTCACCAAGAAAAGCCCAGAGAGGCTGGGCACAGTGGTTCATGCCTGTAATCCCAGCAGTTTGGGAGGCCAAGGTAGGCAGACCACTTGAGGCCAGGAGTTTGAGATTCACCTGGCTAACGTAGTGAAACCCTGTCTCTAGTAAAAATACAAAAATTAGCAGGGCATGTTGGCCCATGCTGGTAATCCTAGCTACTCGGGGGGCTAAGGCATGAGAATCGCGTAAACCTGGGAAGTGGAGGTTGCAGTGAGCCGAGATTGTGCCACTGTACTCCAGTCTGGGCCACAGAGAAAGACTCCATCTTAAGATGGAGTCTTTTTTAAAACAAAAAAGTCCAGGTATGCAAGAAGGTAATAATTGTTGTAGAACACAAGTCACACAAAAGCACAGGGATTTGGGTATTGGATAAATCTTCAGCATGCTCATGGGAGCACTCCAGAATGAGGAGGGGCCTCCTTAACAGGAAAGCATTGCTGTAGAAGCTCACTTCCTCACTATCCCTGCAGGCTGGGCCTCATCCTATGTGGGTAAGTTTCCAAATCTCCTCACAGGAACCAGCCTGCACACTAATTACAGGCCAGTGCTCACAGTGATGTGCACAGGTCTTGGCAGCCAATCGAAATGCTCATGAATTGAAATAACAAAAGAAAATGCTTCTGCTGTCACAGAAAATGAAGGAAAATATCACAGCTGTACTTGCAGAACAACTCTGCCCACTGGCCCATAGTTAGAAGTCTGTGCCCCGAGTCAGCACAGATCTGGGCTCCAGCCTAGTACTGTCCCACAGCACTGAGTGACCTCAGGCTGGTTACTCATCTGCGAAATGGGGTGAGTACTGAGGGAGAATGGTATGATCATGTCAAATCCAAGCACAGAGAAAGGACACAAGCGAGAATCTAAAAAATGCTGATAACAATAACTAGAAACAGAAGCAAATCATCCTGAGTATCTCTGGTGACATTCTTTTTTGTGAGACTAGAGTCTTGCTTTGTCACCCAGGCTGGAGTGCAATGATGTGATCTGGGCTCACTGCAACATCTGCCTCCCAGGTTCAAGCAATTCTCCTGCCTCAGCCTCCCAAGTAGCTGGGATTACAGGCACATGCCACCATGCCCAGCTAATTTTTGTATTTTTAGTGGAGATAGGGGTTCACCATGTTGGCCAGGCTGGTCTCGAACTCCTGACCTCAAATGGTCTGCTCACCTCAACTTCCCAAAGTGCTGGGATTATAGGCATGAGCCACTACACCCAGCCTACTAGATGATTTGACAATGGAAGATTTTCTACAAATCTTTTTCCTATCTGATTTTATAGAACAACCATAGATTGTACACTTTGCACTAATTCTCAGTGGATGACTTGGGCCAGCCACAGCAGCACACTGGAGCTTCCCGGGCAGCAGAGATCCATGGTTCTTGAAACCTCAACTTAGCGTTAATAAAAATAAACCTACCAGGGTAGGCTCATGTCTGTAATCCCAGGATGTTGGGAGGCTGAGGCAGGCAGATCACTTGAGGACAAGAATTTGAGACCAGCCTGGCCAACATGGTGAAACCCTATCTCCACTAAAAATGCAAAAACTAGCTGTGGGTGGTGGCCCGCACCTGTAATCCCAGCTACTCAGGAGGCTTAGGCACAAAAATCGCTTGAATGTAAGAGGCGGAGGTTGCAGTGAACCAAGATCTTGCCACTGCACTCCAGGTGGGCGACAGAGTAACAATTTGTCTCAAAAAAAAAAAAACGTGAAAATCACCTACGGAAATGCAGCCAGAGAATAAACAAACATAAGCTTCCTTTGGTGGGGGAGCATTACTACCAAAAAAGGGTTTGGCTAGGCCAGAACACTGTGGTGGTAGAGCCAATGCCCTTTGTGGCTCGAGCTCCTGGCCTCCTGGAGGACCAGCACCAACTGACTCTTGGGGACTGAAGTGCAGCCACACTTTGGGTTGGGCTGCACATGCCCGTGTGCTTGTAAGCAAGAAGCATGCAAGAAACATGTACAGGAAAACAGTTCAAAACAGCGAAAGCCTGGAAAGGCCCATTCTCTCTCCTCAGGAGAATGGACACAGTATGATTCCATCAGCAATGGAAAGAGACCTGAGACTGAATAAAGGAGCATGGTGCAGATTATGCAGGGCCACCTGTTTATAAAGCTCAGATGTAGCAAAACCAATACATCCCTCAGGAAGACACAAATATGGGTGCAACTATTTGCAAGAAGTAAGGGATTGATTAACAAAAACTCCAGAGAGCAGTGGTGGGAAGAGGCTGGGAAAGATGGGCTGGGCCATCATGACTGTGAGTGACAGGAGCACTTTGCAGAACTGCTGGTGAGTATCAAATACGTTAATTACAGAAACAAGCTCTCACCTCGGTCCCTGACTCTGCAAGCATCTAAGTTCAAGAGCAAAACTCTTAGTCTCACACAAATTCTTGCTTCTTATTTTTTAGAAGCACACTATAATAGCTAATTTTATTGGTTCAAGGACTCATATTGCAAGCATTAAGCCACGCATGGGCTTTGATTCTGTGAGCCCAAAATCACATACTGAAGAAGACAAACGCAAATTGTGATCCATGTACATGGACAAAAACTAAAGGCTCAAGGTTAATCTCACTGTAGTTTTAAAGTTTTACAGCCTACAGTTCAGTAGTCTGCACATTCAGGATAGTGGCAAAATAATTCTCACACGCAAGCCACATGGTTCTGTAAAGGTTCTCTAAGTGCAAAGAGATAAATGGAAATAAATTTGGAGAAGGAAGCTGATACATACAATACAGTGATTACCACTGAAGAGGAGAATATGGTTTTGGGAATGAGAAAAGGGGAATGGGGAAATTGAACACTGAACATTTCCAAATAAAATGTGTTAGTTGACCAGGCATGGTGGCCTACGCCTGTAATCCAGCACTTTGGGAGGCTGAGGCAGGCGGATCACTTGAGGTCAGGAGTTCGAGACCAGCCTGGCCAACATGATGAAACACCGTCTCTACAAAAATTAAAAAAAAAAATTAGCCAGGTACGGTGGCACACACCTGTAATCCCAGCTTTTAAGGAGATTGAGGCAGGAGAATCACTTGAACTCAGGATGTGGATGTTGCAGTGAGCCAAGATCATGCCACTGCACTCCAGCCTGGGCAACAGAGGGAGACTCCATCTCAAAAGTAAATAAATTAATAAAATAAATAAAATGTGTTTGTGTAGCATTGGTATAATCAAGAAAAGGCAGGGTTCTGACATCTTCCTGAATTACACATCATTCTTAAAGTTATTTTCTAAAACTAAGAAGACATTCCAGGTGAAAGGAATTCCATTTCTTTGATTCAGTCAAAGTCAGGGCCTGCATAGTGGGCAATGAATGGCACAGCAGGCAACCTCTACAGGGGTTGAGCCATGTCCAGGGACACAAGCAGGACAGGTGAGCACTGGCCCATTTCAGCACTGCTCTGAGACATCAGACTCCATGTGGGATTCACTTTTCTCTAGAGTTCATTCATCATGAACAGTTCCACATTTTTTACTTGCTGCAATGTTGAGACATCTACAGAAGCCTCCCTCATCTAGCTGAGAATTGACAGTAATTCTCAAAAGGAGATGGGCTTGCATGCCTGGACAGAGGTCCTCACTGTGAGCTGTTACACAGGGACCAGGTGAGTGGCTTCTGGTCACCAAGAGAAGTTGTGTCACCTGGACATGAGGGCAGACCCCAGGTGAGAGCATGAGCAGGACAATGCAGTTCTGTGCTCACAGCCACAGACACATATACACCATGGAATACTATGCAGCAATCAAAAACGATGAGTTCATGTCCTTTGTAAGGACATGGATGAAACTGGAGAACATCATTCTCAGCAAACTGACACAAGAACAGAAAATGAAATACCACATATTCTCACTCATAGGTGGGTGAGGAAAAATGAGAACACATGGACACAGGGAAGGGAGTACTACACATTGGGGTCTATTGGGGGGAATGGGGAGGGACAGCGGGGGTGGGGAGCTGGGGAGGGATAGCCTGGGGAGAAATGCCAAATGTGGGTGAGGGGCAGGAAGGCAGCAAAACACCCTGCCATGTGTGTACCTATGCAACTATTTTGCAGGTTCTGCACATGTACCCCAAAACCTAAAATGCAATATAAAGGAAAAAAAAAGAAACAGGAGATTATGTAGTTACCACTAAAGTGCAATGTTTATGTGCAGAAAGAGGTGGAAATGAGACGTGGAGAGTAAGTTGCATCCTACAAATCACAAAATCTGAGCCAAAGTCCTGGAGTTGAAAGGCAAAGGCTAGGCTCTCTTGGTCCCTCTTCCTCACCCTAACTGTGTACAGGTTAATCCTTGTGGCAAATATTAGATGTTATTTATGAAATTTTTTACCTTTTACTTTTTTCTTCTTCTCATAAGCCATTACAAATCTCAGTAAGTGGAAGAAACATGAACATATTGCTTTATTATTATCAAAGCTTCAAACTGATAACTTTGCCAAGGATTCAAACATAACCCTACCACATAAATTTGCTATTTATAGAAAAATAAAGCAAGCTAGGAAAATTAGAGTTATAGAACATGGAGATCTCAGGAAGAATTAAGCGTATTTACCACAGAATGGAATGTGGCTTCACTAAGAACATAGCTATTTGGGGAGAGGCAAGGATTGTAGGTAAAGGTTCATGTTTTATGCAGCAGGACTCTCCTCTCTTAGAGTCTTATAGAATATTCTTCCCATTAAAAACTGTATGTAGAAAAGTAGAGACATCAGAACAATTATTAGATCTAGTTTTATAAAAATGAAACACAGGAAGTGGTATGGTGAAGACTGAAGCCACCAGGATTAAACATGATTTTAAATATCAGTTCTACCACTTATCAAATGTAGAACCTAAGGAAATAAATGAATATTATTAATGCTTATTTTTATTATCTGAAATCATAGGAAAACATTACATCCATTTCATAGGGTTGTTGGAAGATGAAATGAGACAATAAAAAAATATAGCAGATGTTGGGACATACTAAATGCTCAGTAAATGTCAATTATGCTGATTACAGGTATTATTTGAAAGGACTCTTTGTTTCTAAATATGTTCTTAGTTATATCTCAGAATATTCTCTTTGAAATGTTCGTTAAAAATACTATTTCCTCCTAATTTTTTCTGAGACAGTCTCATTATTTTTATATATCACGTATATATTTTTAAAATTCCTCCATTTATGTTTTATTACTAAAAAATCAAATTTCTCTCCAAATGGGATTAGTTATTTCTAGAGCTATTATAACTATTTACTTTAAACTCCTATTCTAACAAAACCTATAATCACATTTATAATGAATATAAGAAAAAATAAAATCTGGTCATACTATAAAAAAAAAAAGAAATTGATGGGGATGCTTCCGGCTTCAGTGCTTATGTTTTTTGCTCAATGGCTGAGATGGTCTGTGATGATAAAGAAAGAAATAGTGAAGTGCAGACATGATCCACAGGATTCAGATTCTACTTACAACTTATTTACTTAAAAAGTGCACCCTGTCTGGCCTGGACGTTCCCATGGTTCTTACTCCTGGACCCTATCACCCCTTGTGTCTCTGCACAGACCTCTATTCCAATCCCAGCCGGTGACCTGCCCTTGGCATCCTAGGCTTGAGTGATGACCACAAGGGCAGGTGGAGTCTGCAGTAACAATGATCATCAATGGCAAGAGGTCACCTGGCCTCACCTGAAATGCACAGCCCTGACCACACACCCCCTGGCACGTGAGTTTATCCACAATGGAACAAAGCTGAGATGAGACAATTTCACTTCATAACTTGTTCATGTGACATCCCTTAAGTATGCTAGCATTATTAACACTGGAAGTTCTTTTGAAGATTTTAAAGTTTTAATTGTCATGAGATTTTTCCAAAGGAGTTTAGAACGTGTTTCCAAACATGAACTTCATGATATGGATTTTTTAAATTGTATTTAATTTAAGTTACATTTCAATCCAAATATAAATCTAAAACTGATAGACCTTGGTCGGGCATAGTAGCTTATGCCTAATCCCAGCACTTTGGGAGGCTAAGGTGGGCATAACACCTGAGGTCAGGAACACCTGGCCAACATGGCAAAACCCCATCTCCATTAAAAATGCAAAAAAATAGCTAGGCGTGTTTGCTCATGCCTGTAATCCCAGCTACTTGGATGACTGAGGCAAGGCACATAAAGATCTCGCCATTGCACTCCAGCCTGGGTAACAAGAGCGAAACTCCGTCTCAAAAAAAAAAAGGAAATAAATTTGGAGAAGAAAGTTGATACATAAGTTTGAACCCAGGAGGCAGAGGTTACAGTGAACCGAGATTGCATCACTGTATTCCAGCCCAGGTGACAGAGCAAGATTCTGTCTCAAAAATAAAATAAAATAAAATTGATAGACCTGGTAATTTCAGGTAATTAGCACCTTTATTTGTTTTTGTTTTTATTTTTTTGAGACAGAGTCTCAGTCTCACTCAGGCTGGAGTACAGTGGTGTGATCTCAGCTCACTAAAACCTTCACCTCCTAGGTTCAAACAATTCTTGTGCCTCAGCCTCCCAAGTAGGTGGGACTACAGGCACACACCACCAAGCCCAGCTAATGTTTGATTTTTAGTATATACGAGGTTTCACCACATTGGCCAGGCTGGTTTCAAACCCCTGACCTCAGGTGACCCACCACCTTGGCTTCCCAAAGTGCTGAGATTACAGGCATTAGCCACCATGCCTAGCCCTGTATTTTATTTTTTAAATGAAGTAATATATTTGGATTTGATCCTTTTAATAGGTTTTTTTTTTTTTGAGATGGAGTCTCGCTGTTGCTACCTAGGCTGGAGTGCAGTCTTGGCTCACTGCAGCCTCCACCTCCTGGGTTCAGGTGATTCTCATGCCTCAGCCTCCCGAGTGTCTTGGATTACAGGCATGAGCCACACTGCCTGGACTTAATTACTTTCTCATTTTCAGCATCAGTTTCTTGTTTTCAAACAGCTCTGATCTCTCTTGTGTATATTTATCTTGTCTTGTATCTACTGCCTCCTCCATCTTATTATGCCTGTAAAGGTGAATAAAATAGCTTTAACAGCTCATAACTTCACTAATATTCATATCTATGGCATGAGCATAAGCTTTCATTTTCTGCACTGAGAAGCTCGTGAAAACCTGCCACTCTCATTTTGACTTTTCTAATTTATCTTTTAACATCAAGATTTCTTTCTTCAAGGCCAACTGGTGGCTTTCTGAATCATGCATCTCGTTCTTCAGAGTTTTCACTGCTAGCAAGCACATGGGAGGCCTCATGTCTGACCAATTCCTCTTCATAACATAATGTGTTCATCTCAGGCATGCATTTTATTTTGGAAATCTCTTGCTGATGCTCTAAAGGGGAAGCTGGTTCCTGGCCCCCTTGCTTTACCTTGTAGATAGATGATGGTTAACATAAATTGACAAATCTGTGTGTCCTTGAGGGTCATACTGTCCTTTCATCCTCAGCAAGTGTAGACACCTTCCCAATGACCATTTGTATGCCGGAGTACCCCAGATGATGTTGCTGACCTGGATAATGTGATCCAAACTTTGGTGGCTGCCTTGTAGGGAGACATACCCAGATCTGCCTGGGACCCCAGAATAATTCATTCATCCATGCAACATTCTTTTGAGGGCTGACTCTGTGCCCAGCACTCTTCTGGTGCCTGGGGTGACTTTGAGGTGTCTGCTGTCATAGGTGGGTGTGGGAGGGAATGACAGCCAACCAGTGAAGAACACACAAACACAGGCTGAGTCATAGGAATGGAGGGCATGCCGGGATGGTTAGGAACACCAGCATCTGTCAGGTGGTGACCTATTAAGTGAGGTGTCAGGCCAGGGACAAGGAACAAAGCCTGGGTGAGGGGGTGAGGTGGGAATGCACCAGCAGTGCTCACAGCACAGAGAGAGGCCAGTGTGTCTGGAATGGTAGAGGGAAAGGTGCAGGAGAGGCACTGCCAGGCTGCTGGAGAGCTGTGGAATGATGGGGGTCCTGGCTGCGAAAGTGATGTGCTCTAACTTCAGCCTGCCAAGCTCACTCTGGCTCCCATGTGGAGAGGAGATTCAAGGGCTGAGAAAAAGCCAGGGAGGTCCAGGTATAAGCAGGCTGAGTTCCAGCCAAGCTGAGCTGCTGGTGACTGGACCAGGCAGCCGCAAAGATGATGGAGAGAAGCAGACATCTTGGGCACATGTGCTGGAGGAAGAGCTGACAGATCACTGAGGCATGAAGGAGAGGGGAGACCCATTACACCCACATCACACAGGAGGAGACTCGGGCCATGCTATACTGCCAGGAGACCCATTCATTGACCCAAGCCATGCTATGCTACCTGGAGACTCGTCCACCAACCCAGGCCACACTACACTGTCACAAGACCTGCCCACTGACCCAAGCCACACTATGCTGCCAGGAGACCTGTCCACTAACACGGGCCACAGTACACTACTACAAGATCTGCCCACTGACCCAGGCCATGCTACACTGCCATGAGACCTGTCCACTGACTCAGGCCACACCACATCGCCAGGAAACCTGCCACTGACCCAGGCCATGCTATGCTACCAGGAAACCCATCCACTGACCAAGGCCACATGACTTCCAGGAGACCCATCCACTGACCAAGGCCACATGACACTGCCAGGAGACCCATCCACGGACCAAGGCCATATTACACTGCCAGGAGACCTGTCCACTGATCAAAGCCACACTATACTGCCAAGAGACCTCCCACTGACCCCTTGCCCATGCTCAGCCACTGTAGCCTTCTCTGTTCAGTCCCTCCTTGGCCTCCATGGCACCCTGCGATCCCACCAGCTGATCACAATGGATGGCCAGCCTGTCTTTTTTCTGGTCAGTAGCATGTCATGGGCTTTAAGGAGCTTTTCTAAAACTGAACTGCACTGAATTTAGAAAACCAGGATATGAAGAAGGATATAAACTGATTGGACTGAACTAGGATAGGAGTTGATTAGATATTAGTTTACTGGGATTTACCATGAATTGCCTGAACCTTTTATATAGAAAATATATTTGGATTTGTGTTCCTGCACAAATCTCATGTGGAATTGCATGAGATTCCCAGTGTATGAGGAGAGACTTGGTGGGATATGACTAGATTATGGGATCAGATTTCCCTCTTGCTTTGCTTGTGATAGTGAGTTGTCACAAGATCTGGTTGTTTAAAGATGTGTAGTATCTCCCTGATCTCTCTCTTCCTTCTGCTCTGGCCATGTGCTTGTGTCCCCTTCTGCTGTGATTGTAAGTTTCCCAAGGCCTCCCCAGAAGCAGAAGCCTGTACAGCCTGCAGAACTGTGAGCCAATTAAACCTCTTTATAAATTACCTAGTCTCGGGTGATTCATTTTTCTTTTTTTGAGATGGAGTCTCACTATGTCACACAGACTGGAGAGCAATGGTGCGATCTTGGCTCACTGCAACCTCTACTTCCCAGGTTCAAGTGAGTCTCCTGCCTCAGACTCCTGAGTAGCTGAGATTTCAGGTGCTCACCATCATGCCCAGCTAATTTTTGATATTTTTAGTAAAGTGGGGGTTTCACCATGTTGCTCAGGCTAGTCTCAAACTCCTGACCTCAGATGATCTATCCACCTCAGCCTCCCAAAGTGCTGGGATTACAGGCATGAGCCACCATACCCCACCTGAGTAATGTTTTTCATTTTTGAGATGGAGTCTTGCTCTGTCACCCAGGCTGGAATGCAGTATTGCGACTTCGGCTCACTGCAACCTCCACCTCCCGGGTTCAAACAGTTCTTCTGCCTTAGCCTCCTAAGTAGCTGGGATTATAGGCACACACCATCACATCCAGCTAAGGTAATTCTTTATAACCATGAGAAAATGGACTAATAAACTTGGCTTTCAAAAATGAAAGCTATCACAAAGGCAGTGTCCTGCCCCACCTTTCCACATCCCTGTCCTGTCTGGAACTGCTTTGGGTAATGCTCAGCTGGGAGTAGCACATTACACAAGGTGATGCCCTTCAGGTGGGCATGTAATGGCATCAGCAAGGATGAGCTTTCTGTCTCGGTTAAGAGTAAAGACTCTTAAACTAGCACCGCCTCAAGGGCTTGGGGCTCACTTTCTGTTTGCTTGAAGACCGTGCTATGCTCACAAAGTCTGTGCTCCTTTGAGGTCTTGGCAATAGCATTCTCAAGCTGAGCTTCCAGCTACCATTAACACAAAGCAAGCATGGCCTCACCAGTTAGATCTTCACACAAAGTACCTCTAAGAGAACAAGACCTTAAAAGACCTTTGTATTTTTTTACCCTTCATCAAATCTTATCACAAATTAAAGTTTCAGAAATACACTTCAGGGCTTGGCTGAAATGGTTGGTTAGTAATAAAACAAGTTCAAATTCTAATTTAGGTTGATACTTTGAGATTAGATTCCAAGAAAGGAGACTGACTTGTGAACATAAGTACTTCTGATATCTGCAGAACACTAATTTCAAACACATGCAGAAAAAGAGCAATGAACTCCATGTGCCTGGCTCCCAGCTTTTGCAGTGAGCAACTTCAGCCAAGCCTGCTTCATCGCTGCCTACACCCAAACCATTTGAGAGCAAATCCCAGGCAACATATCACTGTATCCATATGTGGAACAGAATCCTTAGTTAGGGGTTTCATTAACTCAAGTTGCAACTGGCTACAACTACAAATATATTTGGTTTGCAAAATCAACTGTCTAAGAAAACAAATAGGCATTCTGTGGCTAAACAGCAAAAGCCCTGAACTTGAAAGGAACATGAGCATGTGCTTCCAGGCCTTCTCATTCATGGGATTCATTAAGTAAATTTTTTCTTTTTTTTTTATTTTGAGATTGAGTTGCCCAAGCTAGAGTGCAGTGGCATGATTTTGGCTCACTGCAAATCTCTGCCTCCCAGGTCAAATGATTCTCCTGCCTTAGCCTCCCCAGTAGCTGGGATTACAGCCACCTGCCACCACACCCAGTTAATTTTTTGTATTTTTAGTAGAGATGGGGTTTCACCATGTTGGCCAGGCTGATCTCAAACTCCTGACCTCAGGTAATCCACCCACCTCAGCCTCCCAAAATGCCGGGATTATAGGCATGAGACACCACCTCGTTGAGTCAATTTTAATCAAACTTTTTCTCTGTCACCAAGGCTGAAGTATAGTGGTGTAATCTTGGCTCACTCCAATCTCCACCTCCCAGGCTCAAGTGATCCTCCCATGTCAGCTTCCTGAGTACTTCATACCACAGGTGCACACCACAATGCCCAGCTAATTTTTTTTGAGATAGGGTCTCCCTCTGTGGCCCAGGCAGCAGTGCAATGGTGCCATCTCAGCTCACTGCAGCCTCCGTCTCTGGAGTTCAAACAATTCTCCCACCTCAGCCTCCTGAGTAGCTGGGATTACAGGAATGAGCCACCACAGGCCAGCTAATTTTTGTGTTTTTAGTAGAGATGGGGTTTTACCATCTTCATCAGGCTGGTCTCAAATGCCTGACCTCAGGTGATCTGCCCACCTCAGCCTCCCAAAGTGCTAGGATTGCAGCTGTAAGCATCCACACCTGGCCACATCCAGCGAAATTTTTTGTAGAGAAGGGGTTTCGCCATGTTGCCCAGGCTGGTTTTGAACTCCTGAACTCAAGTGATCTGCCTGTCTTGGCCTCCCAAAGTGCTAGGATTAAAGATATGAGCCACCGCCCTTGACTTTAATCAAATTTTAAACTAAGCCCTGATTAAAACATGTCTTGAACTCCCGACCTTAAGTGCTTGGATTACAGGTGTGAGCCACCGCACCAGGCCAAAACATGTCACTCATCAACAGCAGGGCATTCAGAATACCTATGGCAGCAGTTCGCCAAGTTAGGGCTGAGAATCCTGGAATCCTGAGATGTCAGAGCATAAATACCCTCTACTTACTTAAAGGGAGGTTTTTAAAACTTAGTACCACAGGAACCTCTTTGATTAATTAGGTATCTGTAGGATCCAGGAGTTCTTCGTATTCTTCATCCAGAAGGGTACATCAAAACAGATTGAATGCAGAGACAGACATAAGAACCCAAGTATTATCTATTAAGCCAGATATTAAAGAAACATTTAAAAATGTAAAGACGTGGCCCGGCACGGTGGCTCAAGCCTGTAATCCCAGCACTTTGGGAGGCTGAGGTGGGTGGATCACGAGGTCAACAGATCGAGACCATCCTGGTCGACATGGTGAAACCCCGTCTCTACAAAAAATTAGCTGGGCATGGTGGCACGTGCCTGTAATCCCAGCTACTCCGGAGGTTGAGGCAGGAGAATTGCCTGAACCCAGGAAGTGGAGGTTGTGGTGAGCCGAGATCACGCCATTGCACTCCAGCCTGGGTAACAAGAGTGAAACTCCGTCTCAAAAAAAAAAAAATGTGAGGGAGGAACTCAAGATGGCGCTGTGACAACAACCCAGGATTTAAGCTCTCAGTTAATCCCTGGAGAGGTGAGTCAAAGCTATATTTTCAGACTGATCTTTGTTGCCCACAGAACGGGGAAATTCCCAAGTATAAAGGAGACACGGGACACCAGGCAGAGGCTCTGCCTGGAGAAGCCAGCAGCCAGGGTGGCAGCGGCCAGCCCTACCCAGTGATCCCCACAGGGTGCGCTTGTCCGGGTGCCCTGTTGAAACGGCAACCTGAGACTTGAGAGGGCTGAACTCGAGACTGAAAGGGACTTGGGCAGTGGGCCAGCCCAGGGGATTGCAGGGACACAGCGTGTGGGATAGCACAGTGGGACAGACAAAATGGCGATTCCAAACGCTCGCCATGGAGACCGTCCCTGAGGCACTCCGTGGGGGAAGGGCATCCACCATTACTGAGGCAACCCGCCCTGACTGAGACACACGCCCACTGCTGATGCAGCCTGCAGTTGCCGAGGCAACCCGCCCCTACTGAGATACACGCCCACTGCTGAGGCAGCCTGCCATTGCCGAGGCAACCCGCTACAACAGAGAGACTCCGCTGCAGGGAATAGCCCATGGTGGAGAATGCAGCAGAACAGCAAGAGCCTGCAGCAACAGGGCGAGCCTCACAACAGCAGGGTGGAGCCTCGGCAGTCAAAGAGTGATTAGACTGCCTCCTAGCTGGGCAGGACACCTCAACAGACATCCAAAAACAAAGCCCCAATCCCCCAAGACAGAGCATTTGAGAAAAGAAGGGGTTTTTTAATGAGCTCTGTTGCAGCAGAATCAAACATAGCAGCCTAACAGCCCTGAATGAACAACAGAGCTCACAGCTCAGCAATTGAGCTCCTATAAAGTACAGACTGTCTCCTCAAGCAGCTCCCTGACCCCTCTATATCCAAAAGACTGACATTTGGCAGGCATCATCCTGGGACAAAGATAGCAGAAAAAGAAACTGGTAGCATCCCTCACTGTTCCGCAGCTGCTATAGGTGTACCCCAGACAAGCAAGGTCTGGAGTGCACCTCAGCAGTCGCACAGTGAAGGGGCTAAACTGGTAGAAGGAAAACCAAGTAACAGAAATACTTCATCACCAACAATCTGGGTGTCCACTAAGAGACCCAATCGAAAAGTCAGCAACTACGCAAACGACAACTGGATAAATCCACAAAGATGGGAAGAAATCAGCGCAAAAAGGAGGAAAACACCCGAAACCAGAACACCTCACCTTCTAGAAAGGACCAAAACTCCTCACCAGCAAGGGAACAAAGCTGGATGGAGAATGACTGTGATGAAATGACAGAATTAGACTTCAGAAGATGGATAATGAGAAACATCCATGAGCTAAAAGAACATGTTCTAAATCAATGCAAAGAAACTAAGAACATTGAAAAAAGATTTGAGGAAATGATGACAAGAATGGATAACTTAGAGAGGAATATGAATGAACTAAAGGAGCTGAAAAACACAATACAAGAACTTCGCGAAGCATGCCCAAGTTTCAATAGCCGAATTGACCAAGCAGAAGAAAGAATATATGAAGTCGAAGACCAACTCAATGAAATAAAACAAGAAACCAAGATCAGAGAAAAAAGCACAAAAAGGAATGAACAAAGTCTCCAAGAAATGTGGGACTATGTGAAAAGACCTAACCTACGTTTGATAGGTGTACCAGAAGGGGACGAAGAGAATGAATCCAAGCTGGAAAATACTCTTCAGGACATCATCCAGGAAAATTTCCCCCACCTAGCAAGACAGGTCAACACTCAAATGCAGGAAATACAGAGAACACCACAAAGATATTCCACAAGAAGAGCAACCCCAAGGCACATAATCGTCAGATTCAACAAGGTTGAAATAAAGGAGAAAATACTAAGGGCAGCCAGAGAGAAAGGTCGGGTCACCCACAAAGGGAAGCCCATCAGACTCACAGCAGATCTCTCAGCAGAAACACTACAAGCCAGAAGAGAGTGGGGGCCAATATTCAACATTCTTAAAGAAAAGAACTTTCAACCCAGAATTTCATATCCAGCCAAACTGAGCTTCAGAAGTGAAGGAAAAATAAAATCCTTTGCGAACAAGCAAGTACTCAGAGATTTTGTCACCACCAGACCTGCTGTACAAGAGCTCCTGAAAGAGGCACTACACACAGAAAGGAACAACCAGTACCAGCCATTCCAAAATCACACTAAATGCTAAAGAGCATCACCATAATGAAGAATCTACAACAACTAACAGGCAAAACAGCCACTTAGCATCAAAATGGCAGTATCAAATTCACACATAACAATATTAACCCTAAATGTAAATGGACTAAATGCACCAATCAAAAGACAAAGACTGGCGAATTGGATAAAAATACAAAACCCATCAGTGTGCTGTATTCAGGAAACCCATCTCAAATGCAAGGATACAAAAAGACTCAAAATAAAGGGATGGAGGAAGATTTACCAAGCAAATGGAGAGCAAAAAAAAGCAGGAGTTGCAATTCTCATCTCTGATAAAATAGTCTTTAAAGCAACAAAGATCAAAAGAGACAAAGAAGGCCATTACATAATGCTAAAAGGATCGATACAAGAAGAGCTAACGATCCTAAACATATATGGGCCCAATGCAGGAGCACCCAGATACATAAGGCAAGTTCTTAATGACTTACAAAGAGACTTAGACTCCCACACAATAATAGTGGGAGACTTTAACACTCCACTGTCAATATTAGACAGATCAACCAGACAGAAAATCAACAAGGATATCCAGGGCTTGAACTCAGACCTGGAGCAAGCAAACCTGATAGACATTTACAGAACTCTCCACCCCAAATCCACAGAATATACATTCTTCTCAGCACCACATCACACCTACTCAAAAATTGACCACATAATTGGAAGTAAAGCACTGCTCAACAAATACAAAACAACTGAAATCATAACAAACAGCCTCTGAGACCATAGTGCAATCAAGTTAGAACTCAGAATTCAGAAACCAACCCAGAACCGCACAGCTTCATGGAAACTGAACAACTGGCTCTTGAATGTTGACTGGGTAAACAATGAAATGAAGGCAGAAATAAAGAAGTTCTTCAAAACCAATGAGAACGAAGACACAACATGCCAGAATCTCTGGGACACATTTAAAGCAGTCTGTAGAGGAAAGGATATAGCAATAAGTGCCCATATGAGGAGAATGGAGAGATCCAAAATTGACACCCTATAATCCAAATTGAAAAAGCTAGAGGAGCAAGATCAAAAAAACTCAAAACCCAGCAGAAGACAAGAAATAACTAATATCAGAGCTGAACTGAAGGAGATTGAGACACGAAAAACCCTCCAAAAAAATCAATAAATCCAAGAGCTCGTTTTTTGAAAAGATCAACAAAATAGACAGACCACTAGCCAGACTGATTAAAAAGAAAAGAGAGAACAACCAAATAGATGCAATTAAAAATGATAAAGGAGAAATCACCACAGGCTCCACAGAAATTCAAACCATCATCAGAGAATATTACAAAGAACTCTATGCACATAAAATAGTAAACCTGGAAGAAATGGATAAATTCCTGGACTCCTGTGTCCTCCCAAGCCTAAACCAGGAGGAAGCTGAAACTACGAATAGACCAATAACAAGGTCAGAAGTCGAGGGAGCAATTAAGAGCCTACCAAACAAAAAAAGCCCAGGTCCAGACGGGTTCACAGCCAAATTCTACCAGACACACAAAGAGGAGCTGGTACCATTCCTTCTAAAACTATTCCAAATAATCCAAAAAGAGGGAATCCTTCCCAAATCATTTTATGAGACCAACATCAACCTGATACCAAAACCCGGCAGAGACCCAACAAGAAAAGAAAACTTCTGGCCAATATCCATAATGAACATAGATGCAAAAATCTTCAATAAAATACTGGCAAGCCGATTGCAACATCAAATCAAAAAACTTATTCATCACGATCAAGTAGGATTCATCCCGGGGATGCAAGGCTGGTTCAACATACGAAAGCCTATCAACGTAATTCACCACATAAACAGAACCAAAAACAAAAACCACATGATTATCTCAATTGATGCAGAGAAGGCATTTGACAAAATACAACAGCCCTTTATGCTAAAAACGCTCAATAAACTCGGTAGAGATGGAACGTATCTCAAAGTAATAAATGCTATTTATTACAAACCAACAGCCAATATCATACTGAATGGGCAAAAACTGGAAGCATTCCCTTTGAAATCCGGCACTAGACAAGGATGCCCTCTCTCACCACTCCTATTCAATATAGTACTGGAAGTTCTAGCCAGAGCAATCAGGCAAGAAAAAGAAATAAAGGGTATTCAAATAGGAAAGGTGGAAGCCAAATTGTCTCTACTTGCAGACGACATGATAGTATACCTAGAAGACCCCATCGCCTCAGCCCAAAAACTCCTGAAACTGATAAGCAACTTCAGCAAAGTCTCAGGATATAAAATCAGTGTGCAAAAATCACAACCATTCATCTACACCAACAACAGACTTAAAGAGAGCCAAATCAAGAACGAACTGCCATTCGCAATTGCTACAAAAAGAATAAAATACCTTGGATTACAACTCACAAGGAACGTAAGAGCCCTCTTGAAGGAGGACTACAAGACACTGCTCAACGAAGTCAGAGAGGACACAAACAGATGGAGAAACATTCCATGTTCATGGTTAGGAAGAATTAATATCGTGAAAATGGCTATACTGCCCAAAGTAATTTACAGAATCAATGCTATCCCCATCAAGCTACCATTGACTTTCTTCACAGAACTGGAAAAACCACCATGAACTTCATATGGAACCAAAAGAGAGCCCGCATAGCCAAATCAATTCTAAGCAAAAAGAACACAGCGGGCGGCATCACACTACCGGATTTCAAACTATACTACAAGGCTACAGTAATCAAAACAGCATGGTACTGGTACAAAAACAGAGATATAGACCAATGGAACAAAACAGAGGCACTGGAGGCAACACAGCATATCTACAACTATACAATCTTTGATAAACCTGACAAAAACAAGCAATGGGGAAAGGATTCCCTATTTAACAAATGGTGTTGGGAAAACTGGCTAGCCATGTGCAGAAAGCAGAAACTGGACCCCTTCCTGACACCTTACACTAAAATTAACTCCAGATGGATTAAAGACTTAAACATAAGACCTGGCACCATAAAAACCCTAGAAGGAAATCTAGGCAAAACTATCCAGGACATAGGAGTAGGCAAGGACTTCATGAACAAAACACCAAAAGCATTGGCAACAAAAGCCAAAATAGACAAATGGGACCTAATCAAACTCCACAGCTTCTGCACGGCAAAAGAAACAGTCACTAGAGTGAATCGGCAACCAACAGAATGGGAAAAAATTTTTGCAGTTTACCCATCTGACAAAGGGCTGATATCCAGAATTTACAAAGAACTCAAATGGATTTACAAGAAAAAAACAAACAAGCCCATTCAAAAGTGGGCAAAGGTTATGAACCGACACTTTATGAAAGAAGACATATAGGAGGCCAACAATCATATGAAAAAATGCTCATCGTCACTGGTCATCAGAGAGATGCAAATCAAAACCACACTGAGATACCGTCTCACGCGAGTTAGAATGGCGATCATTAAAAAATCTGGAGACAACAGATGCTGGAGAGGATGTGGAGAAAAAGGAGCACTTTTACACTGTTGGTGGCAGTGTAAATTAGTCCAACCATTGTGGAAGACAGTGTGGCGATTCCTCAAGGCCTTAGAAATAGAAATTCCATTTGACCCAGCAATCCCATTACTGGGTATATACCCAAAGGACTATAAATCATTCTTCTACAAGGACACATGCACACGAATGTTTATTGCAGCACTGTTAACAATAGCAAAGACCTGGAATCAACCCAAATGCCCATTGATGATACACTGGATTGGGAAAATGTCGCACATATACACCATGGAATATTATGCAGCAATCAGAAATGATGAGTTCGTGTCGTTTGTAGGGACATGGATGAATCTGGAGAACATCATTCTCAGCAAACTGACACAAGAACAGAAAATGAAACACCGCATATTCTCACTCATAGGCGGGTGATGAAAAATGAGAACACATGGACAGAGAAAGGAGAGTACTAAACACTGGGGTCTATTGGGGTAAAAGGGGAGGGCCAGTGGGAGGGGGAGATGGGGAGGGATAGCCTGAGGAGAAACGCCAAATGTGGGTGAAGGGGTGAAAGCAAACAGAACACACTGCCATGTGTGTACCTATGAAACTGTATTGCATGCTCTGCACATGTACCCCAAAACCTAAAATGCAATTAAAAAAAATAATAAAAAAAAATGTAAAGACGCCATTCTTCTCAATAAAATTTTTTTAAAGTTACTTTTAATTACAAATGTTATGCTAACATATAATGGGTTTTTGTTGTATTGGAAGAATTCTGTTTTGATTTCTGCCATGGTGCAGAAAGCTGCAATCTACATAAGTAGAAGCTCTTTGGGGTCCTAAATAATTTGTAAGAGTGTAAAGGAATGCTAAGGTCAAGATGCTTCAGAAGCACTGGTCTAAAGCAAGTGGCTTGAAACATCCTCAGCTGTGATTTGCCTTTCTGCTGCCACCGGCCTTGTATGGACTGCAGGTGCTCTTATTCACTTAAGCCAGGCCATATCACAGCATAGTGTAAATACCCTCTACTACTTAAAAGGGAATTTTAAAAACTTAGCACCACAGGAAACTCTTTTAATAATTTCACAAATAGATATTGAGGGATGAGAACAAAATAAATGCCTACCAGATCAACTTACTTGGCTTCACAAAAACTTAAGAATCCATTTTAAAGTAATTTATATAATGCAGCCCAAGTTTTCAAAGATGTTTTATTAAGGTCGTACAAAAGTCTAATCAATACCATCGTATTGATTAACCATCTAACGTCTAAACAGCTTCCTCTCTCTGAGCTTCTTGATCTTCGTATCTCCTGCCACATCATGTGGACTTTCTGCATGGCTACCTCCATCTCCTCCTCCTTGTCCCAAACCTTCTGCTTCTGAGAGCAGAGCTCTGCGATGGCTCACTGAGCTCCAAGAACTCCTGCAGGGCCAGCTTTTCCTGCTGACAGGTATATTTGAGTTCTTTGGGCTGGGATTTCTGTAACTCTAAAGCTTTGACCAATTGCTGGAAAAAAAAATTACAGATGTTTTATGTTTGTTTAACAAAGGCCTAGAAGGCTGGAGTTTAGTCTTACACTACACTAAAGAGTTACAAGTGACAGCCAATGCTGGTTACAGATTAAAACCACCGATCGGAGAAATCCCCTGCTTGGAAAAAGCCCTGTGATCACCTCACCCCATCTCAATATGCAATGGGAAGACCACCTAGGCTCAGGTGCTGAGCACCAACTCCACACCAAGAAAGATCCTTCAACTGCATGGAGTAGCTTACAGCATGACATCTGGCTCTGTATTGTCAACCTCTGCCTGATGTCTTCTGTATTACTGCAAAGGTGAATAAAGCATTTGGGCACTCAATCTAGTTACTTAAACATAAGCAGAAACAGATAAGATACGTGTGTGTGTGTGTGTGTGTGTGTGTGTGTGTGTGTGTGTGTATGTATATATATACACACACACAAAGTGCTTAAGATTTAAATCAGGTCAGGCACAGTGGCTCACCCCTGTAAGCTCAGCACTTTGGGAGCCTGAGGTGGGAGGATCGTTTGAGCCCAAGACCAGCGCCTGGGCAAAATGGTGAGACCTCGTCTCTTAAAAAATAAAAAAGAAAGAAAGAAAATAAAATTAAGAAGAAAAATATTTAAATCAAAGTTTCCCTGGATGGAGAGTGACAAGTAGGACTTACTATGAGATCAGCTGCACTGAGAACCCAACCTTACCACTTGCTGCACTGATGACCCTGACCTCCCTGCCGGCAATCTGGTCAACAATCTAGCTGTTTAGTCACTGTCACACATGCAGGACTAAGACTGAAAGTAACACAACCTGGATCAAGATGGCAGGGCAGCTCCCACACAGGGAGGAAAGGCATCCCCAGACCTCTCTGGGCCTGGCTCAGAGTTATAGTGACTGCATCAAGCAATGAGATGCCACACAGCCCACACTGCACTCCCACACAAGTCATGCAGGTGGATGACACCACAGATGATCTTTTTTTATATTTTTTTATTTTTTCTTATTTTTTTATTGCATTTTAGGTTTTGGGGTACATGGGCAGAGCATGCAATACAGTTGCATAGGTACACACATGGCAGTGTGTTCTGTTTGCTTTCAACCCTTCACCCACATTTGGCGTTTCTCCCCAGGCTATCCCTCCCCACCTCCCCCTCCCACTGACCCTCCCCTTTTTACCCCAATAGACCCCAGTGTTTAGTACTCCCCTCTCTGTGTCCATGTGGCGATACCACAGATGATCTTAAGAAGCAATTTGGGTTTAAAATCTGGCACATTTTGGAGGACAGATCACAAACCACAGATTCAAGGACTTAAGTGTATTAATGCATATATTTTAGAAAACAGAACCTAATTGTGCTATTACTATACTGGCATTTGAACATGAAGTTTCATATATCTTACTAAAAACCAATTATAAAGAGTGATGGGGGAATCACCCACATTTAACAAATAGGTCCCTTTCGCAGTTCCCTCTCATCACTAAGATGCCCCTTCTAAGACCAGAGGGCATGGTGGGGAGAGAAAGGGGAGGTCGTTGGTGTCAGGTGCAGCGTATCACTGTAGATAACACAGACATGGTTCCCCATTCATAATGGTTGGGGTGGGGGAGGTGCTGCTTACTCTGTGGGGTTGAATGAACTGGACAAGACATATGACTGTTAAGTGGGTGCCTGCCGTAGACAGGGTGCCAAAAGGCACCCATAACTGGGAACCAAGCTCAGATAGCTGACACAGGCTGTGCAGCAACCGGGCACAGCAGGGGCCCTAGAACCAGGCTCGGCCCTAGTGTCCTGCATGCAGCAGGGACAGTCCATGAGCAGGAGTCATGAGGAGGTCTTTAAACATCTGTGTGAACTCAACCTTACAAAACTCTGCAAAGTCTCGTAAGCCTTTTTCACCCAAAACTGAGCTGCCTGCCTTGTGCAGGTCCTCCTTCTGCTGCACCGTGCTGCTTCTCTGCCCTCCCCCCACCAGCTGCTGCATGAAATCTTGGCAAAGTGTCACTTTGTCCTCAAGTTGTCACTCAAGCCTGTTTGAATTTGAGCAAAAGAGGAAATAATTTGTATTCCTTTCTGTATAGCGACTATACATAAACTTTGTTAGCTGACTTATTGCAAGGATTTAATAATTCACACATTTTTTTAGTGCTGTATACTAAATAAAATACACAAGGCAGCAATACCTAGGGGCCAGAAACACTGTTTACTACAAGTCAGTTATGAAATCATAACTTACAGTAAAAATGGGCATGTCCCAGGCTCAATTTTTCCTGTTTTTTTGTCATTTACAGAATAGAGATTTTGTTGCTAATTTTCCACACTCTCTACTGGGCATATGTGTTACTTTTATAATCAGGAAAATAAATATTTCAGTCATGTGGCATATAATGATATTTCAGTCAACAACAGACAGGCTATATAACAGGGGTCCCATAAGATTATAATACCGTATTTTTCCTGTAGCTTTTCAGGTTTTATTTATTTATTTTTCTGGTTTTAGATACACAAATCCTTACTGTACAGGTCTGTAGCTGAGGGGCAATATGCTGTACCATGTGGCCTAGGTGTGCAGTAGGCTGCACCATCTAGGTTGGTCTAAGTACACTCTATGATGTTCTCACATCAACAAAACCTCCTGATGCATTTCTGAGACTATATCCCAGCCTCTGAGGGACACATGACTGTACTGAAGAGCAGCATGTGATGTGGGCTACAGCTGAATTCTGTGCATGATGTGGTTGGAGCCCCGAGGAAGGGGAGAATTATGAACTGAACTGTGTCCACCCCAATATTAGACACTGAAGCTCCAATCCCCAATGTGACTGTATTTGGGGACAGGGCCTATAAGGAAATGATGAAGATTAAGTGAGGTCATAAGGGCGGACCCTGATCCAACAGGATTTGTGTCCTTATAAGGGACCAGAGAGCTTGGGTGCCACCTCTCCCCACCCGCAGTGGGAGGACATTATAAGAAAGTGGCTGTGTGCAAGCCAGGAAGAGAGGCCTCTGGGACTTTTAGCCTCTAGAACTGTGAGAAAATAAAACTCTGTTGCTAAGCCACTCAGTCAATTGCATTTTTTGAGCGCACCCAGAACTGACTAAGATGGAAGAATTCACCCTTCTGGGGAGGAGAGGAAGGGGACCAGTTTCCTCCTCTGGTTTCCCTGGCTCTCTGCAGAACCCCCTCCCTGCCCTTCCTCCTTGTGCCAAAGCATCCTTCTAAGGGCAGACCTGACTGCACTGTTCGGAGCACCCCTTGGCCCACATCAAACTCTCAACTCTTAGACATCATGTGTCACATCCCAATGGGGGAGCTCCCTCTCTTCCCTGCTCTCCTCTCAGGAGGGAAAGTTAAGGGCCTGTTTGACCACCCTGGAGGGAGACGCCAGAATGCGACGCTCCATTCTGGTGATGAGCTTGGGTAAGCCAGCACGTCTCCTGTGCTTTCCTCAGAACTGAATACACACTAAGATTATCTTTAGGAGTGGAAGAATCAAATTGGAAGGAGTCACACACCCGGAGTCCCAGCCTACAAGGAAGGCTGAGACAGAAGGATCACTTGAGCCCAGAGTTTTGAGTCCAGCCTGGTCAACATGGTGAGAACCAGTGTCCAAAAAATAAATAAATAATAAACAAAGAAAGAAGAATCATGTGACTGTTCCAAACTCCTCCAGAATGGGTATCGGGTCCCTAGTCTGCTCTTACCAGGACAGGGCTGTGCCTTTCCCATTTCTGGTGGCCATAAACTCACTCCCTCTCACTAGAGAAATGAGAAAAGAAAACATGCTCCAAGCACTGTGAGTTATGTGAGGTGTGCAGAATGTATCAGGCCCAGAGAGACAGGGATATGGGACTTCAATCACACACCTCATACCCATTCCTGGGGGTGACTGTTTAAAGACATTTTGTTCTGGATTGGCTTAACCCATTTAGCTTCCTGTTCCTGGAATTTGTGATACAAAAGGCAACGTAGAGCCAATAAATAGCTTATGTTATTTTAATATAAATTCCTCTGACCAGGCCGGCCAAGGTGGGAAGATCTCTTCAGGCCAGGATTCAAGACCAGCCTGGGCAACACAGCAAGACTCCATCTCCATTTTAAAAATTATTGGTAAACAACTTATGAACTGCCCTTTCTTCCCTTTAAAAACCCACTTGCAACTGCTGCTAATAAGAGTATATTAAGGTAACTTGCATCTCCAGGGTTGCAATTCTCAAACCGGGCCCAAATAAACTCTATTTCTTTTCTCTGAGATAGAGTCTCCCTCTGTTGCCCTGGCTGGAGTGCAGTGGCATGGCTCACTGCAACTTCCACCTCCCGGGCCCAAGCAGATTCTCGTGCCTCAGTCTCCCAAATAGCTGGAATTACAGGCGCCCGCCACCATGCCCCGCTGATTTTTTTAATATATACTTTTGTAGAAATGGGGGCAGGGTGGGTCTCACCACGTTGCCCAGGCTGGTCAAGGGATCTTCCCGAGGTGGCCTTCAAAAGCACTGGAATTACAGGCCTAAGCCACTGTGCCTGGCCCAATCACTGCACCTATATTAATTTTAGCTCAGCTTCTTCCGTTTCTTTTTCTTATTTTTTCCGAGACAGAGTCTCTCTCTGTCACCCAGGCTGGAGTGCAGTGGCACGATCTTGGCTCACTGCAACCTCCACCTTCCGGGTTCAAGCAATTATCCTGACTCAGCCTCCCGAGTAGCTGAAACTACAGGCACGTGTCACCACACACACCCAGCTAATTTTTGTATTTTTAGTAGGGACGGGGCTTCGCCATGTTGGCCAGGCAACTCTCAAACTCCTGACCTCAAGTGATCCGCCAGCCTCTGCCTCCCCAGGCTCTGGGATTACAGGTGTGAGTCACTGCAACCAGCCCGCTTTTTCCTTTTAGGTCACAAAAGTGTTGGAATCCTTCCACTTCCTGGTGCTGGGTGGGAATGGGGGATGATTGCGGTGCAGCTGTGACTTGGGTAGACAGCAAGAAGGCTTCTCAAAGGCGGTCCTGTTTGCAAAGATCTGAATAAAGCACATCCATAAGAGCAGGCCTGGGGCAACCAGGCAGCAGGCAGCAGTGTAAGGTCATGGTCAAGCCACTCACAGGCTGGGAGCTTACCTGCAAGGCAATGCATGATCAACAAAAGCTAGGTAGCTGCTCCAATCCGGGTCAGAGGATGCCCGGAAATGCCTCAGCCCTGGCACCGCCTTCAATGACGTAGCTGCCTTCCCGCCAACACTGCATCCAATCAGAGGACATCCCCACTACGTGTGTTGAGTATGGCCAATCGTAACTGGGATCTGGGCCTCCGCCCGCCTTCCAGGAGCTCTGGACCAATGGCAACCTGGCACTGGTGGACCAATCCTGGGCAGTGTGCGCTGCAAGAGACTGCCGTTGGGTGCGCGGTTGCATCAGCCGTTGGGTGCGCAGTGGCAGCAGCGGTTGAGGTCAAGTAGTAGCACTGGGCTGCAGCTGCAGAGCTCACCATGGTAAGGCCCGGCTCACTCCCACCTGGCAGACGCCCAGGCAGAAGGGTGGAGGGAGGGATGCTGTTGTGGTCCTGGGTGCGGAGAGGAGGCCAAGAAGGACATGAGGCCCAGGGCGGGGCATGAGGACACGAGATCGTTTCCTGGGTCTGTGGGTCCTAGGGCAGGGACGGCGGCTTTTGTTTTAAAGGAGGCTGATGGCCTTGACTCGGTGGATGGGGACCATTGACGGTGTCCAGCCCCGCAGAGAGCAAAAGTGGTGTCACCTCCTGAAGACTGGAGGGCGCTGCTCTGGCTTTCCAGTCTCCAAATGTCTCTGTGCTACTGGAAATGACTCGGGAGCCCAGAAGCCTTTGCTGAAGGGGGTTGGGACTGTGGACATTGGTCAGATTAGGAATTAAAGCTCAGACACTACTGAAATATTGCCTGATTCGCCTAAAAACAACACTGTGGGCCAGGCATGGTGGCTCATGTCTGGAAAGCCCGCTCCTGGGGAGGTCGAGGTGGGCGGCACAGTGTGGGGGTGGGGGTTGTGGAGCCACAGAGTTCAGGATTTTGAGACCAGCCTGGCCAAGGTGGCAAAACCCCCTCTCTACTAAAAATATGAACATTCCCCGAGTGTAATGGTGTGGATCTGGGGTTCCAGCTACTGGGGAGGCTGAGATGGGAGGATCAGCTGAGCCCAGGACTTAGAGGCTGCACTGAGTCATGATGGTGCCACTGCACTCCAGCCTGGGTGACAGAGACCCTACCTCAAAAAAGGAAGAAAATAAAAGTAACCCATTAACATAAAGAACAGACTCCCAAAACCCAACAAGTCACAAGTCTAAATAGCCATTGCTGTGGCTTGTCAGTTATCTCTCCTTTTTGTTTTTCCTCTGAGACCGGGCTCAACAACAGCTCTATTGCCCAGACTGGAGCACAGTTGTGGGATCTCAGCTCCCTGCAGCCTTGAACCCCTGGGCTCCAACAATCTTCCTGCCTCAGCCTACTGAGTAGCTGGGACCACAGGTGTGTACCACCACACCTGGCTAATGTTTAAATTTTTCGTAGGCCCAGACTGATCTCAAACTGGTCCCAAGCAATCCTCTTGCCTCAATGCCCCAAAGTGCTGGGATGAGCAACCACACCCTACTTGGCAGCACTTAAAGAAACCACCAAAGGACAGTGCAGTGTCCCAGCACTGATGACATCTGGGAGCCATTACACTACTAGGCTTCAAGGGGTGGAGGGAGGGCGTGATTACAAAAATATTGAGAGGGTAGCTTTATGTAGAGGGCCACCTGCCAAAAGTGTGGCCTTGATGAAGGGATTCGGGTCACCCACGGCAGTTGATCAGGAACGGGCCGAGGAGGGATTACCCAGAGAATTACTGTGACTGGCTATAATGTGGGGTTGATTATTGACATTACATGACTTCCAGGTTTTAAAAGGACCTAATTTTTGTGTAATGGCAAACATTAGGTTCTAGGGTTACCTCTGGATCATAGTATTAGGATGGTTTAGAGCAAGTTTTCACAGGGATAGAGAGGTCAGTCTCCTAATCTTCCTAGGAAATATTAGTTACAAAAGCACCAGACACTGATGCACCATACAAACACTAAATTAGAATATTTTGCATGTCATACAGTTTCAAGTTGCCCTGAAATAAGTGGGCTCACATTTATGTTCTGGTTCACAGCGCGAGTGTATCTCTATCCATGTGGGGCAGGCAGGGGTCCAGATCGGCAATGCCTGCTGGGAGCTGTACTGTCTTGAACATGGAATTCAGCCTGATGGTCAAATGCCAAGTGATAAAACCATCGGTGGTGGAGACGACTCCTTCAACACATTCTTCAGTGAGACTGGGGCTGGCAAGCACGTGCCCAGAGCAGTGTTTGTGGACCTGGAGCCCACTGTGGTCGGTAGGTGTGTGGGCACTGGATGGCAGGTTTCCTGGGAGGGTGGGAGAGCCTTATCAGTAAAGCCCCGTGTGGGCTCCTTTGAATCCTCCTGCAGAAAGGATGGGATAGACGAGCATATGCCTATGGCATTGTTAACAGAGAAACTGAAGGGTTTATGATGAAAGTGTCTGTGACACTCAGCTTCTAATTTAGGAAGACCTGACCTACAGGGAAAAGATGCTTTGCCAGCAGTAAGATGGGCTGTGGAGTGATTCCCTCATGGCTGCCTCAGCCCTGTTTAGGTGGCCCCATGTACAGGGCACAGCGGCATTTGTTCCCTCCTGAATGCTGTGCACTCTCTTTCACTGGTGCACAAGAGTCTTGACCTGCAGGTCTCAGGCATAGAAGGTTAAGGACAGAACAGCCATTTGCTTCCTCCAGATTAGAAGCCCGACGTAGTTTACAAGGGGAGCTGCAAAGAGCCAGCACCTTTCAGTGGCCCACCAGGAGATGACAATGTGACCTAAAAGCTCATAGGGGCCCAGGCCACACAGGGTGCCCTATGGGACTGCCCTGAAGAAGTCATACTAACCTGGTGGCTGCCAAGTTTGTAAAAATTTCTAACTTACAGCCTTTGATGTAGGAGAGGATTATGTACCTGTAGAATTACCTGTGTTGGGGGGTGCTAGAGCTTATTTCCCTTCACTGGGAACTGGTCATGCTGACATTTATACTGCAAGCTGAGTTTAACTTCTAGAGTCATAAATTATACTTGCAGTTTGGTTATCACACAGAAACATTTTCTACCAGACCCTGCCACTGTTGACTTAACGACATGTAGGTCATGTACTTTGAACAGCATACTTTATAGAAAGTGAACAGTCCCGGAATGTATCCATCTTGGTGAATACAGGCCTTATAGATTCACAGCACACATGATCTCTTTTGTAGATGAAGTGCGCACAGGGACTTACAGGCAGCTCTTCCACCCGGAGCAGCTGATAACCGGGAAGGAAGATGCAGCCAATAATTATGCCAGAGGCCATTACACCATCGGCAAGGAGATCGTCGACCTGGTCCTGGACCGGATCCGCAAACTGGTAAGAAGAGAAGGCTTCATTTGGACATTGTCCTGCATGGGAGGGTAGGTCTTGGATTGTGAAGGGAAGGTCATTTTGTCAAAACTTAGACCAGCACCTTGACCAGGCACAGTGGCTCACACCTGTAATCCCAGCACTTTGAGAGGTCAAGGTGGGCAGATCACCTAAGGTCAGAAGTTTGAGACCAGCCTGGCCAACATGGTGAAACCCCATCTCTACTAAAAGTACAAAAATTAGCCAGGCATGGTGGGGCATGCCTGTAGTCCCAGCTACTTGGGAAACTGAGACAGGAGAATGGCTTGAATCCAGGAGATGGAGGTGGCGGTGAGCCAAAATCACACCACTGCACTCCAGCCTGGGCAACAGGGTGAGACTGTCTCAAAAAAGGAAACAGATCAGCATCTTGAGTCCTACTGAGTCTGCAGGTGTCTTACTCTAAGTATGCATGGTGATTTGTCTGTAGATCTTTGTCTGCTTTCTTTGCTTCAAAGTGTAATGTGTGTTTATTATGGATGATTTGAATCCACATCAACTCTTCAGAGGCAAAGAGAAATGGCCCTGGCTTCTTAGAGGTTAGTGGTGTGGCTTCCAAGGGCATTGGCTCACATCGTCTGGTTTCTCTCAGGCAGATCTGTGTACAGGACTGCAGGGCTTCCTCATCTTCCACAGCTTTGGGGGCGGCACTGGCTCTGGGTTTGCATCTCTACTCATGGAGCGGCTCTCAGTGGATTATGGCAAGAAGTCCAAGCTAGAGTTTGCCATTTACCCAGCACCCCAGGTCTCCACAGCAGTGGTAGAGCCCTACAACTCCATCCTGACCACCCACACAACCCTGGAACATTCTGACTGCGCCTTCATGGTCGACAACGAAGCCATCTATGACATATGTCGGCGCAACCTGGACATCGAGCGTCCCACATACACCAACCTCAATCGTCTGATTGGGCAGATCGTGTCCTCCATCACAGCCTCCCTGCGATTTGATGGGGCCCTGAATGTGGACTTGACAGAATTCCAGACCAACCTAGTGCCATACCCCCGCATCCACTTCCCCCTGGCCACCTATGCCCCGGTCATCTCAGCTGAGAAGGCCTACCATGAGCAGCTGTCCGTGGCCGAGATCACCAATGCTTGCTTCGAGCCAGCCAATCAGATGGTCAAGTGTGACCCTCGCCATGGCAAGTACATGGCCTGCTGCATGTTGTACCGGGGGGACGTGGTCCCAAAAGATGTCAATGCAGCCATCGCCACCATCAAGACCAAGCGCACCATCCAGTTTGTGGATTGGTGCCCGACTGGATTTAAGGTATGGCTGGGTGATGTGAAGTCCTTGTGCCTTTCAGCAAGCAGCAGACACGCAGAATAATGCTACCCCTGAAGGCCCACATCCTTTGGGGAGCCTACCCCTGTACCATGGGCTAGGTACATGGGCATAAATTAGTGAATCAGAGTAAGAATTCAGCGATGTCTCTTTTTTTTGGAGACAGAGTCTAGCTCTGTCACTCCAGCTGGAATGCAGTGGTGTGATGTCAGCTCACTGCAGTCTCCATCAGCCTCTCAAGTAGCTGGAATTATAGGCATTTGCCACCATGCCCGGCTAATTTTCGGGAGTGTTTGTGTCAAGTACCTGGGACCACACACATGCACCACCACACCCAGCTAATTCTTTTATTTTTCATAGAGATGGGGTTTTTCACTATGTTGCCCAGCTGGCCTCAAACTCCTGGGCTCAAGTGATCCACCCGCCCCAGCCTCCCAAAGTGCTAAGATTACAGGCATGAGACACCGTGCCCAGTTTTTGTTGTTGTTTGTTTTGTTTTTTGTTTTAAGAATTAGGCATTCTCTAAAGGATGTTTGTGCCCTTTCGTGGGTGGCAGAATTCATGTGAAAAAGGTAAGTCAAACTTAGAAATTTATGGGCATTTTGGGGAATCATGTGGATGGTGTATATATTTTGTCTTAACTTGGCTATTACTAGAAACTGTTTCACTAGCTCTTTCACTGTCTTATGCAGTGTTTGAGTTAAAGAAAGAATGAGTCTTTGTGATGACAACAGCAAAAGGAGCAGTGGCTCACACCTGTAATCCCAGCTCTCTGGGAAGCCAAGCAGATTGGTTCTACTGAGGAATTTGAGAACAGCCTTGGCAACATGGCAAGACCCTGCCTCTACCAAAAAAACAAAAAAAATAGCCAGGTGTGGTGGTGTGCACCTGTGGTCCCAGAAGGCTGAGGTGGGAGGATCGCTTGAGCCTGGAGGGCAGAGGTTGCAATGAGCAAAGATCCCACCATTGTCTGGGTGACAGAGTGAGATGGTCTCAAAAAAAAAAAAACAGCTTTATTTCTCTCCTGTAAAGCCTAGTAATTTTTGCCTGGGTTTGCCTCAGACACAAAGTCTGTCCCCACCTTCCACTGACACACAAAAGAGACCTTGCTGTCTTCTTTGGGCTTTTCCAATAGTTGGTTACTAAATTCTTTCCGCATCTCTCTATTGGACCTGTATGTTCTTGTGCTGTGCTTTTCCTGCCACCCCTGGCTCAGACCCCCACTGCCTCTAGAAAGACTACTGCAGTCAGCTCTGACTGGAATTTCCTACTCTGGCTGTCTCTTCCTCTCCTTCAGGGGTTAGCACAGCTGTTGGACTAGCTGCCTAATTTTGTAAGTAAGGGCTTTATCTGGACACAGCCACCACACCCATTCATTTGCAAATTGATTTTGCTATCTAACAGAAGAGTGGGGTAGGTGTGACAGAGGTTATGTGACCTATAAGGCCTAGAATTTGTATGACCTTGGCTTTTTGTTTGTTTGTTTAGACAGAGTGCTGTCACCCAGACTGGAGTGCAGTAGTGTGATCTCTGCTCACCGCAACTGCCACTTCCTGGGTTCCAGCAATTCTCCTGCCTCAGCCTCCTGAGTAGCTGGAATCTATAGGCACCTGCCACCATGCCTGGCTAATTTTTGTATTTTTAGTACAGATGGGGTTTTACCATGTTGGCCAGGCTGGTGTCAAATGCCTGACCTCAGGTGATCCACCCTGCTCAGCCTCTCAAAGTGCTGAATTACAGGTATTAGCCACCATAGCTGGCCAAGTTTTGAATTTTTATTAGATATATTAGGGTTCTGCCATTTGGCCAGGCTGGTCTCAAACTCCTGATCTCAAGCAATCTGCCAGACTTGGCCTCCCAAAATGCTAGAATTACAGACTTGAGCCACCAAACCTGGCTTGTCATTTATAGAACAAGTTTGCTGACCCCTGCTCTACACCCCATGCACTGCAGCCAGGACCTCAGGTCATGTTATTCCCAAGTTCTGAAACGTGGAATGCTTCCCCCTTGGGTCCCCCCCTTGGAATGTCATCCCCCTACCGAAGGAGGCATGTGGACCACTTTCT
Source organism: Callithrix jacchus (assembly GCF_049354715.1). NCBI lineage: Eukaryota > Metazoa > Chordata > Mammalia > Primates > Cebidae > Callithrix > Callithrix jacchus. The sequence goes on from NC_133515.1 coordinate 5,059,134, forward strand.
GCTGCTGTGGTAGTAGCATTCACATGACTCTTGACTCATCATCTGTCACCTTTGCATATCCTCAGTGACTTCTTTGGTGAGTCAGCAGAAGGTATGATCTCCCCTGAGAAATGAGGAAGAGTTGTGTACTCTGAATCTATCTGGGTGGGAAAAGTGTGGCTATAGAATTTCATTGTAATCTACAAAGAAGACAATCAGCCTACATTTTCAGAGGGAAGACTGTCTAACATATCATAGTTGCTAGGACACAGCCCTTCAGGCAGCTTGGGGTCCTGTCAGGGTGGCTACCTCTAAGGTTCCTTTCTCTTTATTCCTCATCTGGAATGTCACCCTGCCTGGCACAGAGAAGGGCTTAGTGACATTTGTGATCTGAACTGAGCATTCACCTGGTCACTTAAAGGGTGTCTCCTGATTGAGGAAAAGTAGCACCATTTCTAGGTTTGATATAAGCTTCACAGACTGCCTTCTTCCCATTCTCCGGCAGGTCGGCATTAACTACCAGCCCCCCACGGTGGTCCCTGGGGGAGACCTGGCCAAGGTGCAGCGGGCTGTGTGCATGCTGAGCAACACCACAGCCATCGCAGAGGCCTGGGGCCGCCTGGACCATAAGTTTGATCTCATGTATGCCAAGCGGGCCTTTGTGCACTGGTACGTGGGGGAAGGCATGGAGGAGGGAGAGTTCTCCGAGGCACGAGAGGACCTGGCAGCTCTGGAGAAGGATTATGAAGAGGTGGGCATGGATTCCGTGGAAGCTGAGGCTGAAGAAGTCGAAGAATACTGAGGGGAGGGTGTCATGGGTTCTCCCCTGCCCTCCCCAAGCATGGCAATTTTCAAGTTGATTGCAATTAAAGGTTCCATATAAAACCAAGATGTCTGTGTATTGTGCTGTTTAGCTCTGCCTATAGGAGCAGGTGGGACCCCAGAGCTTGCATGGACAGCCAGTGGTGTGTCAGCCTGTCCTGGTGTGGGGTTGGGTACAGCAGTACCATACACATACTTACAGAGCTGCCGCGGAAGTAACTTGACCAGGGGAAAACAGTGTTTCTTCAAATCCAAGTATTCAGTGCATAGATTTCCTAAATTCTAGGAAAGCTGAATCAGGGTTTTCAAGTAAATTTGCAATTTTTCAGCTTCTCTATTGGTGGGTCTTCTCTATTGCTGGCTAAAAAGAAAAGCTTAGAAGCTGAGTGTTTAAATCTGAGGCCTGTGGATGCAGCTTATCCATGAAATCCCTAAAACTGTGCATCAAATATGTAAGGTCAGGACAGCTCTGGGGGGGAAAGAGTGTTACTGAGTTCTGCACAGCAATCATGACCCACAGAAGGTCACAACACACCCCGCCTCTCAGCACTGTCAGTCAGCCATCTTGGTAGAAAATCTGCCACCTTTCACTTCAAGTGAAACTTGTTAACATGCTTATAAAAGACCTGGCAATCCAGATACCTTTTCTCAGAACCCAAATCGGGTCCAGGAAGTTGAACCTGGTTAGTTCAGCTGTGGCACAACCAGGGCCAGCAGAAAACCCTCATTTTAAGTCTGTGCCTTAATATCATCAAAAAATGGTAAGGAACATCTGACCTGGACCCTCTGCATCTCAGAAAGGTTTATTATCAATTGAAGGAGACAACACATAGCCTTTGCCGGGACAGTGATGTGACAAGTCTCTGCCCCATCCTAGGTGTTGCCCCATGTAGGGCTCTTCCCACGCCTGCCCCTCTTGGGCAGCCTGGTAGCTCTGGGCTGGTGCAGCATCCTGTGGCTGGATCCTTTGCAGCCACTGTGTTCCGCCAGGGCCAGCACTCCCTCAAGGGCGGTGCTGCTTTGTGTCTCCCTGAGGAGACAAAGCACAATAATTAGGAATAGGCAAGCCCCATAACTGCAGCACCTGCTGTACTCATGCTCCTTGAGCGACATTTGTGTCTACTCATTTCCATCAAAGCTGCTTCAGCTAGAGGCCCTGCATCAGCCCCGAGTCCTGAGGCTCAGAACCGCTAAAGACAGGTCATGCCCAGAAGCCCTTGGCAGTGTGCAGGGGACCCTTTGGGATGTGTCCCAGGAGCCAAGCCATGCATAGAACACACTGCCAAGGGAAAATTTTGAAGACACATGCCAGGGGTCCATTTAGAGAAAGGTCCACACGTGGCCTGGACTGCAAACCTGGTCTGCCCTGACGGTTCTGGGACTCACTGCCTCAACCTCCAGGTGTGTTCATGCTCCGTACATCTGAGCTGCCCCAGACAGTGACAGGCAGCAAGTATTGGAGCCACCAAGTCCTGGAATCAGGTTTCTGATTTTGATTTTGGAAACTCTTACATTGTTTCCTACCTACCTTGAGTACAGCAAACAGTGGTCAAGCCTCTTACTCGGGTAAAGCTACCAGATTCCATGACTGGGTTCCTGCTATGGTCTGAATGCTTGAGACTTTCCTTCTGACCACCAGAGAGTCTCATTCAGATGAAGACCACTGGTCAGAGTTTCTTTGATTTGTAATTTGCTTACTTTACTCTTTTTCGTGAAGATAGCCAAGAAAGATCTGGAATCACACTTGAGCCAGAGCTTTATTTTAATGGGATGGATTTCTCTAGGCTCAGGGTGTTGACAGCATCAGCAAAACTTACTGAGAGGACCCTCCAGGGGACAAACATGCCTGGGTAGCAGGCTTGCCTGTGGGGTCACAGTCCCCCATGCGGAGCGCCTTGGCCAGGGTTCTCCTCTGCTCTGACCTGGCAGGGTCTGCCCCATGGGCTCTAACCAGGGCATGTGTCCCCTGCTTGACTCACAGTATTGGATCTCCCATTTCATCCCCCCAGCTTTTCCTTTGTCCTGCCTGACATAGTGCTTTGACTGCTCTGTGACCTGGTCAGCTGCATGTTCCCCTGCAGGCTCAAACCCTGTCTGGGGCCTTGCATCTTCCCAGACACTGATAAACATGGCTAGGTTGTTGCCTGAAACACTGAAAGAGCTGATGTGTTGCTAAGCATGTGGAAACTGGCCCTGCCCCAGCCAAATTCCTTGCATCTTCACATAAACTCCACTCCCCACTCACCGTGGCATGCTTAGGCAGAACCTGTTTCTGACTGTCCCTCATGAGACCACACTGCATCCCCCTCTGTATATAAGTTTCCCTAACAAATGCTTTGGACTGACTACCCTGGCATTAAGTGCTTTTCCTTTGGAACCTCAGCTGGCTCTCATTCTGGGAAGGTTTAGGGCAGTCCCTTGCAGGAATTCCCCTGCCATCACTTTGGGCTGACTCCAGACAAGGGTTCAGCCAACAGAACACCCAGCGTCAATCCTGTTTCTTCCCTGGCCTCTTAACAAGTTTAGTCAAATAACCTGCAATTGGAAACTATGTTCTTGGAGAAAACATGCAACTGGGTGTCTAGGGATTCATTGTGTCACTTCTATTTCACCATAAGGGTGGAGGCTCCTGTGTCTGAGACACCGTGGACCCTGGCTCCTCCAGAGGCACCTCCAGCTCCCTTTAGATGATAAAGTAAATGAAAATGCAGGATTAAATCAAATACCTTAATTAATCTAAAATATCTAACATATTATTTCAATATGTAATCACTACATAAGTTATTCATAAGATGTTGCATTCACTTTTGTTCTTGATTTTGTGTGTGTATTTGTAGATATGGGGTCTTGGTATTTTGCCCAGGCTGGTCTCAAACTCCTAGCTTCAAGAGATCCTCCTGCCTCAGTCTCCCCAAATGTTGAGATTACAGGTGTGAGCCACCACATCCAGCTCATTTACTTTTGGGTTTTTTGTTTGTTTTTGAAACAGGGTCTCACTTGTTGCCCAGGCTGGAATGCAGTGGTGCAGTCACAGCTCAATGCAACCTCAACCTCTCGGGGTCAAGCAATACTCCCACTTCAGCCTCACAAGTAGCTATAACTACAGATGTGCACCACCATGCCATACTAATTTTTATATTTTTTGTAGGTATGGGGCCTCACTGTGTTTCCCTTGCTGGTTTTGAACTGTTGAACTCAAGAGATCCACCAGTCCCGTCCTCCCAAGGTGTGGTGGGGTTTTTGCATTACCTCTTGTACCAGTCCTTTGGCATCTCCTGTGCATAACACATACAGTGCAGTGACCACCCCAGCCATGTGTGGCTTATGGTTCCTATATCAGGCAGCACAGCTCATGTGAGACATGATCACAGCTTTCACACTCCAAACGTCTATCTTACATGCTCTGGACAAGCTTTTTAAATGTATAGTTTCCCTAAACCTAAACAGAGAATGCTTGACTAAATTTATTTTTCCCTCAGTGACTCCAGACCATCACCATGACAAGCATCGCCCCTCTGTGCTTCTGGGGTCTTCTGTTTTTCCCTCCCTGTGGGTACGAGTGAGACTAGTGGTGATGGTCCCTACAGGCCATCTAGATGGCTGGGGGACAGGCGTCCAGAAACCCAAGGCACCTACTGCAGCTCACAGAGGCAGGCCCATGGCCTGGAGAACTCCACACCCAAGTCCTGTGGGAAATCTGGGGCCTCCATGCCCCCCAGCTGGATCACTCCAACAAGACCCCTTATGTTCTTCACCCCAGATTCTGCCATTACCAGGGCAGCTGGAGCTCCATGTGGTCAGATGCTGTAACATGCGGGCCTCAGAGATCTCTTGGCATTCCATCCGTGGCCTCTGCTTCTCACTCTGCAGCACATTCCTGTGTGGCCCCACGTCCACCCCTCTCCTCCACCTCCTCCCCAGGTTTCCCTATATTCCCATAGGGCCTCCGTGCTCTTATGTCCTGGCCTTCTGCCGCCCAGCCCATAGGACTGGTCCTGGGATATGCTTCCAGGACAGAGCCTTCAAGGAGCACATGACCCTGAAGGGCCCAGTACTCCATGCCACTCCTGTCCTTGTGCTAGGGGCTTCCTCCTGCTTCTCCCGGAGCCCCCATTCACTCAGATGGCACCCCCTGATCCTCCCAGCCCCTCTATGCCAGCGTTCCCAGTGCCACAACCCCTGCATACATCTTGACTGTGCCCCCTACCTCCCTCATCTTGCCTCAGGCCTAACAGCACCTGGACAGCACTCTGCCTTGCCCACCACCCACCTCCCACCACCCCAGCTCACACCTGTGGGGTCCTGCTGACCCCTCCTGTTCTACCACATGTAACCCTTGCCACTTTCTGGGATCTGAAGCTTCCTCCTATCTCAATCACTGTCAGGGTTTTTTTTATTGTTGTTGTTGTTTGAGATGGAGTCTTGCTCTGTTACCCAGGCTGGAATGCAACAGCGTGATCTTGCCTCACTGTAACCTCAACTTCTCAGGCTCAAGCAATCCTCCCACCTCAGCTTCCCAAATAGCTGAAACTATAGACAAGTGCCACCACACCTGGCCGATTTGTTTTTATTTTTTATAGAGATGTGGTCTCAGTATGTTGCCCAGACTGGTCTCAAACTCCTGAGCCCACCTGCCTTGACCCCCCAAAGTGCTGGGATTACAGGAGTGAGCCACTGCACCTGGCCTAGCCATTATGTTTTTTTAAAGACAGGGTCTTACTCTGTTGCACAGACTGGAGTGCAGTGGCTCAATGATCACTCAAACCATCCTCTCACCTCAGTGACTACAGGCATGCATCACCACAGCCAGCTAATTTAAAAAGAAAAGTGGCCAGGTACAGTGCCTCAGGCCTGTAATCCCAGCACTTTGGGAGGCCAAGGCAGGCAGATCATGAGGTCAAAAGATTGAGATCATCCTGGCCAACATGGTGAAATGCCATCTCTACTAAAAATGCAAAAATTAGCTGGGTGTGATGCTGCATGCCTGTAGTCGCACCTACTCAGGGGGGCGAGACAGGAGAATTGCTTGAGCCTGGGAGGCAGAGGTGGCAGTGAGCTGAGATCATGCCACTGCACTCCAGCCTAGTGACAGAGCAAGACTCTGTCTCAAAAAGAAGAACTATAATAGAGAGATGGGGGGCCTCACTGTGTTGCCCAGGCTGGTCTTGAGCTCCGGGCCTCAGAAATTCTCCTGCCTCAGCTTCCCAAGTAGCTAGAATTAACAGGTACAAGTCACCCCACTTAGTTAACTTTTTATTTTGAAATAATTTCAGACATACAGAAAAGTTTCCAGACATAATAAAAAGAACTTGCAGGCTGAGCATGGTGGTTCACACCTGTAATCTCAACACTTTGGGAGGCCAAAGTAGGAGGACTGCTTGAGGCCAGGAATTTGAGACCAGCGTGGGCAACATAGGGAGACCTCATTTCTGCAAAAAAATAAAATCAGCCAAGCATGGTAATGTCCAACTATGGTCTTAGCTACTCAGGAGACTGAGGTGGGAGGATCATTTGTGCCCAGGAGTTCAAGGTTACAGTGAGCTATGATTGTGCCACTGCACTCTAGCCTGGAGAAATAGAACAAGATCCTGTCTCAGAAAAAAAAAAAAAAAAAGAAAGAAAGAAAACTTCATAGACCCTTCACCCAGATTTCCAAATCGTTGATGCTTTGCTGCATCTGCTTTATCCTATCTCTATTTTATGTGGTTTTTTTCACAAAGCCAATATGAGCAAGGTACAGGATATGATACCCCTTGACTTCTTACAATTTCAGTGTATTTCCCAGAAGTGAATGCATTATCCTATATAGTCACAGTGCTTATAAACACACCAGTAAATTAGTGTTGCCACCAGACCACACCTAGTCATCAGACCCCACTCAGGGTTCACCACTAGCTACCCACTCGTGCCCATTACCTGGCCAGAGTCCAGCACAGGCTCATCCATTCTGTGCAGTGATGTTTTTAGTTCCCTTCAGTCAGGAATGGTCCCTCAAAAGATTGAGATCATCCTGGCCAACATGGTGAAACACCATCTCTACTAAAAATGCAAAAATTAGCTGGGTGTGATGGTGCATGCCTGTAGTCGCACCTACTCGGGGGGGGTGAGACAGGAGAATCGCTTGAGCCTGGGAGGCAGAGATGGCAGTGAGCTGAGATCATGCCACTGCACTCCAGCCTAGTGACAGAGCAAGACTCTGTCGCAAAAAGAAGAAGTCTTTCCTGACTTTGACCCCTCCAAAGCATGTGGTCGCCCTTTGGGCTGTCTGATATTTGCTGGTGATTAGGCACAGCTTGGGCCTTGTTGGCAGGAGCACCACAGTGGAACATCTGGTCCTTGCCAAGTGTCCCATCAGGAGGTCTGCAGTGCCCCTTTGCCCCATTACTGGTGATGTTAGTTTATCACTGGGCTGAAAGGATGTCAGCCAGGTTTGGCCCCTATAAAATTAGTACTTCGTGCCCAGATTAAATAGTAATCTGGTGGTGGCTTATGCCTGTAATCCCAGCACTTTGGGAGGCCAAGGCAGGCATATCACTGGAGTTCAGGAGTTCGAGACCAGCCCAGGAAATAGAGCAAAACCCCATCTCTACCAAAAATCTAAAAGTTCCAGGCATAGTAGTATGCGCCTGTAATCCCAGCCACTTGGGAGACTGAGTTTGGAGGATCACTTGCACCCAAAATGCCTGGGTGCATGACCCCTCATGCCTGACATTACTGTTGATGGAGGTGGCAGTGAGCCAAGATCATGCCACTGTACTCCAGCCTGGGCTACAGAGACCTTATCTCAAAAAAAAAAAATAGTAATGAGTGCCTGGATAACATAACATGACCTTGTTTCTACTAAAAAGAAAAACATTAGCCAGGCCTGGTGATGTGTGCCTGTGATCCCAGCTACTTGGCAGGCGTAAGTCTAAGAGGTTGAGGTTGCAGTGAGCTGTGATCTCATCATTGCACTCCAGGCTGAGCAACAGAATAAGACCCTGTTTCAAAAATTAAAAAAAAAAATCGGGGAGGAGGACTCAAGATGGCGCTGTGAGGACAACCCAGGATTGGAGCTCTTCTCGTTGAATCCGCAAATGGTGAGTCAGAGCGGCATTTCCAGACTGATCTTTGTTGCCCACAGATCGGGGAAACTCCCAAGTATAAAAAAGACACGGGACGCCAGGCAGTAGGTCTGCCTGGCGAAGCTGGCAGCTGGGGTGGCAGCGGCCGGCCCTACCCAACAATCCCCACAGGGCGCGCTTGTCCGGGTGCCCTGTTGAACTGGCAACCTGAGACTTGAGAGGGCTGGACTTGAGACTGAACGAGACTTGGACAGTAGGCCAGCCCAGGGGATTGCAGGGATTGGGATACCTAGTGGGACGAACAAAACCGCGATTTCAAACTATCCCGAGCAGACGGCCCGAGACGCTCTGTGGGGGAGGGGCGTCCACCACTACCGAGGCAACCCGCCCCAACTGATATACACACCCACTGGTGACGCAGCCAGCCGTTGCCGAGGCAACCTGCCCCAACTGAGATACACGCCCACGCAGCCAGCCGTTGCCGAGGCAACCCGCCCCAACTGAGATACACGCCCACTGCTGACGCAGCCAGCCGTTGCCGAGGCAACCAGCCCCAACTGAGATACACGCCCACTGCTGACACAGCCTGCCGTTGCTGAAGCAACACGCTACAACAAAGAGACTCCGCAGCAGGGCGTGGCGGAGACCACAGCAGAGCCGGCAGGAACAGCATGAATCACACAACAGCAGGTCGGAGCCTCGGCAGCCAAACAGTGGCTAGTCTGCCTTCTAGCTGGGCAGGACACCTGATCGGACATCCAAAAATAAAGCCCAAACCCCTCAACACAGAGCATTTGAGAAAAAAAAAAGGGGGTTTTTTAATGAGCTCTGTTGCAGCAGAATCAAACATAGCAGCCTAACAGCCCTGAATGAACAACAGCGTGCACAGCTCAGCAATTAAACCCCTATAAAGTACAAACTGTCTCCTCAAGCAGCTCCCTGACCCCTCTATATCCAAAAGACTGACATTAGGCAGGCATCATCCTGGGACAAAGAGAGCAGAAAAAGAAACTGGTAGCATCCCTCGCTGTGCCACAGCTATTAGAGGTACACCCAAGACAAACAGGGTCTGGAGTGGACCTCAGCAGTTGTACAGCGAAGGGGCTAGACTGGTAGAAGGAAAACCAAGCAACAGAAATACTTCATCATCAACATTCTGGGTGTCCACTCAGAGACCCAAATGAAAAGTCAGCAACTACGCAGACGACCAGTGGACAAATCCACAAAGATGGGAAGAAACCAGCGCAAAAAGGAGGAAAACACCCGAAACCAGAACACCTCGCCTCCTAGAAAGGACCAAAACTCCTCACCAGCAAGGGAGCAAAGCTGGACAGAGAATGACTGTGACGAAATGACGGAATTAGACTTCAGAAGATGGATAATGAGAAACTTTTGTGAGCTAAAAGATCATGTATTAAATCAATGCAAAGAAACTAAGAACCTTCAAAAAAGATTTGAAAAAAGATTCGAGGAAATGATAACAAGAATGGATACCTTAGAGAGGAATATGAATGAATTAAAGGAGCTGAAAAACACAATACGAGAACTTCGCGAAGCAAACGCAAGTCTCAATAGCCGAATTGACCAAGCAGAAGAAAGAATATCTGAAGTCGAAGACCAACTCAATGAAATAAAACGAGAAACCAAGATCAGAGAAAAAAACGCAAAAAGGAATGAACAAAGTCTCCAAGAAATGTGGGACTATGTGAAAAGACCTAACCTACGTTTGATAGGTGTACCAGAAGGGGAAAAAGAGAATAAATCCAAGCTGGAAAATACTCTTCAGGACATCATCCGGGAAAATTTCCCCCACCTAGCAAGACAAGCCAACACTCAATTGCAGGAAATACAGAGAACACCACAAAGATATTCCGCAAGAAGAGCAACCCCAAGGCACATAATCGTCAGATTCAACAGGGTTGAAATAAAGGAGAGAATACTAAGGGCAGCCAGAGAGAAAGGTCGGGTCACCCACAAAGGGAAGCCCATCAGACTCACAGCAGATCTCTCGGCAGAAACACTACAAGCCAGAAGAGAGTTGGGGCCAATATTCAACATTCTTAAAGAAAAGAACTTTCAACCCAGAATTTCATATCCAGCCAAACTGAGCTTCAGAAGTGAAGGAAGAATAAAATCCTTTGCGAACAAGCAAGTACTCAGAGATTTTGTCACCACCAGGCCTGCTTTACAAGACCTCCTCAAAGAGGCACTACACATAGAAAGGATCAATCAGTACCAGCCATTCCAAAACCACACTGAATGCTAAAGAGCTTCAACATAATGAAGAATCTACAACAACTAACAGGCAAAACAGCCACTTAGCATCAAAATGGCAGTATCAAATTCACACATAACAATATTAACCCTAAATGTAAATGGACTAAATGCACCAATCAAAAGACACAGACTGGCAAATTGGATAAAAATCCAAAACCCCTCAGTGTGCTGTATCCAGGAAACCCATCTCACATGCAAGGATAAACAAAGGCTCAAAATAAAGGGATGGAGGAAGATTTACCAAGCTAATGGAAAGCAAAAAAAAGCAGGAGTTGCAATTCTCATCTCTGATAAAATAGACTTTAAAGCAACAAAGATCAAAAGAGACAAAGAAGGCCATTACATAATGCTAAAAGGATCGATACAACAAGAAGAGCTAACGATCCTAAACATATATGGACCCAACACAGGAGCACCCAGATACATAAGGCAAGTTCTTAATGACTTACAGAAGGACTTAGACTCCCACACAAGAATAGTGGGAGACTTTAACACTCCACTGTCAATACTAGACAGATCAACCAGACAGAAAATCAACAAGGATACCCAGGGCTTGAACTCAGACCTGGAGCAAGCAAACCTGATAGACATTTACAGAACTCTCCACCCCAAATCCACAGAATACACATTCTTCTCAGCACCACATCACACCTACTCTAAAATTGACCACTTAATTGGAAGTAAAGCACTGCTAAACAAATGCAAAACAACTGAAATCATAACAAACAGCCTCTCAGACCATAGTGCAATCAAGTTAGAACTCAGAATTCAGAAACCGACCCAGAACCGCACAGCTTCATGGAAACTGAACAACTGGCTCTTGAATGTTGACTGGGTAAACAACGAAATGAAGGCAGAAATAAAGAAGTTCTTCGAAACCAATGAGAACGAAGACACAACGTGCCAGAACCTCTGGGACACATTTAAAGCAGTCTCTAGAGGAAAGTATATAGCAATAAGTGCCCATATGAGGAGAATGGAGAGATCCAAAATTGACACCCTATCGTCAAAATTGAAAGAGCTAGAGGAGCAAGATCAAAAAAACTCAAAACCCAGCAGAAGACAAGAAATTACTAAGATCAGAGCTGAGCTGAAGGAGATTGAGACACGAAAAACCCTTCAAAAAATCAATAAATCCAAGAGCTGGTTTTTTGAAAAGATCAACAAAATAGACAGACCACTAGCCAGATTGATTAAAAATAAAAGAGAGAACAACCAAATAGATGCAATAAAAAATGATAACGGGGAAATCACCACAGATTCCACAGAAATTCAAACCATCATCAGAGAATATTACAAACAACTCTATGCACATAAACTAGTAAACCTGGAAGAAATGGATAAATTCCTGGACTCCTGTGTCCTCCCAAGCCTAAACCAGGAGGAAGCTGAAACTATGAATAGACCAATAACAAGGTCTAAAGTTGAGGCAGCAATTAAGAGCCTACCACACAAAAAAAGCCCAGGTCCAGACGGGTTCACAGCCGAATTCTACCAGACACACAAGGAGGAGCTGGTACCATTCCTTCTAAAACTATTTCAAACAATCCAAAAAGAGGGAATCCTTCCCAAATCATTTTATGAGACCAACATCATCCTGATACCAAAACCCGGCAGAGACCCAACGAGAAAAGAAAACTTCAGGCCGATATCCATGATGAACATAGATGCAAAAATCTTCAATAAAATATTGGCAAGCCGATTGCAACAGCAAATCAAAAAACTTATTCATCATGATCAAGTAGGATTCATCCCGGGGATGCAAGGCTGGTTCAACATACGCAAGTCTATCAACGTAATTCACCACATAAACAGAACCAAAAACAAAAACCACATGATTATCTCAATTGACGCAGAGAAGGCATTTGACAAAATTCAACAGCCCTTTATGCTAAAAACCCTCAATAAACTCGGTATCGATGGAACGTATCTCAAAGTAATAAAAGCTATTTATGACAAACCAACAGCCAATATCATACTGAATGGGCAAAAACTGGAAGCATTCCCTTTGAAATCTGGCACTAGACAAGGATGCCCTCTTTCACCACTCCTATTCAATATAGTTCTGGAAGTTCTAGCCAGAGCAATCAGGCAAGAAAAAGAAATAAAGGGTATTCAAATAGGAAAGGAGGAAGCCAAATTGTCTCTATTTGCAGACGACATGATAGTATACCTAGAAGACCCCATGGCCTCAGCCCAAAAACTCATGAAACTAATAAGCAACTTCAGCAAAGTCTCAGGATATAAAATCAATGTGCAAAAATCACAAGCATTCCTCTACACCAATAACAGACTTAAAGAAAGCCAAATCAAGAATGAACTGCCATTCACAATTGCTACAAAAAGAATAAAATACCTTGGAATACAACTCACAAGTAACGTAAGGGACCTCTTCAAGGAGAGCTACAAACCACTGCTCAACGAAATCAGAGAGGACACAAACAGATGGAGAAACATTTCATGTTCATGGTTAGGAAGAATTAACATCGTGAAAATGGCTATACTGCCCAAAGTAATTTACAGAATCAACGCTATCCCCATCAAGCTACCATTGACTTTCTTCACAGAACTGGAAAAAACCACCATGAACTTCATATGGAACCAAAAGAGAGCCCGCATAGCCAAGTCAATTCTAAGCAAAAAGAACACAGTGGGGGGCATCACACTACCGGATTTCAAATTATACTACAAGGCTACAGTAATCAAAACAGCATGGTACTGGTACCAAAACAGAGATATAGACCAATGGAACAAAACAGAGGCACTGGAGGCAACACAACATATCTACAACTATACAATCTTTGATAAACCTGACAAAAACAAGCAAGGGGGAAAGGATTCCCTGTTTAACAAATGGTGTTGGGAAAACTGGCTAGCCATGGGCAGAAAGCAGAAACTGGATCCCTTCCTGGCACCTTACACTAAAATTAACTCCAGTTGGATTAAAGACTTAAACATAAGACCTGGCACCATAAAAACCCTAGAAGAAAATCTAGGCAAAACTATCCAGGACATAGGAGTAGGCAAGGACTTCATGAACAAACACCAAAAGCATTGGCAACAAAAGCCAAAATAGACAAATGGGACCTAATGAAACTCCACAGCTTCTGCACGGCAAAAGAAACAGTCACTAGAGTGGATCGGCAACCAACAGAATGGGAAAAAATTTTTGCAGTTTACCCATCTGACAAAGGGCTGATATCCAGAATTTACAAAGAACTCAAACAGATTTACAGGAAAAAAACAAACAAGCCCATTCAAAAGTGGACAAAGGATATGAACAGATACTTTACGAAAGAAGACATATATGAGGCCAACAATCATATGAAAAAATGCTCATCGTCACTGGTCATCAGAGAGATGCAAATCAAAACCGCATTGAGATACCATCTCACGCCAGTTAGAATGGCGATCATTAAAAAATCTGGAGACAACAGATGCTGGAGAGGATGTGGAGAAAAAGGAACACTTTTACACTGTTGGTGGGAGTGTAAATTAGTTCAATCATTGTGGAAGACAGTGTGGCGATTCCTCAAGGCCTTAGAAATAGAAATTCCATTTGACCCAGCAATCCCATTACTGGGTATATATCCAAAAGACTATAAATCGTTCTACTATAAGGACACATGTACACGAATGTTCATTGCAGCACTGTTTACAATAGCAAAGATCTGGAATCAACCCAAATGCCCATTGATAATAGACTGGATTGGAAAAATGTGGCACATATACACCATGGAATATTATGCAGCAATCAGAAATGATGAGTTTGTGTCGTTTGTAGGGACATGGATGAATGTGGAGAACGTCATCCTCAGCAAACTGACACAAGAACCGAAAATGAAACACCGCATATTCTCACTCATATGCGGGTGATGAAAAATGAGAACACATGGACACAGAAAGGGGAGTACTAAACACTGGGGTCTATTGGGGGGAAAAGGGGAGGGCCAGTGGGGGGGGAGGTGGGGAGGGATAGCCTGGGGAGAAATGCCAAATGTGGGTGAAGGGGAGAAGGAAAGAAAAGCACACTGCCATGTGTGTTCCTACACAACTGTTTTGCATGCTCTGCTCATGTACCCCAAAACCTAAAATCCAATAAAAAATTAAAAAAAAAAAAAAAAAGAACTAAGTCAGGCACCAACCTGCCCAACTGCACACAGTAGGACAACATCCCAAGAAACCTCTGCCACACATTGTTATTGTCGCCCCCCTTCCAGTAGATGGAGTAGTGAGCATGTGCAGCTCCCTCAGGCACAGCCACTGCAGTGCTGAGTCCTCTGCAGTGTACCCTGAGGCCAACTCCACAGCCTGTAGGAAGGGCGTTAACACAGGCATGTTAATGAGGCATGAGTTGTCTCCCCAGCCTCACTCCTGCTTTCCTCCAGACCCAACGCTTGATATGTCCTTGTCCTCTTGAAAAGCTCCTTCCTGAAAACCAGCTTCCACAACATCAAAAGCTTCGGCCTAGATTACTGAATAATGGGGGCCAAGTGGAAAGAGACCCTGGAGGATGAGAAACCATCTTCAAGGTCACAGCCCAAGCTAGGCTCCCAGTTGAATGAACCTGCAGACGTGACTTCAGCTTCACCACGTAGAGCAGAAGCACCACCCACTTGAGCCCCATCAACTATAGTTGCTTGAAGTCACTTAGTTTGCGGGTTGTTTGTTGACTAGCAGATAACTGAAATACCCTAAAAGAGAAATTCTCTGATCCAAGTGTTAGAGGTCGTTTAATGCCAATAATAGTTTAAGTTAGCAAAGCAGAATAATCTCAACATCCCATTTCTTTACATCGTGGTCCTAAATATATTTTTTTTTGAATCAGGGTCTCACTGTGTGGGCCAGGCTGGAGTGCAGTGGCACAATCATGGCTCACTGCAGCCTCAACCACAAGTGCTCAAGCAATCCCTCAGGCTTCTTAGGACTACAGGCATGGGCACCACCATGCCCAGCTAATTTTTTATAAATTTTTGTAGAGACAGGTCTCACTATGTTGCCCATGCTGGCCTAAATATATTTCTATAGTCTACATTTTATACAAATTAGTTATATAATTCCATGCTTAGTTAATAATATATCATTTTAAGAGGTAAGCACAGATAGTTAGACTCTGCTCTCTGACCTTAGTCATTTCAATCCATTAGTTTTCCCTGATTCTTAGGGACCAAGGGACCTATTTTGTAGGTCAAGCACAGCTGTTTTATTAAAAATGACATACTAGAGGAATGCAGATGGCATTCTAAGAATGTTTTTATGTTTCAGCTTTTTTTCTAATGATAAAACTAATATATGGTTATTTTCTGAAATCTGGGGAAAAAAAGAAAATTATAAACAAGAAACACCACTATTATTCTATCATTTTAAAGGAACAATCAGTTAATGTTTTAAATTCTAGCATTTAAAGAAATCAGGCCAGGCATGATGGCTCATGCCTGTAATCCCAGCATTTTGGGAGGCCAAAGCAGGTGAATCACTTGAGCTCAGGAGTCCAAGACCAACCTGCACAACATGGAAAAACCCCATCTGTATAAAAAATACAAAAATCATCCCAGCAAGGTGGTTTGTGCCTGTAGTCCCAGCTACTCAGGAGGCTGAGGTGGGAAGATTGCTTGAGCACAGGAGGTAGAGGCTGTAGTGAGCCGTAATCATACCACTGCACTCCATTCAAACTAAGTGACAAGAGCAAGACCTGGTCTTAAAAAAACTCAATCAATCAATTATAGGCTGGGGATGGTGGCTCATGCTTGTAATCCCAGTACTTCGGGAGACTGAGGCAGGAGGATTGCTTGTGCCCAAGAGTTCAAGACCAGCCTGAGCAACATGGAAAGACCCTTTCTCTAGAAAAACTTTAAAAAAAATTAACCAGGCATGGTGGCAGGTGCCTTTGGTCCCAGCTATGAGAGAGGCAGAAGTGGGAGGATCGCTTGAGCCTAGGAAGTTTGAGACGGCAGCGAACTGTGACTGCACCGCTCCACTTCAGCTTAGGTGAAGAAACAACACCTTGTCTCAAAAAAAAAGATAATAAAATATAACAAAGAATTCACAGATAGTTTTGGATGCTGCGTGTTACCACTGTGTAAAAGGCTGTGTCGGCATGGTACTGGTACCAAAACAGATACATAGACCAATGGAACAGAGCAGAGACCTCAGAAATAACACCACACATCTACAACCATCTGATATTTGATGGAAAAAAAACAAGCAATGAGTAAAGATTCCTTATTTAATAAATGGTGCTGGAAAAACTGGCTAGCCATATGCAGAAAACAGAAACCTGACCCCTTTCCTTACAACTTATACAAAAATTAACTCCAGATGGATTCAACACTTAAACATAAAACCCAAAACTATGAAAACCCTAGAAGAAAACTTAGGCGATATCATCCAGGACATAGGCATGGGCAAAGACTTCATGACTAAAACACCAACAACAACTGCAACAAAAGCCAAAATTGACAAATGGGATCTAATTAAACTAAAGAGATTCTGCACAGCAAAATAAACAGCAACCTACAGAATGAGAGAAAATTTTTGCAATCTACCTATCTGGCAAAGGTCTGATATCTAGAATCTATAAGAAACTTAAACAAATTTACAAGAAAAAAACAAACTGCATCAAAAAGTGGGCAAAGGATATGAACAGACACTTCTCAAAAGAAGACATTTATGTGGCCTGCAAACATATGAAGAAAAAACTCATCATGACTGGTCATTAGAGAAATACAAATCAAAACCACAATGAGATGCCATCTCACGCCAGTTAGAATGGCACATGTTCTCACTCATCGACGGGTGTTGAACAATGAGAACACATGGACACAGGGAGGGGAGCATCACACAGAGGTCTGTGCAGGGGTGCTAGGGGAGAGACAGTGTGGGGTAGGGAGTTGGGAAGGGATAACATGGGGAGAAATGCCAGATATAGGTGATGGGGATGGAGGCATCAAATCACATTGCCATGTATGTACCTATGCAGCAATTCTGCATGTTCTTCACATGTACCCCAGAAACTAAAATGTAATAAAATATATATTTAAAAAAAAGAATGACAATTATTAAAAAGTCTGGAAACCACAGATGCTGGCAAGGCTGTGGAAAATAGGAATGCTTTTACACTGTTGGTGGGAGTGTAAATTAGTTCAACCATTGTGGAAGAGACAGTGTAGATCATTGTGGAAGAGATCAGTTCTAGATTCAGAACTAGAAATACCCATTGATCCAGCAATCCCATTACTGGGTATATACCCAAAGGGTTATAAATCATTCTACTATAAAGACACATGCACATGTATGTTTACTGCAGCACTATTCACAATAGCAAAGACTTGGAACCAACCCAAATGTCCATCAATGTTAGACTGGATAAAGAAAACTTGGCACATATACACCATGAAATACTATGTAGCCATAAAACTCATTCTTATGAGTTCATGTCCTTTGCAGGGATATGGATAAGGCTGGAAACCATCATTCTCAGCAAACTGACACAAGAACAGAAAACCAATCACGGATGTTCTCACTCACAAGTGGGAGTCCAACAATGAGAACACATGGACTCAGGGAGGGGCACAACACACACTGGGGCCTGTCGGGGTAGGATAGCAAGGGGAGTGTGAGCATTAGGACAAATCCCTAATGCATGTGAGGCTTAAAACCTAGACGACAGGTTGATGGGTACAGCAAATCACCATAGCACATGTATACCTATGTAACAAACCTGCACATTCTGCACATGTATCCAAGAACTTAAAATTAAATTAATTAATTAATATAAAAGGCTGTGTCACCAATTTCTGAAAGAATGTATCCTGATTCTGCTCGCTTTTCACCACCTCCATCACTACTTCACCCTCAGTCCAACACGTTATCTTCCACCTGCTCTGTGGCAATAGCTTCCTACTAATCTCATTCTTGGCCCCTTCTCCCATGCTGTATTGTTTTAAAGGATGTTTCTTTACAAAATTTTTCATAATACTAAAATATATACAAAAAACACTAGTAATCGCCCCTTACTATCCCTCCAGATACAGCAGTTATCAAGATTTTGACATTTGCTTCATCTCTCCCAAACATTGTAGTTTCACCCCTACACATTTCAGTGTGTATCACTATAATAGATATTATCTGTAATAATTACAAGGTAATCACTTATTAGTAGTAATAATTCTTGACATTATCTAATATTGAGTCCATAATTCAATTTCCCCAATTTTCTCAAAAATGCTTTTTACAGGCTGGATGCTGTGGCTCATGTCTGTAGTCCTAGCTCTTTGGGAGGCTGTGGTCAGAGGATTGCTTGAACCCAGGTGTTCAAGACCTGTCTGGGCAACATTGAGACCCATGATCATTTAAAAAAAAAACAATGAAACAGAGAGAAAAAAGGAAAAAAAATACTTTTTACAGTTGGTTTGTTTGATTCAGAAACCAAACAAGACCCATACATGACATATATCTTTAAGTCTCTTCTATCTTTAGTTTATTCTTAACCCCAAACCTACAATGAAACTTTAAAACAAGATCCCATCATCTTCCTGCTCATCACTTTTCAAGAGTTTCCCATCTCACTTGGAATAAAATCTGAATACCTTGCAAGACGCTACAAGATATGGCCCTGAGTAAGCTCTCCACCTTCATTCCCCCTCGCTCACTCTCATCATTCCGCTTGAGACGCACAGAACTTCCTGTTGTTCTTCCTCAATATGCCAGGCCCATGCCTAACTCAGGGGCCTCTGCGCATGCCATTTCCTGTCTGTCATGCTCTTCTGCCACATCTCTACATGTCTCGTTTATTTATCTAATTCAGGTATCAATTCAAATACCACCTCCTTAGTGATGCTTCCCTGATCAGTACCTAGAATAGTCCCCCATCAAACACACACAAAATCGTGTTTCTATTGCTTTATTCTACTTCA
The DNA here is from genome assembly GCF_049354715.1 of Callithrix jacchus. Taxonomy (NCBI): domain Eukaryota; kingdom Metazoa; phylum Chordata; class Mammalia; order Primates; family Cebidae; genus Callithrix; species Callithrix jacchus. The sequence goes on from NC_133515.1 coordinate 5,078,191, forward strand.
TCTTCATACCTGAAACTGCTTCCGTCTCCTCCACTAGAATGTAAGCTCCATGAGGACAGCGATCTCACTGTTTTATCTTTACTATATCACCAGCTTCTAGGATACAACCTGGCATGTAGAAGGCCCTCCATAATGTAGAAGAGAGATGAATGAATATGTACAGACATAGCTGTCTATACTTGAGGCTACTGCATGAAGTGCCCAGGACTCACATAAGTAAGTTTGGGTGGGAAGTTTCCATTTGTATACAGTGAACTAAGATCACAAGCATGCCACAAAATAAGTAAGCCAGGAAAAAATATTTCGTGAGGGATGTTATTGAAAGGCTTATAATACACCCTGTGAGGAGCCAAGCCAGCTGGTTGCATTAATAGCTTAACTGCCCCAGCACATAGAAGTAGCACCACCTGCTGTTATCATTTTGAATTGCAGCTACAGGAGTCCAAGAGAGAATGACTTAATCAGGCTGTTGTGAGTTTGTCATGATGAGAGACAGGTCATCTTTTCCAAAACCAAATAAAAGTAATGAGCAGCAAGTAGCCAACCTAACTGTCTGAACTAGCTGCCTAAGCTTCCCAGCACGGACTCTTCCCATCAACTTGTTCATACTTTCTCTTCAGCAGAGTTTATCTCTCGACTTCTGCTCCTTTGCCTACCTATTTATTAGATGCTCAGCTCAAGTCCCATCAAATCCATAAAAACCTTTCCACAGTGAATTTTACTCTCTGTGTTCTAATCTTCCACAGTATTTTTCTAACAGAAATATTTTGATACAGGAATTTATTGCTCAACTATTGATGTTTAGTTTTTCATGAGAGTTGTCTCATCCCTCATCCACTCAAACAGGTTATAAGCTCACCAGAAACAAACATGTATAGATATAAATTCTTATTAGAGGAATATAACTCATAACATTATATAAATATAGTATATGTTCACAATTATATGACTGTTGTATAAACTAAAAAATATTTATGATTAAGTGAATTACCCAGAAATGTCTGATGATGTGAAATCAAATGAATAAAAATCTTAAAAACAACTATCAAAGGATTAGAAATAATCTTTCATAAATCTTCATACAATGTAAGATGATGCAACCATAAACATTTAAGAATGATCTTAACACGCTGTTACAGAATAAACATAAGTGTATATGACTAAGTTTAAAAAGCAAGGTACAATTTTATTTTAATAATGAAGCAAGGTACAGAAGAATGTATATAATAAACCACCATTTGTGAACAAAATAGAAAAGGTAAAACAAAAATACACACATGCATTTGTTTGTATGTGCTCAGACAGACTCTGAAATGATATGGAAGAAAATGTTAACATCACTTGGGTCTGAGGAGGGAAACTGGGCTAGGAAGGAGTGTAGATGGGAGACTTGTACTTTCTGATTTTTATAACTATGTGACTATATTATCTGTTAAGAACATTTTTAAAACATTAAAACAACATAGCTATCACTAATTTGAAGAGAAAGTTATCAGTATTTCTTTTTCTTTGTTTCTCTTTTTTAAGGGGAGACAGTGTCTCACTCTGTCTCCCAGGCTGGACTGCAGTGATGCAATCATAGCTCACTACAGCCTTGACCTCCCAGGTTCAAGTGATCCTCCCCTACCTCAGCCCCCCGTCGCTGGGACTATAGGGAAGTCCCACTATGCCAGGTTAATGTTTCTTTTTTATTTTCTGGAGACACGAGGTCTCATTTGGTTGCCCAGGCTGGTCTCCTTTTTTCTTTTCTGCATCATTCCAATTTTGCTATCTGTGCCAATAGAGCAAGCACTTACCGGTACTCCTAAGTATTGGAGTGAAATCATAATTCTCAGAAAATCAAATTCTTGCCAACAGTTACTATTAAGCACATCTATATGACAAGTATCTATATTATTTAGAAATAAAAATCAATCATAACTCAGTAGAGAATTTCAGGGCTAGAACTCTGTGAATCATTTCATCTGAAGCATTATTTCACAAAGTTTTTTGCCTGGTTTGGCCCGGGCAATTCACAGGATGTCTATGGCTAAGCATTATTATATGTGAATTTTGAAACAAGTGATTTTATTAGCTATTTAATCACTTAAATTTTTAAAAATAAGATTAAATATTTCAATGTCTCCACAATCCACTCCACCATCCCCTCCAATTCCTCTCCTGCTTCGACATTCAATCCCTGAAGAAAATGAGCTATTCTTCTGTATATTGTCCTCCCTACCTCACCCTCAGCCAACTCCATCTGGCTGCCACTCCTATTACTCCCCAAAAACAGCTCTTGGGGGACTCCAACAGCTAAGTTGCAATGGCCTCCATATTATACATTCAAAATACCTCTTTCAGTCTGAACCTTGACTTTTCCAGAAGAAATCAATGCTGCTAAACAAGTTGTCTATTTAAAAAGAACTTTTTTAGCCCTCTGTCAGATGCGTAGATTGCAAAAACTTTTTCCCATTCTGTTGTTTGCCGTTTCACTCTAAAGATTGTTTATTTTGCCGTGCAGACGCTCTTAAGTTTAATTAAATCCCATTTGCCTATTTTGGCTTTTGTTGCCATTGCTTTTGTTGTTTAGTCATTAAGTCCTTGCCTATGCCTATGTCCTGAATAGTATTGTCCAGGTTTGCTTTATGGTGTCAGATCTTATGTTTAAAAAACAAACAACTCCATCAAAAAGTGGATGAATGATATGAACAGACACTTTTCAAAAGAAGACACTGATGCAGCCAACAAACATGAAAAAATGTTCATCATCACTGGTCACTAGAGAAATGCAAATCAAAACCACATTGAGATACCATCTCATGCCAGTTAGAATGACAACCATTAAAAAAATCTAGAGACAACAGATGCTGGAGAGGATGTGGAGAAATAGGAACACTTTTACACTGTTGTTAGGAATGTAAATTAGTTCAACCATCATGGAAGACACTGTGGTGATTCCTCAAGGATCTAGAAATAGAAATACCATTTGACCCAGCAAGCCCATTACTGGGAATATGCCCAAAGGATTATAACTCGATCTATTATAAAGACACATGTACATGTATGCTCATTCTGGTACTGTTTACAATAGCATAGACTTGTAGCCAACCCAAATACCCATAAATAAGAGACCGGATAAAGAAAATGTGGCACATACACACCGTGGAATACTATGCAGTCATAAAAAATGATGAGTTTGTGTCTTTTGTAGGGACATGGATGAATCTGGAAAACATCATTCTCAGCAAACTGACACAAGAACAGAAAAGCAAACACTGCATGTTTTCACTCATAAGCAAGAGCTGAACGATGAGAATACATGGACACAGGGAGGGGAACATCACACACCGGGGACTGTCAGGGGGTGGGGGGCTAGGGGTGTGATAGCATTAGGAGAAATACCTAATGTCCATGACAGGGTGATGAATGCAGCCAACCACCATGGCACATGCATACCTATGTAACAAACCTGCCTGTTCTGTACATGTACCCCAGAACTTAAAGTACAATTTTTATAAAAAGGTGTGTATTGACAAGTAAATTCTTAAGGTTTTTATGTGTAGTAAAATGTTAATTTCTTGAGGTGTTTTTTATTTAATTTTAAAATAAAAGAAAAAGCAATTTAATTTTTTTTATTTTAGAAAATTTATCTAGTTCTCAAAGCCTATATCAGGTAACGAGAAGGAAAAAAAGATTGGCCTGAGTTGTATCATACCTTGAAAACAATGCTTGGCTCCTGCTTACATTGCTACAGAATCATGGTAATGAGCAATCAGAACTTGCTTGAATCAGTGAATAGTGGTTTGATTGCTCTCATCCAGGATTTGGCAAATTTTTTTGTGAAAAGACAGATGGAAAATCATTTTGGCTTTGCAGTCCTTATGGTCTCTGTCACCTTACTCAACTCTGCTGTTGAAATGCAAAAGTAGCCACAGAAAATATGTAAATGACCAGTGTGACTGCTTTCCTTTAAGACTTTATTTACACAAAGAGGTGGCAGTCCACTTTTGGCCTACAGTCCATACTTTGGCAATCCAGACTTAAAGTATGCATTATCTGCAAGGAAAATGGGTGAACAAATGCACTAAATGTACAAATGAACTGAAACCCCTGAAAACTGGGATAATAGTTTGTAGATCATATCCTTATTTGAGCCTCCATTTGATCAGTGCCATCTGCATACTGTGACCTTTGCCAAAACTGGCAGGTTTAGTGCTATTCTAGCCCAGCAGCAAGCAAGGTGCTACCTCAGGTTCTAGGCACTACCCATGTGTGGACTTGTGTGGTTGGATGAGCAATGTCTCTGTGTAGACTCTGCTGCCTATGGACAGTTCTGCCCCCACCACAGCCAGCAGGCATCAGGGCTTGATGTGGGTACTGTTGATATTGCACCATCCTTGATATCTGGGGAGGGTCTCATATCCTCATCACCAGAGGACCCCCAACTTCCATTCCAGGCATTGCTGTAAATAAGCCAGCATCTTCTCTGGATCCCATGAGAACAGCTGCTAGGCTTCTTCAACATGACCATTACCTCTGATAGACTGCAATTAAGTAGATACAGCCAACTGGGCATTGTTTTAGTTCTATTTACCTGGAACCACACCAGTGTCAACAGAATTAGACTGTGACACCCTTGACAGAATGTATGAGGCACCCTCCATGGAGGCTAGGAGACACACTGGTCTCATGGAGTCATGTGGAGGCTCTCAGGAAGAACTGCTCTGCTCTACTCACAGGACTCACTCACTTCCACTTCAGAAGTACAGAGTCCTGCCTGAGTAGCTGGCTCACAGCCAATATCTGCCAGACACTAATAGCACCCTCCATCCCACCTCCTAGGTGACTTTTAGTTAACAGACTCCATTGAATTTAACACTTTTAAAATAACAATGTTGTTTCTGTTGGTGGTGTCTTCCCAGAGAGATGAAGTGTTCCCGAAGTCCATATTTCTCCTGGTTTACCAGGACTGCATCCTCCCACTTCTGTATTCCACACACCTGCCCCCATGCAATTGGGCAGAAGAAGACACCGAGGCTGCACAATGGGAAGTTACCACTGACTTCCTTCAGCTAAAACAAGAAAATCAGGGCACCCTCCAAGCCCTGCTATCACCAGATGAAGTTCATGAACCTTCTGAGCTTTCAGAGCAGAACTCTGGGCCTTCTTGGGTGAAGTGAGAAAGAATGTGGCATGCCAGTGGCAGCCCCTGCCCTCAGCTTTCTGTGGAATGCATGGATCCTTCACAATCACTTGAGTAAAATAATCATAAATTTAGCTTTTGACAAAGTCTTGCTTTTATAGAAATCTTCACTGGCAACTTAAAACTTAAGTAGTTGGTTTTGAAAAACAATTCTCTTTAAATTTAGATATAAAAGTATTCCTTATAAACATTTCATTTATGGTTTAAAACATATTCAAATTACTGCATAAACATTTCTTTAAAAATATGGCCTGTTAAAAAAATTGAGTAAATCCTAAATTATAAAGTGATGGTGACTGTGACTTTAGTATCCTGAGACTTTGCTGAAGTTGCTTATCATCTTAAGGAGATTTTGGGCTGAGACCATGGGTCTTCTAAATAAACAATCATGTCATCTGCAAATAGAAACAATTTGACTTCCTCTTTTTCTAATTGTATACCCTTTATTTCTTTTTCTTGCCTGATTGTTCTGGTTAGAACTTCCAGTACTATATTGAATAGGAGTGGTGAGAGAGGGCACCCTTGTCTAGCACCAGTTTTCAAAGGGAATGCTTCCAGTTTTTGCCCATTCAGTATGATATTGGCTGTGGGTTTGTCATAAATACCTTTTATTATTTCGAACTATGCTCCATTGATACCTAGTTTATTGAGAGTTTTTAGCATAAAGGGCTGTTGAATGTTGTCGAAGGCCTCTGCATCTGTTGAGGTGAGCATGTGGTTTTTGTCTTTGGTTCTGTTTATGTGGTGAATTACGTTTATAGACTTGTATATGTTGAACCAGCCTTGCATCCCCAAATGAAGCCTACTTGATCATGATGAATAAGCTTTTGATGTGCTGTTGCATTCTGCTTACCAGTGTTTTATTGAAGATTTTTGCATCCATGTTCATCATGAATATTGGCCTGAAGTTTTCTTTTTTAGTTGTGTCTCTGCCAGGTTTTGGTATCAGGATGATGTTGGTTTTATAAAATGAGTTAGGGAGTATTCCCTCTTTTTGTATTCTTTGGAATAGTTTCAGAAGGAATGGTGACTGCTCCTCTTTGTATGTCTGGTAGAATTCAGCTGTGAACCCGTCTGGTCCTGGACTTTTTTTGGTAGGTAAGCTATTAATTGCTGCCTCAACTTCCAACCTTGTTGTTGATCCATTCAGGGATTCAACTTCTTCCTGGTTTAGGCTTGGGAGGGTGTACGTGTCCAGGAATGTATTCATTTCTTCTAGATTTACTGGTTTATGTGCATAGAGTTGTTTGTAGTAATCTCTGATGGAAGTTTGTATTTCTGTGGAATTGGTGGTGATGTCCCCTTTGTCATTTTTTATTGCATCTAGTCGATTCTTTTCTCTTTTCTTTTTTATCAATCTGGCCAGAAGTCTGTCTATTTTGTTGATCTTTTCGAAAAACCAGCTCCTGGATTTATTGATATTTTGAAGAGACTTTGTGTCTCTATCTTCTTCAGTTCTGCTCTGATCTTAGTTATTTCTTGTCTTATGCTAGCTTTTGAATTTGTTCGATGTTGCTCCTCTAGCTCTTTCAATTTTGATGATAGGGTGTCGATTTTAGATCATTCCTCATTTCTCATGTGGGCATTTAACTTATTCTTACCATTACGCCAGGGCTGGCACATTTTAAATGAAAGAAAATACTAGCGAGTTTCTTTTAGTGAATGTATAACATAAAGGAAGATAAATCTTTTTTCAGAATATATTTTTTAGACACTCTTCCATGCTCATTTGAGAATGTGACAAAGGAAGTTGACAAATGTGCCCAACTTCAGAGTTTTTGACACATTGAAAAGTATAGGGACAGTAGAGAAAAAGCTTCAGTCATGCTTAGGCCAGAAAGTGAGGCACATCTGCAGGGGACAGACCCACAGGGGTGTGGGCATCTCTGCCATTAAGAGACTCCACCTTCTCTTCAGTCAGTGGAATCTCTTTTTTTTTTGTATGTTCAGTAGAGACGGGGTTTCACCATGCTGGCCATGCTGGTCTCAAACTCCTGATCTCAGGTGATCTTCCTGTCTCTCTTTGATTTTTTAAATGACATTTTTTGGCTTCCAAAGCAGGAAGAGGTTGTCAGGGAGCCAAAAACATCCTGGAAAGGAGTACATGGGGGTTCTGTGTCAAGGAGTGTAACTTAGCAACACACTGAATTAATTGTGAGAGCTATGGTGGTGGGGCCAGGCAGCAGCAGAGCAGCCAGCAGACCTTCGCCAAGTGGCCATGCTTGCGGTGCCTACCTGTGAGGCTGGGGGAACTCACCACAGCAGAACAATGGGAGGGTGGGCAGTGAGGGGAGTCTGGACTGTGAACTACATGGCCCACTCCTCCCTGCCTTCCCAGCCTCTTTTCATTGGTGAAGTGTCCTATCTGTCAGGCCCACAGAGGTGAGAAACGTTGCAGCTCCTTTTCCTGGGTGTTTGCGATGGATGGCTAGGGGCAGATGTTAAAGAGCAGGCATAGTCTCAGTCTTCAGTGGTATTGTGGTTGAATGTGCGAGGCTGGAGCAATTCACATAAAGCCAGTTGAAATATATACTACCATGTACAAATGGAGCAAATGTGACTTGCCAACTCAGTAGCAGTTGGGAAGCTCACCAGTTTAACAAAAGAAGGAGCCAGCCATGTTCTCTGCCAGTGGAGGGCTTTGTCAGTTTGCAGCATTATAGAATATCCTTTGCTGTGGACTGGCTCAGCTTCCTTTTGTGTGAAGCATTGCCAGTTGGGAGGCTTTCTTGGGTTGTGGAGGTGGTCAGAGATAGCTGTCACCTGGCCACTGTGTTCTACTTCCTTAAAACAAAGAGGCAGAGAGAGAAGCCTACTTACTTAGGGTACTGTGCATCTAAGGGTTACAATTGTTCATTCATTCATTTATTCAGCATGTATTCATGGAGCACCTCCTCTGCTCCAGGCATAGCACCAGGCTTTGAGGATGTGGTGAGAGCAGTCCTGATAAGATCTCTGTCCTTACGATACATAAGGTAGGCAGTAATCACACAACACCATCATCAGAATTGTTCTTGTATTTAAATTCCGACAGTACTGTGGACTGGGCTGTTAGTGGCCCTGTGGCAGGCACATAGTCAACAGTAAGTGTACAGGTGCACCATCCTACCCTCACTCTCACTCTCCAAACCCCACTGTCTGTTGTTGCCAACCAGCTGGATTCAAATAAATTTTCAGATGAATCCCTCACTATTTGAACTCCCACATCCACTGTCTGAAACTCAAGAACACATGGATTTGGCAACACTGTATCCCTGAAAACTCAGACTTGCTATGGGAATTCCAATATTTAGATAGCAAGTTTGGCTGACCCAAGGAGACCCGGTCTTAAAAACAAAGAAAAAAAATAAGTGAATTGTGAATAAAGGGCAACACTGTATCATAGGCAGCAACACGGAGGCCAGGAGTGCTCTGGCTTGGTGATTAATGACACTGAATGAGAGCATGCGAGTCTGTGTGCAGCAATATAAACAGAAATCATTAATGGAATACAGCTGACACTCAGGACTTTGGTAGTATGTCTGGCATTTAGTCCATTTCTCATACTCTGTAAGACAGACTGGACCTTAACCTGCTCATTTATATCTGACTTTCCCAGCAAAGATTTGCAGTGGAATGGAAAGACAGACAGAAGAGAAGTGATTTTAGGATTACAATTAGATGAACAAGTACTCATTAACATCTGCTGTATGCCAGAATTGTCCTAGATGTTTTCATATATATTATCTAATTTAATCCTCTCCAGCCACAAATGAAAAAACAAAGCTGTGATCACAGTAATCCTCAGTACTAGTGTTGTTTGCATGCCTTTCAGGATTAAGTCACCAAAGTCAAACTCTTAAGTCACCAATTTCCATGAGGTGGAAACCAGTCAACCCTTTGTAGATGAGTCTGGAAGACCCTTCTTCGGGGCCTGACATTCCCCACAACCTCACACCAGACTTTGACCTTGTGTCTAAATACATTCATACCTGCAGACCCAGAGACACATTGACTGGACTGGAAGGCGAACATGTTATTCTTCTACTTCCAAACTTCTGTCTCGCATAGGATCTCACTCATAATGCAGTGCACTACAAATCCTAGAGTGTTCTTATAAGTCACCCAGTTAGTGTGCTACACTTTGTTGCATTTAAGAAAACACCATGGCTGGGAACAGTGGCTCATGCCTGTAATCTCAGCACTTTGGGAGTTCAAGATGAATGGATCATGAGGTCAGGAGTTCGAGAACAGCCTGGTCAAGATGGTGAAACCCCGTCTCTACCAAAAATACAAAAATCAGCTGGGCATGGTGGTAAGCGCCTGTAATCCCAGCTACTTGGGAGGCTGATGCAGGGGAATTGCTTGAACCTAGGAGGCAGAGGTCGTAGTAAGCCATGATTGCACCACTGCCCTCTAGCCTGGGGAACAGAGCAAGACTCTGTCTCAAAAAAAGAAAGAAAGAAAGAAAATATCATTTGACAAAATGTAAACATATATACCAAAATTTTCATAAAGTTATTTGGTATATATGTAAGCATATATACCAAAATATTTTATAAAGTTATATAAAAAATGAATTCATATCTTCATTTCAGAATATACTAATCACTTCAGACGTTGGAAGTGGCTCAGGCCCTCTCAACTTAAGAGGCTAAGGGGCTGTGGGTTGTATTATTAGCTCCAGGAAATTTCATAGATGAGACATGAGCCTCAGAAGGGTTGTTTTTCCTCTTAGTTTACCTTAAGCTTTTTCTACAGTGCCATGTTATCCATGAGCAAATCAAAGGTATCCTACAGTTTGTAAAAGTGGCACAGTGCTTATTTGGAGCCTTTGGGAGAGGTGACAAGGAGTGGGATTTCTGGAGAAGTGCCTGCTTTCCTTGGATGAATCCTGTAAACAAGATGATGCAGGTGGTATTAGGGCCTCCCTTTCTCCCTAGTTTCTGTAGCCTGGGAAAAAGGGATGACCAATCTGGTTTGAGATCCACTGGGGTGCCCATTGCCTTTCCTTGCTCTTGGCTTCATTTTTCCAAACTCCTCTCTCCCTTAGCTCTCCCAGACCTGTGGCCTTGAGAGCAGGCCCTGGAATTCACTGTTCCTGCTATTTAGGTCAGGACGTGAACCCTTACAATTACCTAAGCCATCAGGGCAATCTTCCCCACGTCCTCCACACCAGGGAGCAGCAAGAGGCAGGGAAAAGGGACCCCAACCCCGAGCATTCTGGGCAGACTCTGGGACGCTAGCTCTTTCAGGGTGGGTCAGGAAAATAAAGGTTCACCAATTCAAAGGTGGAAAGGAAAAATAGTTCAGTCTTTGGGACCTGTCTTTGGTGTGAAAGGAGTTGCTTGCCTCTGGCTCACAGCCCTGCTGCAGCCAGCTCCACTGCTTGGCCCCAAACCCAGTTTTCCAGGAGGCACTGCTGGGAGGTGGGCCAGGGAGGGAAGGAGGATCTCCGCTTGGGGAAGCAGCCAGCCAGCCCAGCCCTTCTCAGGTGCCTGCCAGGGTAGCCCTCTCCCAAAGAGGGGGTACCTTTCTCCATTTGCCCCATGAGGAAAAGAGGAGAGGAGGACCAGGGAGAGGGATCTAGAGAAAAAAGGAAGCAGCAAGTCTCAGGGATGCACTAGAAGAGACAGCTTCTCCTCCCGCTTGGGACTGGGGGCTGAGAACTGCCCCACACCCCTAGGAGTGACTGAGGAGGGAGCCGGGCAAGACCCAGCCTTGTTAGTGAGCAGCTCTGTGGCCTTGGCTTGATCCCGTGATTCTGTCTCCTCACTTAGGAAAGGGCAAGACAGGGACGTGCAGGCTGTGGTGGGACAGGCTGTCTGCAGGTAGCTTGGCTCAGAGTCGGTCCTTAGAACACAGCCTTAGTCATGACCATGCAGCCCGAACTCACACTCTGGGCCCAGGGCAGTGGCTGTAGCTGGCATCCCCTGATGTAACGAAGATTTCTTAGTTGGAAAGTCTGGAAAGAGCCTCCAGCTCTGATTGCCTCCTGCCCCAGCCTGTGCCACACCCACCTGCCCCACCCCCCCCGACTCCTCTCTGGACAAGCAGAGCTGTCCCTGCCACTGGGCCTCTCGCTGGGGACCTGTTGGCTGCAGTGAGTGGAAGGACCTGCTCAGCTGGACCAGTTTTTTTCCCTGCCCAGGCCCAGTGGGTGTGTTGGGTAGGAGGTGATATTTGACGGCTGCACTTCGGCAGCTGCCTCAGAGCCACTGTGCCTGGCACGGGCTGACAACATGGCCTTGGGCGACCTCCCACCACGCACTGTGACTGTCCGCCTGCTGTGCCCTTGGGGAGCTGGTAAGTGTGGCCCAGCCACTTGCATAGGGAGAAAGAGACAGGGAAGCTGGCCTGGGGGCCAGACCCAACTGCGCTCCCCTCCCAGGAGAAGACGAACCCAGGCTCAGAGCGGATGCAGCTGCAGGCAGTCAGTAGATCCCACTCCGTGACCTCCCTTAGGTGGCAAGTGTGGCTTTCCTCCAAAACAAAACCCGCTATGAGTCAGGGACTGGCAGGCCTCCTGGCTGTTAGAGGCTGGGGGAGCACTACTGAAATACCAGGCCAGGGTCCTCAGGAAGATGCTGGAAATGGATTTTTATTACATGGGTTCTTTTGTCCAACATTTGTGCCTTTCTGAAGTTTGAAGTGCAGAGGCTGTACCTGTCCTTCTGAGAGCAAGTCTTCAGCATTAATTATCATGCCAGCTGACTTTGAACTTTGCAGGGTCCGCACACAAGGTAGCTTGTGGCAACATCTGCCATCAAACAGTCATGTGAGGCACCCTGGTTACAAGTGAGAACCTGTCGCTGTGTTACACTCTGGGGTGCCATACAGCTGACGGTGGCCCTGATCTCTGCAGAACCTGGCGTGCTCCATCTGCAGAGCTGCTCAAGTCCCCTCTGAGCCAGCTGGTACCACACCCTCTTCACTGAGGGGCACACTCAAGTCTGAGTTCCAATCAGAGCAAAGGAGTGTGCCTTGTTTTTCCAACACCTTCTGAAATATCTAGCTTATGGGTGATATTCTCTTGCCCACCCTTAATTTGGCAGTGCTATCTGTGAACAGGGAGAAAAAGATAGACAGTGAATCCCGTTCTAAATTAGACATGACCAGCCCTTCTCACTCTGACTCATCTGCCTTGGCGGTTGAGTGACTTTTAGGCAAACTGGCTAAAGTGTGGCCATCAATGGCAGTCAAAAAGGGAACCAGGCAGGGTGGGCCTAGCATCTGTGTGGCTCTGGCTGAAGCCCCACTTCAGAGGCAGGCTTCTGCCAGGGCTGCCACCCCAGGCACAAGCATGGGCATCTTGCCAGAGTGGCAACATTGTTGTGCTCTGGTGAGTCCTGTGTGCCAGCCCCCCACCTGAAACAGCCACGTGAGCAGCCAGGGTACTGACTGACTCCAGCTCTTCCTGTTGAGCCTGCACTCTATGTCAGACCTGCAAGCCCCCAGTGGCTCCCTGTCTGCCGGGGATAGACTCACGAGCATTTCCTCCCCACAGTCCGACGGCGGCCCCAGCAAGGGGTCCAGGTCAGTCTGTCCAGGTCAGTGAGGGGTCCAGACTGTCACTGAGAGTTGGACCTCAAAGAACAGGCTTTTCCAGGCTAGGGATGAGGGGCAGGAGAGGGAAAGGCCTAGAGGTCAGGGGAGAGCAGCTGACGGGGGGCTAGAGGGATGAAACTTCTAGAATCAGGGAAGTACCCAAGGGGAGGATTGTGAGACTATCTTCAGGGTTTCCACCTGCCCTGCTCCTGCCGGGGGAACTCCTGGAAGAGCAAAGTGCATGCTCCTGTTTGGCTCTGGGGCATAAGTGGTTTGGTAAGGGGGTGAGGGGCTCAATGACAATCAAAACTGACATTAGCTTAATCTTCTCTCTTTATTTGTGTTATTAAGTAACGTTGGATAGTGCAGGAATAGTGCAGAAAGTTCTGTGTGCTCTTCACTCAGCTGCCCCTAATGCCCACATCTTCGGTGGTACAGCTTTTGAAATCAGGAAACTAACACTGATACTGCACTTTTGGGCATTCTATAAACCTCTCTCCAGTTTGCTCATTTCCCCACTACTGTTGTTTCTCTGGTCCAGGGTCCTGACCAGGATCCCACACTGCATTTAGCTCTCCTAGCTCTTCATCTCCTTTAATCTGGGACAATACCTCCATCTTTATCTTGACCCTTGAAGAGTTCTGATCAGTTATTTTTGTACAATGTCTTTCCATTTGGTCTTGTCTAATGTTTCCTCATTACAACTTGTGTTTTTTTGAGACAAGTTTTGCTCTTGTTGCCTGGGCTGGAGTGCAATGGCATGATCTCGGCTCACTGCAACCTCCACCTCCCGGGTTCAAGTGATTATCCTGCCTCAGCCTCCCAAGTAGCTGGGATTACAGGTGCATGCCATCAAGCCTGGCTAATTTTTTGTGTTTTTAGTAGAAACAGGCTTTCACCATGTTAGTCAGGCTGGTCTCGAACTCCTGACCTCAGGTGATCAGCCTGCCTTGGCCTCCCAAGGTGCTGGGATTACAGGTGTTAGCCACCATGCCCAGCCCATTTATTTTTAATTCATGAGTAATCCTATTCATTATCAAAAATTGTGAAAGCACGGAAATATTATGCAATCCATATTTGTGCCCATACTCACGTACGTGCACATCCCTATTTGATGGGGTTATTCTGGACCTCCCATTCTCACCTGCTTTTCCCATAAATGAGTGTTCCTACCATGGAAGTAGAATCATGTCTGCCTTATATCCAGGGTGAGGGATGGGGAGGTAAATGGGAGAAGGGGAGAACGTCAAGGTGGGTGAGTGATTCTAATCCCATTGAGCAGAATATATGCTGGCTGGAAAGGTGAATGCAGAATCAGCCTAGCACAGTTCCCCCTCTGCCTCAGTCTCCTGGGTGTGCAGCCACTGCTGCCCACTGGGGCTGACCCCAGAGCACCAGGCCTTAGGGGCCCAGCAGATCCTGTCTGAGGGCCTGAGACCTCATGGACAGGCCTATGTTTTTCTAAGGATGTGAGTTCAGAAAGTGGGTCATAACACCAGGCCAGCAAAGAGGGACAGAAAATGCGAAATCCAGTCAAGGGATCTGTGATTCGGATGCTGTCCATGGTGGGGGCAGCCCAGGGAGGACCTTCTCCTTGAGGGAATTCAAGAGAAGGCCCATGCTGCTGACCTTCCATATGAACGAAGGGCCAAAAACACCAGGAAAGCCATCAGTCAGGAGCTCAAACGAGGCCCAGGCTGCTCCGCCGGCTCCCCTAGGCCCCAAACCACCCCACTGGCCAGGATGGCTCCCCTGTGCTACTTGATGATGACAGACTTGAATGGGCCTGACCCTGGGAATCTGCACTTTCTACCACTTCTGCTCCCCTGAGCTTGCTGTCATAGATTGCTGCCTAAAATAGTTGATTTTCAAGACTTTGTCATTAAAATTCACATTTTTAAACTCTTTATTTTGTAATAATTATAGATTTATAGGAAGTTGCAGAGATAGTTCAGACAGGCCTTCTGTTCCATCCCCAGCCTCCCTCAGTGACTGCATCTTTTCTAAGGATAGTACAGTATCAGAGCCAGGAAGCTGCCCTTCGGGCCTTGCAACTCCACTTTTCTCACGTGTGAGGATTCAGGGAATCACCACCACATCGAGACACAGGGCTGCCTGCTGCTCACCACAAAGAGCTCCCTTGTGCTAGCATTTTAGGGAGTCCCTCCACCATCCTGGCCTCCCTCACCGTCTTCTAAACAGATCCCTGGAAGCCATTACTTCCACACCTATAATTTGGTTATTTCCGTAAATTCATGTAAATCAGTGGAACCATGCAGTATGTGAGCTTCAAGGGTAGCTTCTTCCACCCAGCATGATGCTCTGTAGCCCATCTGAGCTGCGACGGCATCAGTAGCTCACTGCTGCTTACTGCTGAGTAGCGTCTGTGGAATGGATTCACTGGCGATCATTCAAACATCCACCGATTGAGAAACAGTTAGCTTGCTTCCAGTTCTCGGCTGTTCCAAATAAAGCTGCTGTGAACACTCTTGTGCAGCCTTTTCTGTGAGCGTAATGTTCATTTCTCTGGGGAAAATGCCCTGTATGATTGTTGGGTGTAATAAGTATATGCTTTATTACAAAACTGAGAAACTGCTTTCCAGAGCAGCTGGAAAATAACTTTGCATTTTACATTCCCGCCAGTAACTTAAGAGACTGTAGCATTAAAGTTCATGTTTTATTTTTTTTTATTGCATTTTAGGTTTTGGGGTACATGTGCAGAATATGCAAGACATTTGCATAGGTACACACATGGCAGTGTGTTTTGCTGCCTTCCTCCCCTTCACCCACATTTGGCATTTCTCCCCAGGCTATCCCTCCCCAGCTCCCCCCCCCGCTGGCCCTGCCCTCTTCCCCCCAATAGACCCCACTGTTTGGTACTCCCTTCCCTGTGTCCTTGTGTTCTCATTTTTCATCACCCACCTATGAGTGAGACTATGCGGTATTTCATTTTCTGTTCTTGTGTCAGTTTGCTGAGAATGATGTTCTCCAGATTCATCCATGTCCCTACAAACGACACAAACTCATCATTTTTGATTGCTGCATAATATTCCATGTTGTATATGTGCCACATTTTCCCAATCCAGTCTATCATCAATGGGCACTTGGGTTGGTTCCAGGTCTTTGCTATTGTAAACAGTGCTGCAATGAACATTCATGTGCATGTGTCCTTATAGTAGAATGATTTATAGTCCTTTGGATATATACCCAGTAATGGGATTACTGGGTCAAATGGAATTTCTATTTCTAAGGCCTTGAGGAATCGCCACACCGTCTTCCACAATGGTTGAACTAATTTACACTCCCACCAGCAGTGTAAGAGTGTTCCTATTTCTCCACATCCTCTCCAGCATCTGTTGTCTCCAGATTTTTTAATGATCGCCATTCTAACTGGCATGAGATAGTATCTCAATGTGGTTTTGATTTGCATCTCTCTAATGACCAGTGATGATGAACATTTTTTCATATGTTTGTTGGCTCTTGTATGTCTTCTTTTGTAAAGTGTCTGTTCATATCCTTTGCCCATTTTTGAATGGGCTTGTTTGTTTTTTTCTTGTAAATCTGTTTCAGTTCTTTGTAAACTCTGGATATCAGCCCTTTGTCAGATGGGTAGGCTGTAAAAATTTTTTTCCATTCTGTTGGTTGCCGATTCACTCTAGTGACTGTTTCTTTTGCCGTGCAGAAGCTGTGGAGTTTGATTAGGTCCTATTTGTCTATTTTGGCTTTTGTTACCAATGCTTTTGGTGTTTTGGTCATGAAGTCCTTGCCTACTCCTATGTCCTGAATGGTTTTGCCTAGATTTTCTTCTAGGGTTTTTATGGTTCCAGGTCTTATGTTTAAGTCTTTAATCCATCTGGAGTTAATTTTAGTGTAAGGTGTCAGGAAGGGGTCCAGTTTCTGCTTTCTGCACATGGCTAGCCAGTTTTCCCAACACCATTTATTAAACAGGGAATCCATTTCCCATTGCTTGTTTTTGTCAGGTTTATCAAAGATTGTATGGTTGTAAATATGTTGTGTTGCCTCCGATGCCTCTGTTTTGTTCCATTGGTCTATATCTCTGTTTTGGTACCAGTACCATGCTGCTTTGATTACTGTAGCCTTGTAGTATAGTTTGAAATCCGGTAGTGTGATGCCCCTGCTGTGTTCTTTTTGCTTAGAACTGACTTGGCTATGCGGGCCCTCTTTTGGTTCCATATGAAGTTCATGGTGGTTTTTCCAGTTCTGTGAAGAAAGTCAGTGGTAGCTTGATGGGGATACTGTTGAATCTGTAAATTACTTTGGGCAGTATAGCCATTTTCACGATATTAATTCTTCCTAACCATGAACATGGAATGTTTCTCCATCTGTTTGTGTCCTCTCTGATTTCATTGAGTAGTGGTTTGTAGTTTTCCTTGAAGAGGTCCCTTACGTTCCTTGTGAGTTGTATTCCAAGGTATTTTATTCTTTTTGTAGCAATTGTGAATGGCAGTTCGTTCTTGATTTGGCTTTCTTTAAGTCTGTTACTGGTGTAGACGAATGCTTGTGATTTTTGCACTTTAATTTTATATCCTGAGACTTTGCTGAAGTTGCTTATCAGTTTCAGGAATTTTGAGGCTGAGGTGATGGGGTCTTCTAGGTATACTATCATGTCGTCTGAAAATAGTGACAATTTGGCTTCCACCTTTCCTATTTGAATACCCTTTATTTCTTTTTCTTGCCTGATTGCTCTGGCTAGAACTTCCAGTACTATATTGAATAGGAGTGATGAGAGAGGGCATCCTTGTCTAGTGCCGGATTTCAAAGGGAATGCTTCCAGTTTTTGCCCATTCAGTATGATATTGGCTGTTGGTTTGTCATAAATAGCTTTTATTACTTTGAGATATGTTCCACCGATACCGAGTTTATTCAGGGTTTTTAGCAAAAATGGCTGTTGAATTTTGTCAAATGCCTTCTCTGCATCAATTGAGATAATCATGTGGGTTTTGTTTTTGGTTCTGTTTATGTGGTGAATTATGTTTATAGACTTGCGTATGTTGAACCAGCCTTGCATCCCCGGGATGAATCCTACTTGATCATGATGGATAAGTTTTTTGATGTGTTGTTGCAATCGGCTTGAGAGTATTTTATTGGAGATTTTTGCATCTATGTTCATCATGGATATTGGCCTGAAGTTTTCTTTTCTTGTTTGGTCTCTGCCAGGTTTTGGTATCAGGATGATGTTGGTCTCATGAAATGATTTGGGCAGGATTCCCTCTTTTTGGATTATTTGGAATAGTTTCCAAAGGAATGGTACCAGCTCCTCTTTGTGTGTCTGGTAGAATTCGGCTGTGAACTCATCTGGACCTGGACTTTTTTTGTGTGGTAGGCTCTTAATTGCTGCCTCGACTTCTGACCTTGTTATTGGTCTATTCATAGTTTCAGCTTCCTCCTGGTTTAGGCTTGGGAGGACACAGGTGTCCAGGAATGTATCCATTTCTTCCAGGTTTACTAATTTATGTGCATAGGTTGTTTGTAATATTCTCTGATGATGGTTTGAATTTCTGTGGAATCTGTGGTGATTTCCCCTTTATCGTTTTTTATTGCATCTATTTGGTTGTTCTCTCTTTTCTTTTTATCAATCTGGCTAGTGGTCTGTCTATTTTGTTGATCTTTTCAATAAACCAGCTCTTGGATTTATTGATTTTTTTGGGGGGTTTTTCGTGTCTCTATCTCCTTCAGTTCTGCTCTGATCTTAGTTATTTCTTGCCTTCTTCTAGGTTTTGAGTTTTTTTTATCTTGCTCCTCTAGCTCTTTCAATTTTGACGATAGGGTGTCAATTTTGGATCTCTCCACTCTTCCCTTATGGGCACTTATTGCTATATATTTTCCTCTAGAGACTGCTTTAAATGTGTCCCAGAGATTCTGATATGTTGTGTCTTCGTTCTTGTTGGTTTCAAAGAACTTCTGTATTTCTGCCTTCATTTCATTATTTATCCAGTCAACATTCAAGAGCCAGTTGTTCAGTTTCCATGAAGCTGTGCGGTTCTGGGTTAGTTTCTGAATTCTGAGTTCTAACTTGATTGCACTAATGTCTGAGAGACTGTTTGTTATGATTTCCGTTGTTTTGCATTTGCTGAGGAGTGCTTTACTTCCAATATTTGGTCAATTTTAGAGTAGGTGTGATGTGGTGCTGAGAAGAATGTATATTCTGTGGATTTGGGGTGGAGAGTTCTGTAAATGTCTATCTATCAGGTTTGCTTGTTCCAGGTCTGAGTTCAAGCCCTGGATATCCTTGTTGATTTTCTGTCTGGTTGATCTGTCTAATATTGACAGTGGAGTGTTAAAGTCTCCCACTATTATTGTGTGGGAGTCTAAGTCTCTTTGTAAGTCATTAAGAACTTGCCTTATGTATCTGGGTGCTCCTGCATTGGGTCCATATATGTTTAGGATCGTTAGCTCTTCTTGTTGTATTGATCCTTTTACCATTATGTAATGACCTTCTTTGTCTCTTTTGATCTTTGTTGCTTTAAAGTCTATTTTATCAGAGAAGGGGAATTGCAATTCCAGCTTTTTTTTTTTTTTTTTTTTTTTTTTTTTTTTTTTTTTTTTTTTTTGCTCTCCATTTGCTTGGTAAATCTTCCTCCATCCGTTTATTTTGAACCTTTGTGTATCCTTGCCTGTGAGATGGGTTTCCTGGATACAGCACACTGATGGGTTTTGGTTTTTTATCCAATTTGCCAGTCTGTGTCTTTTGATTGGTGCATTTAGCTCTTTTACATTTAAGGTTAATATTATTATGTGTGAATTTGATACTGCCATTTTGATGCTAGCTGGCTGTTTTGCCCATTAGTTGATGAAGATTCTTCATTTTGTTGATGCTCTTTAGCATTTATTGTGTTTTTGTAATGGCTGGTACTGGTTGTTCCTTTCTATGTGTAGTGCTTCTTTCAGGAGCTCTTATAAAGCAAGCCTGGTGGTGACAAAATCTCTGAGTACTTGCTTGTTCACAAAGGATTTTATTTTTCCTTCACTTATGAAGCTCAGTTTGGCTGGATATGTAATTCCGGGTTGAAAGTTCTTTTCTTTAAGGATGTTGAATATTGGCCCCCACTCTTTTCTGGCTTGTAGAGTTTCTGCCAAGAGATCTGCTGTGAGTCTGATGGGCTTCCCTTTGTGGCTGACCCGACCTTTCTCTCTGGCTGCCCTTAGTATTTTCTCCTTCATTTCAACCCTGGTGAATCTGAAAACTCTTGGGGTTGCTCTTCTTGTGGAGTATCTTTGTGGTGTTCTCTGTATTTCCTGGATTTGAGTGTTGGCCTGCCTTGCTAGGTTGGGGAAATTTCCTGGATAATATCCTGAAGAGTATTTTCCAGCTTGGATTCATTCTCTTCATCCCCTTCTGATACACCTATCAAACATAGGTTAGGTCTCTTCACATAGTCCCACATTTCTTGGAGACTTTGTTCATTCCTTTTTGCATTTTTTTCTCCAATCTTGGTTTCTCATTTTATTTCATTGAGTTGATCTTTGATTTCTGATATTCTTTCTTCTGCTTGGTCAATTCGGCTATTGAAACTTGTGTTTGCTTCACAAAGTTCTCGTGTTGTGTTTTTCAGCTCCTTCAATTCATTCATATTCCTCTCTAAGTTATCCATTCTTGTTATCATTTCCTTGAATCTTTTTTCAAGGTTCTTAGTTTCTTTGCATTGATTTAGAACATGTTCTTTTAGCTCACAGAAGTTTCTTATTACCCACCTTATGAAGTCTGATTCCATCATTTCGTCACAGTCATTCTTCGTCCAGCTTTGTTCCCTTGCTGGTGAGGAGTTTTAGTCCTCTGTAGGAGGCGAGGTGTTCTGGTTTCAGGTGTTTTCCTCCTTTTTGCGCTGGTTTCTTCCCATCTTTGTGGATTCATCCACCTGTCGTCTGAGTAGTTGCTGACTTTTCGATTGGGTCTCTGAGTGGATGCCCAGATTGTTGATGATGAGGTATTTCTGTTACTTGGTTTTCCTTCTACCAGTGTAGCTTCTCTGCTGTACAACTGCTGAGGTCCACTCCAGGCCCTGCTTGTCTGGTGTACGCCTGTAACAGCTGCAGAACAGTGAGGGATGCTACCAGTTTCTTCTTCTGCTATCTTTGTCCCAGAATGATGCCTGCCTAATGTCAGTCTGATCAGTCCTTTTTGAGGTGACTCTGAATATACAGGGGTCAGGGAGCTGCTTGAGGAGACGGTCTGTATTTATAGGAGCTCAAGTGCCGAGCTGTGAGCTCTGTTGTTCATTCAGGGCTGTTAGGCTGCTACGTTTATGTCTGCTGCAGCAGAACTCTTAAAACCCCTTTTTTTTCCTCAGATGCTCTGTCTCGGGGAGTTGGTGCTTTCTTTATGAGTCTCTGTTGCACTATCCTGCCCAGCTAGGAGGCAGTCTAGTCACTGTTTGCTTGCCGAGGTTCCACCTTGCTGGCATGGGGTCCGCTCTGTTGTTGCGGGCTCTGCCCTGCTGCCACGGGCTCTGCCCTGCGGCAGAGTCTCTCTGTTATGGCGGGTTGCCTCTGCAATGGCAGGCTGCGTCAGCAATGGGCATGTACCTCAGTAGGGGAAGATCGCCTCAGTAATGGCAGACGCCCCACCCCCACTGAGCTGCACCATCCTGGGTTCAGCTGTGCCCGCAGTGAAACTCTCCACCTGGAGCATTTCGGATTGCCGTTTTATTTGTTCCTGTGGGGGTGAAACCCACCGAGCCTGCTTGCCTGGCTCCCTGCCTCAGAGTGCCTTTCTTTTTTTTAAGTTGAATGGATGGCTCTCTCCCAGGTGTTTCGGTTGCCCGCTGTTAGGGCACCGGGACCTGTGTGATTTCCTGTGCAGCGAGCCACTGCACTAGCTCAAATGCCACTTCCCAGGAATCTCCTGGTCTGTCTCACTGTCCAAGTCCTGTTTAATCAGATGGATATGCTAATCTGCCCTCCCAAATCTCAGATTGCCGGTTTAGCAGGGCACCCGGAGCAGTGTGTTTTGTGCGGAGTGTTGCGGAGCGCCACTGTGCTGTGGCCCCAGCCGAAGCAGCCGCAACAGCCAAAACGGCTGCACTTGTGTCCCGTGTCTCTCCTACACCTGGGAATTTCCCCGTTCTGTGGGCAACAAAGATCCATCTGGAAATGCGGCTTTGACTCACTCACCCTCTGCGCGTTCACTGAGAGCTGGGATCCTGAGTTGTTCTTACCATGCCATCTTGAATCAATCTCCTAAAGTTCATGTTTTATGCAATTTACTGGTGAATTTAGATTTCTTATTTAAAAACAACATGAATTTCTAAATGTAACCTCCAAGTGCAAGGAAGCTTTGCATGGATGATTGTTAAAATGAGAACAGACATCCATTTATTTTCTCTCTCCTTCATGCAGCAAGTGTGTGTGCCTCACAGACCTGCCCTTCTCTGGGCCAGCTGTCTGCAGGTGCTGAAGGACGACCACAGCATTACCTGTGTGGTATGAGCTGACTCTTCAGCTCTTTTACGAGCTGAATGGTGGAAGCTGCAAGCTCACCCAGGTGACTGTGACCAGGGAAATGCTTTATGAACGGGAGTCCAGTAAATTCTTTTATCTGTCAACCTTGTCACTAGTTGACTTAGGAGATTTTTGACTCATTAAAAAAACAGCTAAGATTTCTAGAGGCTCAGAAAGTTAAACGAGGAGTCCGTGCAAACACTTTGATGTTGGATGTTTTCTTTGAACTGCTTAACTTGCCTGCACATGGGTCAGAGGGAAATCCTATGAGGTATTAGAAGTTCATCCCGAGCTCTTCCAGCTCAGCACATTTATCATGTCTTACCCAATGTCCGTCATTCTAACCTGTGGCTGCTTTTACTATCGCCTTCATTCTAACCTGTGGCTGCTTTTACTCTGTTTAAAGAGCCTATTTGAAATTCACTGAAGCCAATCTTAGGAGCCTCCCAGGATCCCCTAGGACTCTGTGTGGACTGAAAGTGACTGAATGGGTCTGCAGGAAGGCATCAGGGCTCCTATAAGGCCTGGACTCAGTCAAGTATCTTCCCCTTCCTTCTAACATTTCCTTAGGAGCTGAGTTTTCCAAAAGGAAAAATCATCTCCCTTGCTTTCCTCTGTCCCCTTGTCAGCTCTCCATACTTCCAGGAGCAGCAAAAGTTAACTCAATTTGCCCCAGTTTTATTTCATCATGTGCCTTTCACACTTCTGCCTTTTTGCTCTTCTCCCTCTTTCACTCCTCTCACTGCCACACAGCCTCTTCCCATCCTGGGCCAGGATCCCACAGGACACAGCCCTTCCTTCCCTTCTGTTCTCCTGCAGGATGGAAGCCACCAACCTCTGTGCCCATGGGACCCCTGAGTCCAGTTGGAATGATGCCTGAGGGTATTCCCTGGAAGACAAGGAAGGGAGAACACAGGGAAAGGGAAGGCCTTGGCCTGGGAAAGAGCAAGGCCTCCCGGGAGAGCCGATGAGAGGGGCCATGGGATGGGAGTTGGGGAAGCCTCCCACGCTGGCTGTGGCCACCTTGGCTGCCCTCTGCCAGGCCCAGCCCCTACTCTGGGAGACCACAGTGTGTTCAGGTTCAGTGAAATAGAGTCAGTTAGGATGGGGTCCAAAGCCTGCCTGGCTCTGCTGCCTCATGACTGTGAGACCCTGGGCAGGTTACTTAACCACTCTGAACAGCAGTTTTCTCGACAATGGAAAGAGTAACAGGAAAGAGAAGCCAGGATCCTGTAAGACAGCTGTGGGGTTTGGATACGGACTTCACAGGACATGTCAGGACAGGGCGAGTGAGTGCTCCATAACGTCAGCCCCTACTACTTTGTCCTTGGTGGTCACTGGGCCTCTTATTAGAAAGTGAGGGTCTCAAATGGGACCTAATTAAACTAAAGAGCTTCTGCGCAGCAAAAGAAACTATCAACAGAGTAAACAGGCAACCTACAGAATGGGAGAAAAATTTTGCAAACTATGTATCTGACAAACATCTAGTATCCGGTATTTATAAGGAATTTAAACAAATTTACAAGAAAAAAAACCTCATTAAAAAGTGGGCAAAGGACGTGAACAGACACTTCTCAAAAGAAGACATTCATGTGGCCAATAATCATATGAAAAAGCTCGTTATAACTGATCGTTAGAGAAAATTAAAACCCCAGTGAGATATCATCTCACACCAGTCAGAATGGCTATTATTAAAAGTCAAAAAATAACAGATGCTGGTGAGGTTGTGGGAAAAAAGGAACACTTTTACACTGTTAGTGGGAGTACAAATTAGTTCAACCATTGTGGAAGACAGTGTGGCAATTCCTCAAAAACCTAAAGATAGAAATACTATTCAACCCAGCAATCCCATTACTGGGTATATACCCAAAGGAGTATAAGTCATTCTTTTATAAAGACACATGCACACACATGTTCATTGAGGCACTATTCACAATAGCAAAGACACAGAATCAACCTAAATGCTCGTCAATGATAGACTAAAGAAAATGTGATACATACACATGATGGAATACTATGCAGCCATTTAAAAAGAATGAGATTATGTCCTTTGCCGGAACATGGATGGAGCTGCAGGCCATTATCCATAGCAAACTATAGCAGGAACAGGAAACCAAATACCACATGTTCTCCTTTACACGTGGGAGCTAAGTGATGAGAACACATGGACACACAGAGGGGAACGACACACCCTTGGGTCTACCAGAGGGTGGAAGGTGGGAGGAGGGAGAGAATCAGGAAAAATAACTAACGGATACTAGGCTTAATACCTGGGTGATGAAATAATCTGTACAACAAACCCCCATGACACACATTTACCTATGTAACAAACCTGCACATCCTGCACCTGTGCCCCAGAACAGAAAAAAAAGTTTAAAAAAGGTCTCTTATAAAACAAATACAAATTGTAAGTCAGCAAGTGTTTATTGAGATGCTACCACTCTGTGCTCTGCTCTTAGGGGGATAGAAAAATAAGACAGTCATCAGGGGGATAAGGTAAGGCATGGGCTTCTCCCTGAATGAATGGTGCAACTGGCACAAACTGAGTGTGCGACCAGCACCCCAGGGCAGGAGGCAGGTGAAAAGCAGAGGCTGCACAGCCACAGCTGCCCAGAGGCCCCAGGAACCAGAATGGCATCAAGACAAGCTGACTCAAAGAGGAGGTTGGCATTCTTGTAAGACTTAGATTGAGGGGCTACACATTTGCTTGTTCAGAGGGGGACTGCCTAGGACCAGGAGGTAAATATATAAAGCCTGGATATAAGGGAAAAGGAAGACTAAATCCCAAGTATGCATTCAACCAATATTTGTTGAGCAGCTACTGCCATCTGCCAAGCACTGGTTATACAAAAATGAACAAGACAGACATGGCCCCCGCCTTGTGGAGGTTGACAGCTAACGAGAGAAATGGAAAACAGCCAAGGGAACCAATAAAGATTGCTGTGCCCATCACAGTCCAGCAGGAAACAGAAGCCACGACCAGTACTTCACATGGAGGGGATTCAGCACAGGGGCTTGTTGACACAGTTGCTGGAAGGCAGAAAGAGCAGAGAGGAGGTCCTGAATAACCCAGAGAATAATACTCACTCACAGCAGCTGCCACCCACCCCCAGAGTCAGGCACAGGAGGGTAACGGGGTCTGCTGTTCAAACTCTAGACAAAGCAATCCCTGCCTCGCTGGTGCACAGACCTGTGCAGGGGTGCTGGAAGACAGTGGTCACCCCAGAAAGGGCACAGGGATCCTCGTCTGTAGCTGTTGCTGCTGCTGCTGGAGACAGTGGCAAGCCTAGAAAAGGCAGCAGGAAACCCTACACTTCTCCTAACATCCCAGCCTCCCTCCAAGTCTTCTACTTCCAGAATCTAGCAAGGACCCAGCTGCCAAGAAAGCCCACATCACGGAGCACAGAGACCCTCCGAACCAGCTGGCCCGGTCCCTCTTCCACCCCTGGCTCTGCCAGTGTCTGAATTTCCAGCCCTGGTCTTTCCCTGACCTTCCAGCCAGTCCACAAGCAACCTTCCCTTCCCTCTCCACTCAGCCAAGACAGACAACCAGGCACCCTGCCAGAGAGCCAGCCCACCTGGAGGGCCCACAGAAGTGACAGGTGCCCTGAAGGAAGCCGCTGGCTGCTGTGATGGAGCCTAAGAGGGAGGGCCCAGGCAGTCTGACCTGCTGGACCCAGGGGCTCTTTCCCTGGAGAACTTTCCCCTGGGCAGGGCAGATCTGTGGGAGTCAGGAGAGGCTTCTAGAATGTTGCCCAGACTAGCAACTAAAAGGCCAAGAGCCAGAGTTGGGAGGAATTCCAAGGGCCCCCGCATCTCTTGGCCCCATCTCTCTCCAGCCTCTTCCCTGCCTCGTCCATCCTGCCAGCCAGCCCCCAGCCTCAGGCCCCCATCGCCTCCTGAAAAGACCAGCCTGTCCCTCAGTCATCACCTGGCCCCTGACAAGCTGTCCCTAGAAGATACAAGCTGGGCCACAGAGTGCAGACTCAGTGGGCTCCTGTCCAGAGGGCCAGGTACCATGGGTCTGGGACTGCATAATCTTCAGGTCTCTCAGACCCTCGCCTGTGCTAGATTCTCTGAGCTTTACTTCTCTGTCTTGCCACTGTTTACAGCTTTCCCCATCCGCCCATTGGGACCCTCTCTCTGCCACAGTGACGCTGGGGGAGGTGTGACAGAGGTGTGTGTATTTGAGCACCATTCTCTCTGACAGCACATTTTTGTGTACGAGGGCAGTAGGGCATCTCAGGATGAGGAAGGGTGCAGGTGGGGTCATGGAAGAAGCAGAGGTGGGAAAAGACTTCCCAGGAAGTTCCAGATGGAAGGTTGCTCCCTCTGGGAGAATGTCTAGGGGCTGGGCAGTGATGGAGCAGGAAACGGGTAGGGAAGAAACTAACAAGCATCTGGTCCAGGCTCCTGACAGGAACCAGGTCTGAGGCTGGGCCACGGTGGAAGGCCCAGAAGGTGCCAGGTGATGCCACCTTCACAGGCATCTGTCCCAGGACACTGAGGCTGTGAGCGACTAACAAGTGATGTGTCCAGCAGCCGCCTTCTCCTTTCTCCAGTGGGGGAGCAACAGATATCAAACACCTGCTTTATGCCAGGCTCCGTGCTGTACTCCAGGGCACAGAGACCTCAGGGCACAGTGCTGCCTCCAAGAGCTCAGGGTCCTGGCAGGAGGCAGGACAGAGACACAGAGAGACAATGAAATTGGAGTGACCCTAAGGGAGGTGTGCTGGGAGCTTGGTAGTCAAGGGTGGCCTCTTGGAGGAAGTGACTTTGGTGACATTGTCCCTTGCCTTGCAAGGTCTGGTCATAGGCTGGGGGTGGTCTGGGGGAAGGGGAGCAGGCAATCAATCAACCAGGACTCAGTGACTGGGGCCTACAGGCAGGAACATGATTACTGGTCACAAAATATCTATGGATTCCTGGTGGAAGAGGAGGATGTGGGGATCTCCCCTAAGCCCAAATCCAGGGCTCATCTGGCAAATTCCTGGGGACATGGAAAGGGATATGAAGTTAATCCATGCAACTGGGCCAAACAGAGTGGGAAAGAGGAGACCAAGCAGGAGGCCAGGGTGAGTGGGACCCCAGCCTCAGGGCCACTGAGGGAGCAGGATGCCTTCACCTGGCTGCTTTACTGCCTTTCTGTACTTTGTAACTTTTCTAAGGTACATGGTAGAAAAAAAACAGGAAAATTCCCCCAAAACGTTCAGTGTTTAATTTTGTCCTTTTTTAAAAAAAAAAAAAAGAGACAAAAAAAAAGGCCTTTAGATATTACATGGAAGAGAATGTTCTACTTAATCCATTTTATGTGACATTGTAAATCTCTGCTCTTTAGTCAATAAAATGCTGGGACAGTCAGTCTGAATGGGCTGGTGTGGTCCTGGGAGAGGAGGACGCAGAAAAGGGAGGCCTGGCCCTGACTCCTGGCCCCTCTCACACTGTGCTTCCTGCACTCCCCAGGGAGGTCCAGCACACTGCCAGCCCCATTCTGGGACTGCTTATAGGTGCCAAGGACCCCCTTTATGACTGGCTCTTCCAGGAGCAGCTGAGGAACAGAAAGGACCTGAACTGTGCACTTAAAAATAGTTAGGATGGTTAATTTTTTGATGTGCATTTAACCACACTATTTAACAAGGGAAGCATATAATGGACAAGAGACCCTGGAAAGCAGCATGTACTGTGCACACTTGAATGTGAGGGTCAATAGTTTCCTTCGTCTTGAAACATCACACTGTCAAAGGGAGGCTTCGTGGCATCCGGGTTCCCTTCGGGGGCAACACCTGCCTGTGTCCTTCATGGAGCCCAGTCCTCCCGGGCCCTTGGTGGGACTAGGAGGCCCCTGCTTTCCAGTGTGCTAAGGACACAAGACTTGCCCATCTTGATTTGGGCCTTTTCCTCACAGCCAAAAGTTTTTGAGGTTTCCTGGTACAACCTGCAGCCACCCGAGTACCAGAGAAGGGAAGGAGAGGCAAAGCTGTCATGGAAATAAAGACAATTAGTAGAGACAGAATCTGGGGTTGGCAGCACGTGAAACCTGCCGTGCTGAAGTAATGCCTGGCTATGCAGAAAACCTGCCACCGGGGTACCCGCCCCTCCCCACTTCCCAGCTCCTCATCTGCCCCTGCCCAAACCCACACTTCCCAGCTCCTCATCTGCCCCTGCCCAAACCCACACTTCCCAGCCACAGCCCAGAGCCCTGCCACACTGACCTGAGAGCATGCATCTTGTTGACACCTTGTTTGCCGTTCCCAGAGGGTCATTACTTGGGTAGTGTCTGTCACAGTGTGTGAAGTTCACTCCTCAGCAGCAGCCCCCGCCTGCCAATGAGAGGCTTCTGGCTGCTCTGTGCAATGGAGCAGATCCACTCTCCCCGGATGCCATCCTCCTTATCCCTTCCCATCTCAATGCTATCTCACCAACCCAGCCGCTTGTTCCCAGGAGTGAACTTCCCATCCCTTAGGGACATTTCCTCCTCTAGGTTTTTCTCACGGAACCTCCCCTCCTGCCCTCTGTGCCATTCCAAATGGTTATGGTTATTACGGCCAACACTCACCGTGTGCCAGAGAAGTTTCAAGGACCATGATGATAGAGGAGCCAGCAAGACCCCACCTCCTCTATTTGATGGACAGGGACACAGAGGCACAGGTGAGTCCAATGACCTGCCCACCAGGCAGAGCTGGGATTCAAATCCAAGAGGAGCGCTGCTGCCTGATGCATGGATTGAGGGTGAGAGTGGAGACAGAGCTGAGCTTGGGCTTCCTCAGCGCCGGCCACATGGTCTGGGGAACTTTCAACAATGCACCCTCCCTTACCTGTTCAAACAGAATCTCTAGGCAGGACCCTGACCCCCAGACTTACTTCAAGTCCGCAAAGCATTCTAGGAAGAGCAGGAGCAGGACTCAGAGTGCTGCCTGGAGGGTAGTGCTCAGGTATCCATGGTGTGTGTGTTTGTTTGTTTGTTTTGAAATGGAGTTTCTTGTCATTCAGGCTGGAGTGCAATGGTGCAATCTTGGCTCACTACAACCTCCGCCTTCTGGCTTCAAGCAATTCTCCTGCCTCAGCCTCCCAAGTAGCTGGGATTACAGATGCCTATCACCATGTCCAGCTAATTTTTGTATTTTTAGTAGAGACAGGGTTTCATCATGTTGGCCAGGCTGGTCTCGAACTCCTGACCTCAGGTGATCCACCCTCCTTGGCCTCCCAAAGTGCTGGGATTACAGGCATGAGCCACTGCACCAAGCTGTATCCATGTTCTTATAAGCTCTTTGCCCCCATATCATATTTTTTGCTTGCCTCTTTTCCTTTAAAACGGTTTTCAAAATAATGAGCGTCCTCCAAAAGTGACCAAAGAAGTTTTTGTTTTAGGTATCATTTTGAACCTATGGATCTCAACTTAGTTGGTGCATTCCAATCCACTGTAGCTAACAGAAGCTCAGGCAGTCTCATCTTTCACCAGCAGGAGCCTGCTGAGTCCTTTCGACCAGACCCCAGTAGCCTTTGGAAGTTTTCTCACTATCTGCTGTGGTAACATCCAGGCTCAACCTCCCTCTCCAAACCTGGTGTCAGCTATTTCTTCCTAGAACCCAATTTGGGGGTTATTACCCCAATTCTCATATTCTAGTCTTAACCAACTTTCTAAACATAAGGGGGCTCTTCTACATGTTCTAGAGAAGAATGGGTTAACACACCTATTGTTAAGCTCCATCCTTCCTTAAGAAGTCCTTTCAAGTTTAAGTTCAGCCTTTTGGGAAATGTATGCATGACTGTGTGTGTTTGCTTATAAAAAGAAATGATTCTGCCAAAGTTATACTTGAAATATACTCACTCTAAATGGCTCACTGTAATCAAATATTTCTCCACTTTGAAGGCCAGTCCCAACCACTGAAAAATATCTCCTGCTCTCAGGAAATACACAAATAAGCATTAAAATAGGAGGGCAGTTTAGACCACCAGGAAATTTGGAAAACTAAGTATGAGTTTTAATTAAAAAGTAAAAACAAATACTCAAAGCTTTCACACCTAGAAAGAATTCAACCTAGACTACTTGAGACAGAAATGAGATAGCAAACTGTACTGGGTTTAAATCCACCTGTAGTCCTTGGCTTTGATCCCTTCTACTACCTAGGAGGTAGTGGGATGTGGAAATCGGAAGTGAGTGACTTTCTTCTGCACATCATTGATTCTGCAACACTGAAGCCATGACAGGAAGGCTCCCACAATGCTTGAGTAGATTCCCAAATGCTCAGGGGCCCCTGGCCTGACGTGAAAGGTAGGACAGGGATTCCTAAACCATGGCTGGCACCTAGAGAGAGAGGTCACTGATGGCCTCCATGGGACTGCAGGCATGATGTCCCCATCAAGGCTCCTAATTCCCCAAGCAGACCTTGGCTGAGGCTCTGGCAGGCCACCCTCTGGGCACATTTCAGGAGCCTCTACCTGCCCCTGCCCTCAGGTGTGAAATCTGGTTTTGGGGAGAGACCCACAAGTGTCCTCTACCATGTCCAGGCCACACCATGCCCTGCCTGGTGACCTTGGGCCCCAGTCCCCTCCAGGGGGACTTCCTGGACTATAGCACCACTTCCTGGACTATGGCAAAGATTAAATGTGCAAATGTAATTACGGTGTATATGGCTGCATCTGGCCAGGGCAGCTTCTGATGGCAGGAGGGGGACTGTGACCCCTCTGTAGGCACTGTCTGACAAAATAGGGCCCAGGTGCCCTTGCTGGCCCCACGCCTAGCACAGGTGAGCTGGCAGTGAGCAGCGGAAGGTAGCAAATGGCTTGTCTTACCAAGGGAGTTAGAGTTGCTGCGTGGACTAACTGAGACAGTCTGAGTGAGTGCATCTTGTAAACTATAAAGTGCCTGATGAATGTGAGGAGGTGGTGGTGTTATTACAGATTCATTCAAAAGAATGTGCTTTGACGTCCCTCCCTCCCTTTTCAGAACCTGAGCTGGGCACCAGTGAGTGGCACAGCCAGTCAGGCTGCTGGAGGTGTTTCTCACTGCCACCTCCTCACATTCAGCAGGTGCCCTACAGTTTATAAAATGCGCTCACCCACACTGCCTCATTTAGTTCACATGACAACTCTGACTTCCTTGGCAGGACCAGAGAATTGCCATCTATACCTTCTGCTGTTTGAATTCCTTGCCAAGGAGTCTCTGCCATGTGGTCACCTTCCTATTCTATTCTGGCTTTTCCTTCCTTTTCCCTTTTTCTCCTTAACAGCCCATAAATCCAAAAGTGCTTTTGCTCCTTAAGACAACCACGTTGAAAGCCTGAGAAAGGACAAGGTGACATATATATATCTATCTATTGGCCAGTCGTAAGATAAGAACTGCCAGTCCCAGAAAGCCGGGGATATATTTTGAAAAGCAGAACCTAAAGCTGTGTATCTTTTTGCTGAGCTACACAGAAGGGAGTGAAGGTCGGGCACAGTGGCTCACACCTGTAAACTGCAGCACTTTGGGAGACCAAGGCAGGAGAATTGCTTGAGGCCATGAGTTCAAGACCAGCCTGGGCAACATAGCAAGACCCTGTCTCTACAAAAAATAAAATTAAAATTGGCCGAGCATTGTGGTGTGTGGCTGTAATACTAGCTACTTGGGAGGCTGAGATGGGAGGATCACTTGAGCCCAGGAGTTGGAGGCATCAGTGAGTCACGACTGCACCCCTGAACTCCAGCCTGAGTGATGGAGAAAAACTCTGTCAAAAAAAAAAAAAGTAAAAGTTTGGTCTAGAAAAACTGTAATACATCATTCAGAACTGAGCTACCTACACAGACATGAGGTCCCAATAAAAACTCACTACACATAGGAAAAAACAAGTGAACTGGAATTGAAGTTAATAGAAGTAACTGCAGAATCAAGCTGTTAAGACTCAGTGGTGGAATTTTCCGATATTGAATGTAGAATGAATGCCAAGCAGAAGTAATGAAAAGATATCCACATCTCAACACCTCGTAGTGGATTTCACAAACTGCAGAACACCAAAGGCTAAGTGAAGACTCTAAATGCAGCCAAATATCGAAGACAAGTTCCTACAAAGCAATAGGCCAGCTCTCAACGGCAACAGTGGAATCCAGAATACAACAGAATAATGTGGAAAAATATAGAACACAGTGGGACTATATCTTGGAAGTGCTGAGAGAAATTAATTGTCAGGGGAAATTTAAGGACATTGTCTTTTTCTTTTGGTTTTGTTTTTTGTTTTGCAAAGAAGCAATTTATTAGGCAGGGAAAGAGAGAAAAAGAGAAGGAGAGAGCTCCCACGCTGCTGTAGGAGGGGAAACCAGAGGAGGTATCTGCACAGGTAGAGAGAGAGAGACAGCTCCCACATTGCTGTGGGACGGGATCCGGAGGAGTCCCTTTAAGGACATTTTCTAACAAATCAAACTGAATACTTCCAACTGACATTTACTAAAGAGATTACTAATGGATGCACTTCAGGAAGAAAGAAAATTATTCCGGAAGGGAGGTCTCAGATGCAAGAATATCTTCGTGACTTGAGGTAGAGAAAGATTTCTTAAACATAATAAAAACCACAGCCAATAAAGGAAAAGACTGACATATTCAACGGCATTAAAGTTAAGGACTTAGTTCATCAAAGGACAGCATAAAATACGTGAGTGCCAGCTGAATATATTTGAATGTTTATGACAGTCAGTGAGATCCACACTATCAGCAAGAATTCCTATCAGTCAATAAGAAAAGTCTTTTTTAAAAAAATGTAACTGACAAAAACAGTGAAAACTTTACAGAAGAGGTAATATGAATGGCTAACAATATACCAAAGAACAACAACAAACATCCTCTTGAAACTAATAAGTAACCTTAGCAAGTTTCAGGATAAAATGTCAACACATAAAAAATAAATTATATTGTTATCTACCAGCAATGGACAATTGAGAAACAAAAGTTTCCAAAAGCAATAATATTTACAACAGCTCCCACAAAATGAAATACTTAGGCAAAATATAACAAGATGTATACAGCCACAGTATGCTAAAAACTACAAAGCATTGGTTAAAGAAGTCAGAGAACACCTTAATAACTTGGGAAACATACCATGTTCATAGATTAGAAGACTCAACATAGTAAGGATGTCAGTTCTCCCAAATTCATCTATAGATTTGACACAATAAGAACACCAGCAGATAGATATTGCAGACGTTGACAAGCTGATTCTAAAATTTATGTGGAAAGGCAACAGAACTGGGAAGGAGAAAAATTGTCTCCTGAGATGGGCAAAAATGTGAGTCACCTGCACTGACAACTCTTTTGATTACCTAACTTTATAGAAAGTTTTAAAATATGGGAATATAATTTTTCCAAATCACAAATTCAGAAGTCATTCCTGGCCTCCCTACCCTATCACCCCAAACCTCCACTGGTCTACCAATCCAGTAGACTCTTGTTCTTTTTCAAAATTGTTTTATTACTTTATAAAAAATAAACCCCTGTGTACCCACTATGAATAGAAAGAGAACTTTATCATTATCTTTGGAGGCCTCTATTCACCCATTTCCCATCCTACAACTTTCTCTCTCCCAGATGAATCATTTTCAGCAACGGCTGGGGAGGGTGGATTCTGAAGGCATGGGGGAGTGGTAATAAGTTCAGATTTTGTACCTGTTAAATTTGAGGGGTTTTAGGGCAAGAATCAGGATGGGAGTGGGGCAAACAAGCTGCCTGGGGTGCTCATTTTAATAAGACACTCACTCTTGAGATTATGCAAGTACAGATTGACTCAGCAAAAGGACATGCAAGCAGAGATAGCCACTGGACAGGTGGGTAATGGGGACACAGAGAGATTGAACTCTACATGGGTTCTGGAGATCTCCAGCCTGTGTGGCTTAAAAGCACAGACTTAACAGGAGAAAGGAGGGAGAACCCAGGAGGGCTGTAGTGACCTCCTAAGGAGGCCCCAGAAAGGAGAGGAACTCAAAAAGTTGGAGACAAACTGAAAACAAAACTACCTGATGCCCGTGCCACCCGTTTCCTCCAAGTCTCTAGCTGGACATGCCATCTGTTGGTCATGTCACTTCCTCCCCTGAGCTCACCAACATGGGTGCAAGTCCAGCCTGAAAGCAAATAAAAGCAAAGCTCAGAGAGACAGACAGGGGAAAGGTTTGGTTTCTCCACCAAGGGGATAACAAATAGCTGGACAGAGTTGAGAGGTGATGGACCTGGAACTATATTGCCCAGCTGGTAACTGGCCCGAGAGCATCAGATACTATAACCTGGAGGTGCCAAACCAAATGCTCACAGGGGCACCAGGCAGGCACTTTCAGGGGATAGAAGGAGCTGAGAACGAGTACTATTCCACAGTGTCAGCAAGCCACAGGGAATGTGCCACAGCATGGCATGGGGGTAGTAGGGCTGGGGGACGTGGTCCACTGAGTACTCCAGGTCCTTTTAAAGGAGAAAGTTCAGCATTCTATGACCTGGAAAATGGAAATCCTGTAGCTAGAACCATCGATTTCCAAAGCAATGTCCCAAATCTGGATTTTTCATGGGAAATATCCTGTTTTATAGGTTGGCAACTTATTTGGAATTGTTTAAAAGTGTATATGCCAACACTGCTTGGGTCAAGAAGACACATCCTCAGACCAAACTTGGCTGAAAGTCCCTCCGTTCACAACCTCTGCATTAACTCCTTCAATTTTCTAACAATAGAACCTGACTACCGTGACTCAGGGGGCCAGCCTTCCTTCTCTATTTCCCTCTGGGTTCCCTCCTAACTTCATCTGAGCTATTAACCAGAGACAGAAAAGAGATGCCCTGCAAAGGGAAACATGCCCCACGCGAGCTACTGAAGCCCCTTCTTTGATTCTTTTCTCTTCCAAATATTTGGGTGCTGGGTCTGGGTCCTGATAGCCGCCAGCCAGGTTGCAAACCCTTTGCTTCAATGATGGGTGACGTATGTCTCACTCACCTCCTTTCTCTTCTCCCTAAGGTTGCTGTTGTCTTCCTTGTTTGTATTTCACAAAAGATAATTCCTGGGGAGTTCTGGTAAGAACTGGCAGCATGACTCCTCCTAGGTGGATGTCCCAGGTGTGGTGAGGACAATTAGCACTTCTGGGCAGGGAGGAGAATCAGAGACCCTGGGCTAGACTCTTATAGACCCAAGATTTTTGATATTAGCGTGTTTACTACTAGGCCAGAATGAGGACATTTCCCTGCAGGAGTAGATTTTCCTTCCATTCACCTCCACTGCCTTCCCTGTTAGGAAAATAGTGCCCTGTAATTGAGCACGTTCTGATGTGTTTCCCCAAAACTTTCTTCCTGGTAAAATCCTTGGAGCAACAGAGGAAAATGCTGGTAGGAAAAAGGAAATCACTGCAGTCTCTAGGCCCTGTCACAGTTCCTGTGACAGGTTCTTTCTTCCATATTCTGCGTGAACTTTATGCAAAGTATATACACACTTTAATTACACTCTACAAATCATTTTGGGTCTAGAGGCTTTCATTTAATGTTACATCATTAATTTTTTATGTGGTCACATCATCTCAATAAGCATTTAAAAGTGTTCCACGTTGAACAATGGCAGACATATATGAAAGTACAGAATATTGTATTACAGACCCTCCGGTAGCCCAGATTCCAGCATTATCCAGATTTTACCACATTTGTCTCATCTTGTCTTTTTTCCCCCTAAGGAATTTTAAAGCAAACCTTAGTCATCATGTCATCCTCTTCTGCACTGCTCAGTATGTTTCCAAAAACAGTGCAAACTTTCTCACATTATCACATTTATAGAAAGTTAACAATTCCTCAATATGCCTAAGACAGTATACAGTGGTCCCCCTTGTCTCTGGGGGATGTGTTCCAAGGATGCCTGAAAGCTCAGAAGCACTGAACCCTGAATCTAATATGCACACATTTCTATTTCCTTCACTACAGTTTCACAGATAGACAATTCATTCTTACTGTACATCTTAACTATCTCAGCATGTGATTTTTTTCTTTCCTTATTAAGTTGAAAACTTTTGCTTCTTCACTTAAATGAAGCATTTCCCAGCTTCTCATTGGCATATCCATACTGCAACACTCTTGTGACCCGGGGCCACTGTGGAGGACGTAAGGCTTCCTTGAACACAGGCTCAGCAACACTGCAGCAGACCATCTGCTCACCCAGATGGCTACGAAGTGACAACATGAGAGGCGTCTACAGTGTGGGCAGGCTGGGCAAAGAAATGATTCACGTCCCAGTGGCACAGGGTGGGAAAAAGGTATTTGTTGATTGGATAAATGAATGAGGAGAGTGTTGAGTGGACAGTGGGGCCGAGTGAGGCTGAGACAGTTGGTGGGGCCTGGAAGGCACATTGGGGGTGACGGCCCCTACCCTGAGAAAACAGCAGCGCCATCGCATGGCTTCAGCATGGCCACACAATCGTGTTTCCCTCTGGGGGCAGATTCGAGGGGCAGGGCAGGGAGAAGTGGACCAATGAGGCTGTGAGGAGTCCTGATAGGGTGCTGGTGGCTGAGACGAGGGAGAAGTGCATGTCCACAGAGACTCACCAGAAAACCAGTAGCCTTTGGAGTGACTTTGCACATGGCTGGCAAGGGAGGGAGGGGAGTTAGGGCACAGGTGTCTGGCTAGAAATCTGGGCCAGAGGAGGCTCCTGGGGCCTACTGGGTTCCTGAAGCTTGTGAGGAAACATCAGGAGCTCATTGTGGTCCGGGAAGAGCTGGAGGGCCATCTAAACATTCACAAGGAGCTGAGGAGCAGGCACTCAGAGTGCAGTTCTGGGCCTGCGAGTGGAGGTATGGGAGGCGTCAGAACATAGGGTGGATAGAGGAGGGCAGAGGAGAGTGGGCCTTGGGTAGGAGGTCAGCGAGGGACGAGGGCCCAGTGTGGGTAAGGGGAGCCTGCTTGGTGGCCAGGTGCAGATGAGATGGGGACGGCATGGTCAGGGCAGGACACCAGGAGGACCCCAGGGATGCCCTGAGGGAAAAGTTTCCAGGAAAGGAAGTGGATGCTGCCCTCAGGCCAGGCAGTGGGTGACCCGACAGAGTCACACGTGGCCTCCTGGGCTTCGAGGGCCCAGGGTCCCTGCAGTGGAGCAGGACCTGGCATTGCTGTCTCTAACAGTCACTGCGCCTCCTTCCAGCTCTTCACCGTTGTCACCATGTTGCTCTATGTTCTCCGGCCTTCATCATCTGTCACCACTGACACACAGGGGCTAGGCTGAGGGGAAACATTCTTTGAAAGCCAGGATTGTTCATCCCCAACGGCAGCTTCCAATGTTTGCCATCTGGATGATAAAGAGTCAGGCAGCCCCTCCAAGGACTTGAGGCCAGTCTCAGCCGTGGGTCCGATTCTGCCCATCTCTTACTCTAAATCCTTCCCTGCCCTCAGGATGAAGCCCACGCCTTTTGAAAAGTGA
Source organism: Callithrix jacchus (assembly GCF_049354715.1). Classification (NCBI taxonomy): domain Eukaryota; kingdom Metazoa; phylum Chordata; class Mammalia; order Primates; family Cebidae; genus Callithrix; species Callithrix jacchus. Next base: position 5,115,755 of record NC_133515.1, read on the forward strand.
CCTCTCAGGCCTTAATTGCAGATCTGACCTGGCCCCAGGGCCAGTTGCATCTTCCACTACCCTGCTGCCCAGCCGTGATGGTCCAGCATCAGCACGGCTGTGGTGGCCAGCTTGGCTCTGCTGCTGTATCCGTGCACACTGTGGGCACTCTGTCCCCTCTCCTGGGAACACTGAGGCCTGACCCTCTTCTTGTCTACATGAAAAACTCTTCTTACCTGGAAGTCTTTCTCAAAGACCCACCCCTCCTTCGGGGGCCTCTGTGCCTGTGCTGTCCTGTGTTGTGTGTCCTGTGCTGTGTGAGCTGTGTGTCCTGTGTGTATTGTGTGTGCTGTGCTGTGTGTGTTGTGAGCTGTGTGCGCTGTGTTGTGTGTGCTGTGTGTGTTATGTGGGCTGTGTGGTTGTGTGTTGTGAGTGCTGTGTGTGCTGTGCTATGTGTGTTGTGTGTGCTGTGTTGTGTGTACTGTGAGTACTGTGCTATGTGTGCTGTGTTGTGTGTGCTGTGCTGTGGCACCCCTACTTGTAGTGCTGGTCTCCCCAACAAGACTATGATATTCCATGGGCAGGGATTTGGCTCTTGGATGTTTTAGTCATCTTTGCCCTTCCCTAAGTCCCATGTCTAGCAAGTTCTCCTGACCCCACCAACCTCAGCTCTGAGTGCTTTGCTCACATCATTGACAGAAATGAGGACTTCAAAAGCCACAGCCAGGCTACAGGAATTAATGACAGAGCTGACTCCTGAGCCTTCCCAGTCTTTACCCCCAACCCATGGATTACACTAGCCCGGACAAAAGGCTGTTTTCTGCCTCCTTCCTTTCCTTCTTGGTCCACCCTATGGCAGATCAGGTCCTTTCACCCTAAAATTCCACCTGTATAAAGAAGAGCCTAGCCCACCACTGCCAGGGCCCAGCCCAGTTTTGGTGGCCCTGTGTGGCCCTGAACCATGCCAAGCCAAGGCTGCCCCAGCTGTGGGGAAGGCTGGTCCACTGAGGAAGGGCCCAGCTTGATTCCAGGCCACCCCTGGCTCTGGGCCCAGCGCTAGTAGGTATCTACCTAAAAGGAAGAGGCTGAGGCACAAAAGATAAAGGGTTGCCTTGAGCCAAAGTGAGGACAGCTGCCTGGAAGACTCAGACCCAAGTAACCTTGGAAAGGAGCTTCACTGGGCCATTGTTAATAAGCAGTTTTTAAAGGCAAAAGGAGTGGGCAAGAAGTGGGATGATACAAATAGGTCAGGGATTCTCATTGGTTTACAGAAATAACATTGATTCATGATTGGCTCTTCATTATTAAGCTCCAGGGTGTGGGTTCTGGTGTCTGGTGTGGCATTATTAAGTTGATATGTGGCTCCTTGTGGCAATAGCATGCAGTTTCCAGAGACGAATATATAGTTCAAGGCTGATTGCTATTTCATTTTACTGTCTCTCTGGGCCTGATAATTTATAATTTCTTTCTTCATAGGCCTAAGAAGAATGTGTTTAAGTGCCCCAGAGCCCTGAGATCCTGTGTATCATTGGGAATCTCTTCTAATGGAAGTGCTAAAACAATGCCTACAAAGACATCAGAGCCAAACTCTGGATTTGGGGGCCGGGAGTGGCAATCATGGCCTTTGAGTGAGCCTGAGCAGGGGTCTTCACTCTCCCTCTGGAGAAAGGTGAAGCTGGTGGGAGCACTCTGCTCAGGGCGCCTCCTTCCTCTGTCTTTGATTCTTACATGAAGACTATGACACTGTGACTTATAATAAGAAATAAAACCCCTAAACTCCTTGGAATCTCCAAAGTAATGCATACCTTTTTGCAGTTAATGAGATGACTGAGGCCTGGGGGCTCCTGGATGGCCTCAAGATGGCGATGGCTGGCAGGGAAACCAACCATGTGATTAGAAGGTTGGAATGTTCAGCCTGACCGCCCACTGACCTCCGGTTGGGGAGAGGAGCTGGGGATGGAGTTAATCACCAGTGGCCAGTGATTTACTCAATCATGCCGACAAAATGAAGCCTCCATTTTAAAAATGCCAGCATAATGAACTCTGCTAAAAGGAGGATGTTGGGAGAGCTTCTGGGTTAATGAACACATGGAGGCGCTGGGAAGGTAGTGTGCCCAGAGGTGGCCTGCAAGCCCTATGCCCCTTCCCCATACCTTGCCACATGCATCTCTTCCACTGGCTGTCCCAGAGTTGCATGCTTTGCAATAAATAATAGTAACTAAACTGTTTTCCCACATTCTGTGAGCCATTCTAGCAAATTAACAAACATAAGGGAGGGCCATGGGAACGTACGCCTGATTAGTCAGAAGCACAGGTGCCAACCTGGACTTGCAGCTGGCATCTGAAATGGGGGTGGTCTTGTGGGACTAAGCCCTTAACTTGTGGGATCTGACACTAATTCCGGGTAGACAGTATCAGAAGTGAGTTAAATTGCAAGGCACTCAGTTGCTATTCTGAGAACTGGAGAAGTGGTTAGTATCAAGCACTGGAAGTGAAGCATTGAGAGCAGTCGTCGTAAGGAAACAGAGTGTACATTTCAGAGACACACAGGGAACGACCCTCTCAGGGCAGCTCCACCAAGCTACCTGACCCAGGCCACAAACTTGGAGTTCAGGGAGGAAAGAACATAGAAGAGGCCACTTCTGCTGCTTTTTCTGACCTTGCTAACTCAGGAAAGTCATTTCACTGCTGCAAGACTCGAATTTTTGCCCATAAATTGGGATGCATGGAGAGCCCTACACTGTATTTCAAGGTATAGTTACATCACTGAGGGTGATGCCACCTTGCCTAGGGGTTATGCCAAGGGGCACTTAGGTTAGGTGTAATTACAACAAGGTGCAGCAATCCCAAGGTCTGGATATAGCAAGATAGTTAGGTCAAGAGACCATCGTGTTAAGGTGCAGTTATGTCAAGGTGGGTGCTATGGACTGAATTGTGTGTCCCCGCCCCCCAAATTCATATGTTGAAGCTCTAGTCCCCAGTGTAACTACATTTGGAGATAGGGTTTTTAGGAGATAATTAAGGTTTAAATGAGGTCATAAGAATGGGCCCTCATTCAATAGGGCTGGTGCCCTTAGTAGAAAAGGAAGAGAGCTCACACTCTCTTATGAGCTCACAGTGAGGACACAGTGAGATGATAAGGCTGCCACGTGCAAGCCAGGAAGACAGCCCTCACCAGAAATGCAATCGCTGGCCCCTTGATCTTGGACTTCCAGCCTCCAGGACTGTGAGGAATAAATTTACATTGTTTAAGCCACCCAGTCTCGTGTTTTGTTATGGCGGCCTAAGCGGGCCAAGACAGTGGGGCTATGCCAAGGTGCACTTGAGAGGTACCTGTGCAAGTGTGCAGAGGTATGTTTGGGAGCCCAGGAAGAGCTATCAGTACTGATTTGCATCATCAACCTGGCGGGAACCTGCACGGTGACATTCCTTCAGCCTGAGAGGAAACAATGCCACCACTTTTCCAATACTATTTCTCGCTGCAGAGTTAAGACCCTTTGGAAGGGAAAGTAACTGGGGCTCCCGCTGGAGGCGGGATCCGGTTGAGCGCTGGGTCGGTCACCGAGCGCCCCACTAGGTGTCGCGTGGGCTCCGCGCGCAGGCGGAGAGCGCGGCCACCGGTGGGGTCGGTTGGGCAGAGCCCCAGCCTCCGATCTTCCCTGGAAGGCGCGGGCGAAGGAGGACCCGCGGTGCCTGGGAGGGGAGGACGCTGCTGCCTGAAGCCTGTTCTCGTCAGGCCGGTCACCGCGCACCTGCGCTGGAGCAAGACACCGGCTGGTGCTGGCGGCTCTGAGGGCGCTGAGGGACGATGGCCCGGGACGTGGGCTCACAGAGCTACAGGAGAAGGATGGCGACTGTGCGCATTGTTAGAAGCTAGCCTGGAGAAAACCAAACACCCATGTTACCACTCATAAGTGGGTGTTGAACAGTGAGGACACGCACAGGGAGGGGAATATCACACGCCGGGGTCTGGTGGCTGAGAAGCTATGGGAGGAACCGCAGGGGGCGCGGACACTGGGGAGGGACAGCATTGGGAGAAATACCTAATGTAGATGGCGGGGCGACGGATGCAGCGAGCCGCCACCATGGCACTGTACACCTATGCTACAAACGCACGATCTGCACATGCACCCAAGAACTTAAAGCACAATAAATAAAAAAATAAATAAGAAAAATGTTAAAAGAAGAAGAAGAAGCGAACTGTTTCTTCTTCCTCTGCTGCTGTCTGGTGTACCTCCAGGTCTCTAGAAGCTTTCAGGGGCACCCTGACCCCCGCAGCTCCCACCCTCCCACTCCTGGACCCTCTGAGACGCATTTACACAGGGGTTTCTCACACCCGGGGCCCTGTTATTCGGCCCTACCCACTGACGAAATTCTGCCCCGGGGGTCCGAAGAGAGGCTGCCCCGGCAAGCATCGACACCCCCATCCTGGACACTTGCCATTCCCTCTGTGTCTCAGTTTACTTCGCTGTGGACTGGTGGGCATGCAAAGATCCCCTCCAAGGACCTCCCAGACCACTACCACCTCCGAAACGGGGACAGAGGGAGGGCGGAGGGGAAATTCAAGAAGGGTCCTGGGCCACTTTCAGAGGGCAGGTCATGTCATGAGGTGCCCATCAAACTCAGAATCCATTTTCTTTTTCTTTCTTTTTTTTTTCTTCTTCTTTATTTGAAAGAAAAAAAAAAGTCTGCTTTGTCACCCAGGCTGAAGTGCAGTGGCACGATCTCGGCTTACTGCAACCTCCACCTCCTGAGTTCAAGTGAATCTGCTGCCTCAGCCTCCTGAGTAGTTGAGACCACAGGTGCCAGCCACCATGCCCAGCTAATTTTTGTTTGTGTGTGTGTGTGTGTGTGTTTGTTTGTTTGTTTGTTTGTTTTTTCTGTAGAGACGGTATTTTGCCATGTAGCCCAGGCTGCTCTTGAACTCCTGAGCTCAAGCCATCTGCCCACCTCAGCTTCCCAAAGTGCTGGGATTACAGATGGCTGCACCTTGCCCTGGGTCCCTGCCAAGCCAGGCTTCTTTGGTGTAGATTCATGAGACACAGATAGTGGGAGAAGCTGAGATTTTCAGGGAAGGGCATAACCCTGAGGACACATGCCTGCTGGGACAGCCATGGTGCTCAGCAAAAGCTCCAAGACTTAGTTCTGTTGCACGCATGTCTGCTGAGCATCTGCTGGGTGTCGCACCCTGGACCAGGCCCTCCTGCTCTCAAGAACCTGGAAGGCAGGCTCAGATTGAGGCAGGGCCAGGGGCCTTACTTCTTAAGGTGAGGGGTCACTGGCCCCAGCTGGAAGTAGAAGGCAGAGACTTATAAGTGGCCTCCTAGAAAGTAGGACCTCCAGAAAGTTACTAGAATGATCACTGATCAAGCACATGGATCTCTTTGTTCTAGAGCACCCTGGCTGGAGCTCTAGAGGTTGAGAACAGCCTGTGGGGAGAGTCCGCTGGGAACAGCATGAGGAAGAGCACAGGCGCAGCAGCAGCCAGGTGGCCGGTGACTGACCACAGGGCCTGGGCCAGCTCTGGCTCACAGGGATTGGCTGTTCCTGTGACTTCTGTCGGAGAACTGGGAGCTCCCCATGGGTGGGGTTTAAGCAGGGAGTGGCAGATCCTTGTGCCTGCACTGGCCACCTGGGAGGGTAGCCACTGCAGGAAGGGACCCAAGTCTCTTTGCAGGTTGTGTCCTTCTCAAGAATCTGTGTACTTTGATTTGCCAAGAACTAAAAATTGCCATTTTGGGTTTCACATCATGATGTAAATGGAGATGATTATACTTTTTATTAGACTCAGTAATTATTTTAATAGCAGTGTTCTCATAGAGCCTCAGAGGATCTAAGCCCCACAGACATTTTCTACATGGCCACTGGGATGTCTACTTGTCAGTAGATGTGGCAGGTATTTGGTGACACCTCACAGTCTCCCAAAGAGTGCTGACATATGTAAGGGGGTTGGCCCTAATCAGAACCCGGTAGGTCCAGTGGTCATATCTCTAAGGGCCCAGGGGATTCTCCTTGATGACTTGTGAGCTCTGAGCAGGCTCCAGCTCTGCATAATTGAGGGTGGCTCCAGACACTGGCCTCTGCCATCCCTGCATGGAGCCCACATCTCCAAGAAGGCTAGGAGGCCTGATCCCATTTGGAGATCAATTTAAATATGAAGGAGCAGAATAAAGAAAATTTGGGAACCCAAAGAGGCAACAAAAGACAGAATCAGTCCCCAGTCTCAAATAATCTTTGACCAAATTTCTGGGCCCCTACTCATGCTGGGCTGGGCCCTGGGTGCTAGATGCTAGGATGAATGAGGAATGGCCTCTGCCCTGAGGGGCTCACAGATACTGGAAAAGACAAACCATGGCAGCCAGAAAGAGGCAGAGCAAGGTGCTGGAGAACAGGGCTGGGAACCCCATTTCTCATGCCTACCACCCATTCCCTCCACATTTGATCATGGCCAGAATTTGTCTCTGCCTTGTGCCTTTAACTGTGGGAAATACTGGAGTGTCTTAGAAGTTCAATTTCATAGAATCTAAGTTTTTCTTTCTCAGAGACGACCCACTAAAACTGTAACACTATAATTCCATTTTTATACTTCCTTAAATTTTTTCATGTAAATGACTTACAAATCAAAAATAGCCAGATTTAGTTTTAGAAATAACAGGCTTCATAGTTTTCATATAAGTGTACACATACATAGACACACGCACACGGGCACACACAAGGTGCTACCCATCGTGGGATCTCAGCCTGTACTCACACATGTGCATATATGTGCTTGGGCTCACACCCCAAGAAAAGGCCAGAAGAACAGCTGTCACTGTGTGAGAATTGGCTGGAAGCTGCAGGGAACACCTGGAATGTTAGGAAGCCCTCCTGCCTCTGGCCACCTCTGTTAGGGTGGTCAAGTTAAGGACCAATGGGAATGGCCACGTCCCCACACATAACCTGCTCCTTTCCTACTAATTCCCACGGGCTCCTTTCAAAGGTGCCTGTGGTAGCACAGCCCAGTGGGTCACTGGGTCTCATTTCCCTGGGAGGGAGGTTTGGGCCCAGCTCAGAGGAGGTGTCATGGAGGGTGAGGGAAAGGACACGAGGTGGGACTGCGGATGTGCCAGGCATGTAACATCTGCTCCCTCCACCCCCACCACATCCCCGGGCAGGGTTCCTAGCCCACCTGCACTCACAGAGGTGAGGCTGCCAGCCCACAGCTCACAAAGTGGGTGACTGAGGGGGCCACATTCAAGCCTAGGTCTGACTCACGGAAGCACCCATGGCCCCCAGTACCAAGAGGAAGGTTCGGAGGAGCCAGGGCTCTTCCCCAGACCTCACGGCCTGCTGAGTCGTTAGACAGTGTGTGTGAGACATGGGGATGGTCATATTTCCCATGTGTTTGGGAAGAGGCGGGATCAGCAAGATTCCCCTGAGTAGCCCCTACCTTGGGAAAGAAAAAAAGAAGAGAAGAAAGAAAGAGAGAAGAAAGAAAGAAAGAAAGAAAGAAAGAAAGAAAGAAAGAAAGAAAGAAAGAAAAGAAGAAGAAGGAAGGAAGGAAGGAAGGAAGGAAGGAAGGAAGGAAGGAAGGAAGGAAGGAAGGAAGGAAGAAAGAAAAGAAAGAAAGAGGGAGAGAGAGGGAGAAAGAAGGAAGGAAGGAAGAAAAGGAGAGAGGGAGGGAGAGAGGGAGGGAAGGAAAAAAAGCATCACTTGCTATGCATTCCATGATGTGTACAAGATTGGGAAGTAACATACCAGAAGGTTCTACTGTGTGTCAGGCTTTTTTCTTGGCTCTCCTCCTACCCGGGTGCATTCAAAACACCCAAGGCAGGTGGACTCCTTGGCCCAAGGTTTCTGTTTTCAGCACTGAATTAGACCAGAGTATTCTGCAGCACCAGGTCGAAACACCTGCACAACTAGAACCAGCCAGCATCATAGGTGTCTCTTACTACGGCTGCTTAAGTGAAAATTTGCTTTTCATTTCACACAGAAAGTAAAAATAAGGCTGTAGAAATAAATTAACACTAAAGTGTGAATGGTAGGTATAGGCCATTTCTTCCTTTGGCAAGTGTCTCTTGAGAGCCAACTAATTAGGAGTCAGAGACTTTGTCCTGGGCAATTCACTCCTATTGTGAGAACTAAATAGGGAAATGTGGATCAAGAACCTGGCACAGTAGAACCTTCTTATATTTTACTTCCCAATCTCAAACATCATGGAATGCATAGAAAATAATACAATATTTTTGCACAATTGGATAAAGTAGGTAATTATATGAGGCTTTGTGAAAAAAAATCATTACCTTTCTGTATATATTTAACTATGATAAAAATAATTTTAGAGGTATTGGGGAGGTGTTAAAGGTGGATTTGATATAAAACATAAAAACCAAGTTTTTTAAAAAAACTTAATGAGAAACCTGGGCTTCCATTTATGTACATACTTTTTTGTGTCAATCTTTTTGCTTGAACTAGCAACAATTACTGAACAAGGGTGGGGAGGGATAACATGGGGAGAAACGCCAGATATAGATGAAGGGGGAAGAGAGACAGCAAACCACCTCGTTATGTATGCACCTGTGCAACAACCCTGCATGACCTGCACCTGTACCTCAGAACCTAAAGTAAAATAAATAAATAAATAAGTTTAAATTTCCCAAAGTTGTCCTCCAGTGTGGACAGCCTGGAGTCAAGGCCTTCGTGTTGCTGTGGCCTGAGGCCTCAGGTCTAAGAGGCTGCTCCTCAGCTACACAGAGTGGACAGGCCTCTATAGGCATGTCCTGTCCCCTGGGGGACCTCAATACCAGGCACAGCACAGGATGTTAGGTACTAGGACCAGGAGTACTGGCCTGTGGGGGTCACTGGCTGCTGCAGGCTTGGCCAAACTGGCCTTAGGCCAGATGCTCCATGTTATGACCTGCACCTGCTCTCTGTGGGAGGCAGAAAACAGAGCCGGGGCAAAGCATATATGAGCCACCCAGGAGCTACAGAGAGAAGAGCAAGAAGGAGGATGTCACATGCTGAGCTGACCAGGCTGAGATTGAAAAGTGCATGCCTGAGTCAGCCAGGGTCCAGTCTGGAAAACAGAAACCATGCTGGGTATTTCACAAAGCAGAGATTTAAATTAATTCAGGGGCCTGATTACAGATAGTTTTCAGAGCAGAAGGAGTACAAAGGGGGACGAGAGGTAACCCAGAGATCAAGGATCACAAGACAAGAGGTCCTGATGTCTGAGCTTCCTTCTTGATGTCCTATTTTTTGGACAACATTCATATTTTTATTTTATTTGACTCTAGGGAGTTATTGGTTTTTCTTTTTCAAAAAAAAATCCTTATAGAAATAATAAATTATAGAATTTTTAAAAATATTTTAGAAAATTCCACAATTCATAAAGTAAAAGTAGAAATCACTTGGAGGGCTCCTCTGCCCCCACAATGGCCAATGTGAATATTTTGGTGCTGGTGTGGCAAGTCCTTCCTGGCTGTATCTGTAAATATGTTGGATGAAAAGGGGGTCTTGGCTTCTCCATGGAGAGAACAGGACATGCCAAAGGATCCCCATGACGAAGGTCCAGCCATGTAGGACTTTCCAATGCACTGTTATCAGTGCATTGTCCATGCTGATGACAGAGGGGAAGGTAGGAGCATACCCCAAGCCAAATACAGGGAGTGTCAAGAGAGTGCTCGGAGAACTTGGCTGGGTCCCTGGAGTTTGGGAGGGGAGCACCAGGACCCAACACAGGATGTGTGCCTGGAAAATCTAACAGCAAGGGCTATAGCAGCTGCAGTCTCTACAGCAGAGGGAGCAGGAGCACTTGGCCTTCCCTGGGCAGCAGGGTCATCTGCACAAACTGGCATCTCCAAGGGGCCTAAATGGCTTGGATAGGCAAGGTGAGTCCCCCACCAGGAGAATCCCAGATGGGTGGGCAGCCAGCAGGCCAAAGCTAAGAGCAAAGAGCCAGCAGAGGAAAAACCCCATCAAGGAACCACAGGTGCGGCCCCTAGTGCAAAAGCACCATAGCATGAGAGAAGGTGCCTGTTCAGGACACAACCTGACGGAGAGAACTTCAGAGAGCCACGGCGACCTAGGGTTCAGCCTTTGCCCCTGGGCAGAGGAGAAGGGGTGCACAGGGTGGGGGGCCAAGAGGACAGTTATTAAATAGGAGAAAAGGTAAAGTGAGGAAGAGAGAAAAGCCCCCATAGACAAGCCACCCCTTCTACTGAAGGTTTTCAAGCCTGGGGTGGGGAGATGGGTGTTTGGATTGGATAAAGGATTGCAGCTTTGGTTTCAGACTGGACTGGATTTTCCAACCTTGAAAAACAAAAACATTCCTTGATACCCACCCCTTGATATTGAGGGCCACATGTGGCAACTGAGCCCTCAAACCAAGGCTGGTCCAAATAGCAATGTGCTGTGAGTGTAAAATACACATCAAACTTCAAAGAACTGGAACAGAAAGTAAAGTATCTCAAAAATTGTTGTATTAATGTATGTTTAAGAGATAATGTTTTAGAGATCTTGGGGCTAAACACAATACATTATTAAAGTTAATTCTACCTGTTCCATCTTACTTTTTCTAATGTGGCCACTAGAGCATGGAAGCTTAGGTATGCAGCCGCTGGGCTCTGGTCATCTTTCTCTCCGACGCTACAGCACGAGGACACAGCTGAGGTTTCTTCCAGGGCTGGGAGGAGGCCTCTGCTTGGCATTCAAAGGGGTGAGGGGAGGATGATGAAGGTTACTTTCCTGTTTTTGTTTTTTCCCTTCCAACAGACTATGCAGGGCCTCGATGGCACAAGACATCAGCAGCAGCCGCACGGGAATTTCCCACCACCCCTCTGCTTCACTCTTGTGGGCAGTTCCTGTTTGGGATGAAAGCACAGCAGAGAGTCTGGTCATTCTTAGGTGATAAAAACTGGATCCAACATGGAGCCCCTCCTCTCCTCCTGCCACCCCCCAAAACCCCCTCCAGCCTGCTGCAGCCGGGGCGGTGTGGCACAATGGGCTGTCTCACTCCTCTTCACCGCCCTTATCCTCAAAGCCACTTCTAACCCTTCCAGTGTGAAGACGGGAAAGGGAGGACGGAAAGTGGCAGGAGTCTTTCATCCGGTGGGCCTGTGATGGGATCTGTTCCCAGCAGAGGTGGAGACAGCCTCTTTCTCAGAGAGGTGTTCTCCTGACTCCTTCCGAGATTTCCCCTCCACCCGTGACAACAGGTGCTACACGGCGCACCTTTGGCTGCAGGCTCTGAGGAGGAGAAGGCCGCTCTGTTCAGATTGGTCACTCACTTCCTTCTCAGCCTCTGGGCAGTCAGTCTCACCTCCAGCCCCACCGGTGGTCTCTTCCCACAGGAGCTGCCACCACCTTGGGCCACCTCAGTCTCTCACCTGGCCTCTGGTCAATGGGAACTCTTTGGTTCTTCCTCCCCATGACCCACATGGGCTCCAGCATGACAGGCAGGCAGTCAGCCTACTTTCGCCCTCTGGATCATCCAGTCCTGGGTCTGAGGCCAGTCTCTGTCCCTCGTGCTGCAGGGTCCCAGGTTCAACTTTCCCAGCAGGCTCCTTAAAGCCCTTACTTCAGATGGACTAGACCAGTTGCACCCCTCTCCTCCCCAGGGATGGCTCCTGGCTCCCACAAAGTTCTTTCTCAGGCCCATCTCTCAGCCTTTTTTCCCTTGATGAGAGGGAGCTTTGAGGGGTCCTGCAAAGCATTTTCCCAGCCCCTCCATGGAGATTCTGCAGGTGGTTGGCCCAGGAGATAAACACAATTAATATTAAAGCTCTGCTGGGATATTTGACAGGAAAGGAGACACTAATGATGAGGAAAGCCAGAAGCACGATGGGGTTGGAGTTCCCAGGACAGCTGCCTGCCCAGTCCTGGCAAAAGCTTCCTTATAAGTGTATCCTACAGTAGTGCTGCCTAGTGGCCACCTCCAAAAACCCCTTTCTGGGCCTCATCATCCAGCAAGCACATGACACACCTGATGTCACAGGACTGTGATCACACACAAAGAGATGGCTCTACTCTCATCAGGCGCTCCAGTCTCTATCACAGGACATTTTTGTTCTACAGCTGTGCACCGGCGCGGTAATGTCCTCTGTGCCCTTGGAGGGTCAAGTTGAGAACTTGCCCCTCAGTTTCCAGGAAGTTGTACCTCGCCCTGCTCCTTGGACACTGTGGAGATCTGCTCCTTCCCAAAATGCAAAGCCTCTTGTCTCTGTCTGCCCTCACCGAACCTTCTGTGTAAGCATCTACTGCACACATGCAAAGCAAAAAGGGATCCCTCCCTTTGATGTGTATATATGTGTGGAGTGTAACTGAACATCTTTCCATCTTATTGAAGGTACATATTATAATGTGTTCCCATGACAGATCCCAGAATCCCTACAAGGCAGGTGTAATGAAACCTCCTCTCAGCTTGGCTTAAGGTCACCCATTTCTGTTACAATCACTTAAAGAGCAGGGAGAGGAGCAGCCCCGGCTAGTGGCCCTCGATAAGCCCTGGATGCCTTGCTCTCTACGGACCCAGCCCATTGTTAATTCAGTTAACAAATTTGATAAGGATATAAATTAAGTAAAACTTTGAAGTTAACAATTTATTGAAGAAGTAAATTAATATGTTAATTACAAAAACCTAGAAGTCCCAGGAATTAGATTTCAAAGGATTTGGTTTTAAAGAATTCCTTATGAATGATTTTAACACTACATTCCTTATTAAACTGGGACTTTTTCTGCTTTGGGAATTATGTTGCCCCAGCTGTGGCCATGATTAAAATTAGTCCGCAGCATATGAAGTTGTGGAGAGATGAGAGGTTCGCATTCACTCTTCCAAGTTTTAGCAAATAGCACCGTATTTCCCATTTCATGGGATGCAGTTTCTTCTGCGACTCTTTGGCATAATAAAGTACTAGACTCCCCATTTCTCCCACTTAAGAAAGAGCCATTTGCATTCTTGTCCTTATACCTCATGACGTGTCACTTGTCACTTGACCTGTCTCTGAGTCACCATGGCCCAGAAATAGTCAGAATAAAGTAGAGATTATTAAATAAACCAAACCCAGAATAATAGTATTTCATGTATGTTTGCACATAGTTTACAAATTCTAGGTGTTTTTCAAGTTTAAAAGAAATTAGCCTTAATGGAGTAAAAATTCACCTCTTTTGATTCTAATTTAAAATACGTCATCAGCTGGGATTTGTGATTTTCAGTTAAAATGTCCTAAATTTATAAGCAGTATTAGATGACTTGAGAGAACTTAAAACACATTCTATTTCTAGATTTAACCTATTAGATTCATAAGTTGTTTAAATATTCAGGAAGATTTTTAATAATTTAAATACTTGGAATACTTAAAAGAAAAATAGAAACTATTCTCTTTTAAATACAATTTTAAAGGTTTAAGGGAATTTAATCCTTAAGAAATAAAGTTGCTCTTAAAACAATTGCCAAAAAATGTAAGATTTTAAAAATATGTATGTACAATTTTAAAATTTGCTGGCTGAAATTAAACGCCTGAGTAAACCTGGGTTTTTGAATGTGTGGGGTTAATGAATGAGATATTAACTCTATAAAACAGAATAATCTCTGGTTAACCTTTCCTGTACCGAAAACTTTCTTCAAGGACAGTAAAAGTGGCCATGAAGGAGGCCTCCTTTCTGGGGCCAGAGGAAGCCAGAGTGACCCTAAAGCCCGACCCTAAAGCCAGACCACTGTGGGCAAAAAAGTGGAATAAAAGAATAAGCATAACTTAAAACAGGGAAAGTCTAGTCAAGATAACACCTGCCTCCCCTAGGGGGTCACGATTTTTATATATTGCTCCAAAGTTGTATTATCTGGGCAATAATTTCAAAATTCATCATGTATTCCATTATTTAATAAACCTGCTCTTCAATTCTTGTATGGTTGAGCTCTGCTCAGGGCAGGGAGGATTTGCTGTGGGGCTGTGCAGTCTCAGCAGCTGGGCCCTTGCTGGCCGGTTCCTTCCATGGCCCTGCAAGGGGACCGGGCAGTGTGTCCACACAATTATGTGTTGTGTATATTTCACAGACTGTGGGTATATAAATAGCAAGTTTAAAAATTGAATTTCTGAGACCCAGAGACAACTGAGCTGGTTTTGGACAAAATAGAACACTGTAATTAAGACCCTAGACACTGGGCTGGGCACCATGGCTACACCTGTAAACCAAGCACTTTGGGAGGCAGAAGCAGAAGGATCACAAGCCCAGGAATTTGAGACCAGACTGGGCAACAACTGGCAAAACCCCGTCTCTACAAACAGAATGTAAAAAACATTAGCCGAGTATGGGAGGTGGAGACTGCACTGAGCCATGATCGCCACTGCACTGCAGCCTGAGCGACACAGTAAGACCCTGCCTCAAAAAAAAAAAAAAAAAAAGACTGAACTCTGGAGCCCAAAAGGGCAAATCTCTCCTCTGCCATTTTCTGACCATTGTGATTCCAGACAAGTTCCATCTCTCTGTGCCTCTGTTGCCTTATCCTTACAATGGGCACGCCTGCATGACTGCTGCCCTGATGGAGCTGATGGGAACTCATTTACATCAGGGTTTGGCACAGGTGCTGCTGCACAAAGCCGTGGTAGCTCTGAGCACTATTGTTACCACTTTCAGCGGAAATCAGAGGGTGTGGGCTCTACTCCGGTCAACTCAGGCTGCCGTAACCAAATACCAGGGACTGGATGGCTGAAACAACAGCCATTTATGTCTCCCAGTTCTGGGGGCTGGAAACCTGGATGCTGAGTGGGAAGGTGGCTGGGGCAGCTAAGGCAGAGAGAGGATAGGCAGGAGGCCCTCCCAGGGGTAATGAATGCTGTGATCATCCTTTAGTAGTCACACACATGGGGTGGGCTCAGGATAGGAAAAGCTCCCTTAACCCCTCAACCACCCCACGGGGAGGTACCACCAGGATGCCTGCTTCACACATGAGTGTGAAAGAACTTGTCACAGTCTCCGGATGGTAGAAGGGGTCTGGAGTTCATGCCATGTGACCCAGCACCCATTAGGCTTCACGGAGCTCACTGAGGGCCGTTCCTCAGGTCCCTGTTGTTCTTGCCCCCTAAACATCACTCCCTCCACCTGGAGGAGGCCGTTAGAACAGGCTTCCCTTCCAATGCTGCTGGAGGAATAGGGGCGTCGCCTTTCCCTCTTCCCACTCCATCAGTCCTACCTTTGGCTCCCTGGGCTCTAGGCCTGGTAGTCTGCTTTGGACAGAGGTCTAGAGTTCCCTGGTGACCAGCAGCCCAGCCCGGCGCAGGCTGGTGGTGACCTGCCTGGCTCCAGCTGCAGTGATGAAAGCCCAGATTACATTCCAGGGTCTCTCACCAGGCTATAAAGCCTACAGTCTGTTGGCAGCCCCACCCCGTGCACACTGCCACCTGGGAGCCGTCAGGGTGAGAGGCCCTCTGTGCCTTGGGCTCTGTGGTGAACAACAAGGTGATGCAGTCATCTGTGACTTTCTCTGAGACCTCAGGCTTGACTCAATGCTGCCATCATTAGTGCCATCCTCTTCTTTGCCTCCAGTTTGTGGAGAGAGATTTTTAAAGAGGGTCAGAGTCTGACCCAGAGGTGAGTCATGAAGAGGGGCTGGCATCAGTAGTCAAGGGTTGCCCTGTGCCAGGTATCAGACACTGCCTTCTCAACTCTTGTGATCCTCATTTACAGATGAGGGGACTGAGGCTCATGGAAGAGGTAGCAGCCTGCCACCGAGGCAACTGCTCAAAGCATTCAATACATGGATGATGGCCAGAGGGAAGAGCAGGCTCTGCATTCCAGAAGGAACCTGGATTCAAACCACACTCCACCATTTTCTTGCTGTGTGGGCTTAGGAAAGTCACTTAGTCTCTCTGAGCATCACTTCCTTTGTTTATAATGAAGGTTGTAAGGTTTAAAGATCACGAGTAAAAAACTTTTGTCAGTTAATATGTGTTCAATAAGTGGCCATGCCCTTCCTCTAATTCTCAGAAGGGCAGGTGGGGTTTAGAGGACAGAAGTGGCAAACAGATGACTCGAGCCACCAACCAGAAACCTGGCAAAGAGCTCCCTGTACCAGGGACCTTGTGTGTAAGTCATTGGTTGTGAGGAAGAGTCCCCAAGCCCAACAAGCACACAGGTAATTTACTGTTGGCCATGAGATAGGCTGCCATCCTTTAGAGGGCTCCTCTACCTCCAGGTGCAGTGACTCACGGTGGCCCAAGTCATGAGTACCAGCACTTTGTTCTCTTGGTCATCAGTCAGCACTTAGAAGGGTCTTCAGATCATCAGTGACAACAACAGAGGGGACGCTCCCCTATTCTAAAGCTTCCTCATATTTGGCTGACTAGTGTGGGTCACTGATTCTGACCTCCCCTGCTGCCAGAGTGGCCGAAGACTCACCTCAGCCCTGCCGGTCTGCAGTCCCCGCAAGGGAGACATCCCTCCTGAGAGGCCCGCACTCTGGCTCCAGGACTGGCCAGACCCTACATGGACTCCTCCTCCTGTTACCCTCCAATGAGACATTGGGGCTTGTTATATTTTTTGTACAGAATGCACATCAGGCCAGGTGAGGTGGTTCATGCCTGTAATCGCAACATTTGGGAGGAGGAAGTGAGAGGATTGCTTGAAACCAGGAGTTCAAGACCAGCTCGGGCAACATAATGAGACCCTGTATTTGCGAAAAAATAAAAATAAAAATAAAATTATCCAACCATGTTAGCATGCACCTGTAGTTTTAGCTATTTGGCAGGCTGAGAAGGAACAATCACTTAGACCCAGGAGTTCGAGATTTCCGTTAGCCACGATTGTGCCACACTCTAGCCTGGGCAACAGAGCAAGATCCTGTCTCAAAAAAAAAAAAAAGGATACACACCAGATATCATCAGACCTGCACAGAGACACGCACAGATGCAGAAGGAACCCACATCTGCTCTGTGCGCCTCAGCACCGCAGAGCTAGGGTCACAATACACACGGGATCATGCAGTATGAGCACAGGACCAGGCTACTTCTCAGTGGCAGGAACAGAATCCTGACCCAGAGAAGCCTAAACAAGAAGAAACTGAGTGCCACATCCAACATGACGGAAAGGCTGGAGGCACAGCACCCTCCAGACTGAGTAATTCAGCAGCTCCACCCTAGTCAGGACCCGAGTCAGCCTCTTTGTCATTTCTGTGGTTTTTTAGTCATCTTCTCACAGAGGCTGCAGCAGCTCCAAGCATCATGTCTTTATACAACAAGGCCCAAGAACATAAAAAGCCACATCCCAGAAGCAGCCCTCTGTGGTGTAAGGCCTAAAACTAATATTATTAATGACATTATGTGTTCCCTTGACATCTGCTACAACCCGGAGGGCCTTGAATGTCCTGACCACAAGTTCTCCTCTGTAAGCCTCCACCCTCCTTCTCAAGGGGGCTGGGCACCGTTCCTGCTTGTCCCCGCGTTTCCATTCCCTGCCCCACAGAATTATTCAAACAAGCCAGTCACATCATCACATGGGAACTAGGGTTCCCATCCCCTTGGTACTGCAAAGCCTGCCTCCCCAGCCCCTGTTGGGTTCCTCTGCTCCCACTGCAGCACCCACAGGCCCTGTGTCCTCCTTTCCCAGACTGTTGTCCTTGTTATCTGTCCAGTGTGTCGAGGTCATGTGTTGGGCCATCCCCCATAACCCTGGGATGAGAATCCTTTCCTCACCAGCAGGGTGAGTGAGAGCCATTGAAAACACCCTGACCCACAGCAGAGCTCTCTCCCTAGGCCAGAAGCTCCCCAAGGAAGTGACATTGTTCTATCCCATGCAAATTCCCTGTTCACACAATAGTGCCTAGAAAAAAGCAGGTGCTCGTTGCAAGTAGAGTAAATGTGCAGGTAGAAACCAAACGAATCAACTCTATCATTGCCTGGGCTGTGTCGCATGCCTACACCCTAGCCAACAAGCAGCAGGGAGACTGGCATTGCCAGGACTGGCCTCGACCTGGGCGCTCCTCTTCTGGTGTGCAGGGGTGGGCAGGTCCTGGATGCTGAGGTATGGCTTCTTTAGGCCTGGAAGAGGCCTCTGCCACCTGAACCAGTTATAATAACATTATAACTTGGGGAGCACAGTATATATATATTATAATATATATATACTGTCTTGACCCAGTTTTGCAGCCCTGGTTAGAGGCCAGGTAGTTTAATTTCCTGAACACTTAAGTCTACGTTCCAACCACCTCCCTTAGGGGGCTGTCACAATGCAGTCTCTCCAGACCACCATACACCCGCCCTAACTGCCTGGGGTGAAGTTCCGGACAACCAGGGATGCCTTTCAAGCTCCTGAGCCTGCAAAATTGTGTCAGTGAATCAATTCCCAGGAAGCCCATAAAGCCCACCTCACTTGCCATGCACAAGGTACCCTGACAGCCCCGGCCTGCTGGTCCACCCTCCCCCAGTGATTCCCCTGCATGGCCCTGCCTGGCAGCTGGCTCTCTTTCGGAGTTGTATGTCACAAAAAGCTCTGCCTTTCATCTCTTCCAGAGTGTTTGTGTTGTGTCCACTGTCAAAAGAACATTGAAATATTACAAAACAATCGGCATTGTGAGCAGGATGGCATGGCTGTGGCACTGGCTCTTGGACAGCTTTGTCAGGGACTGCCATTGGCTTGCCACTTTCTCCCAGGCCAACTTAAGCCAAGCTGCCTGCTACTGAATCTGCCAGGGATTGCCAAGTCTCCCCTGCCCCCAAATGTGCTCAGCATGGGACTATTCAAAGTGAACAGAGCTAACTGTCTAAACTCCAGGACAAGACACCAGCCCAGGGGCCCACATTAGGGTGCGGGAAGTGATGAGGACCAAAGCAGCTCTTTTCCTCCTGTGGGGTGGGGGAGGCCCATCCTAGGGCTCATTACTTCTACAACATCAGTGTTCACTATTATTTGGGCAGAATCCTGGTTTTTCTGTGTCTTTAAAGCAACTCCTGTGAAAGAAGGTGTTGTGGTGCTCCCCCATCCCCTCACCCCTGGTACAGAAGTGAAACCCTGGCCTCGATGCTGATGCTGCTCAGGTGGGAGCTGCCGCCTACAGGTCACCTTTGTGCTGCACACTTTGCTGCTTCACATCCTCCCAACCCTGCTACCACTCGCATTAGTGCACTCGGAGACTCCTTCCCTGCAGATGCTTTGGCAGCCTCCTCCAGCCTCCTGGAGTCTCTGGATCACCTATGCAGCTGTGAGTTGCTTGTGGGCTTCTGTTGAAAAAAAAAAAAAAAACTGCCCTCCTTGGCTCCATGCTGTACACCTTAGAGAAAACATTGCTGGCCATATACTGGGCTTTCCCGAAAATGAAGGCTTTCAGAGCCCCTAAGCCGGTGGGCCTCCATACAGCTACCCATTAGCTCCACACAGCTGACCCTTTGGGTCATGCCAACAGCACCCCACAAGCTTGACACAGCGACCGAGGCCTCCCTGATGTTAGATGGAGCCAAGCCTGCACCTGCTGGTCTATTTCACCTGCATGAAGGGTGGTTTCCCACGTCCTCAGTTCCTTGTGAGGTCACCCTCCCCCAGACCCCTTGGCTATCTGGAAGCTTCTTGGATCAACTGAGTGAGGCCATCTCTAGACACAAGCTCTTCAGTCAGGGCTTGCAAGGTTTTCAGCAGCCACTCACCAGACTTGTTTCTGCTTTCCCATGCAGAAAGGACATGGTGACCGCACAGACCATGGTGAAATGGAAGTGATAGATCAACGCAGGAACAAAGCCATCAACAAAAGAAAGCAGCAAATATCTCTAAGGCTGTATTTGTCTATAAGAGTGCAGGAGCAGCTGAAAACCATGAGAAACTCATGGCAACAACTCTTGAGATATTGAGGGCTTCCTGAAAATTGCAGAAACTGTAACCATGCATGTGTGTGCACGCTCATGTATGTGTGTGTGTGCAGGCTCAGAAGCTAGACAACTGCTTCTCAGACAGATTTCTTAGGGAAATACTGAGCTGGGGCCTCATAAAATTCAGGTACCAAACTTCTCATTTATGAATATCAAACTTAGCCGGGTTCGGAGAGTCCCTGAGGACCCTCTCCATTCATGCACAAGTTTCTCAGAAAGTCCAGGAAGCCACTGACCTTTGTCTGTTAAGAACCACCACCAGGGCCAGGTGCAGTGGCTCATACCTGTAATCCCAGCACTTTGGGAGGCCGAGGCAGGTGAATCACTTGAAGTCAGGAGTTCAAGACCAGCCTGGCCAACTGTGAAACCCTGTCTCTATTAAAAATACAAAAATTAGCCAGGAGTGGTGGCGCGTGCCTCTAATCCCAGCTACTAAGGCTGAGGCAGGAGAATCACTTGAACCTGGGAGGTAGAGGTTGCAGTGAGCAGAGATCGTGCCACTGCACTCCAGCCTAGGCAACAGAGAAAGACTCTGTCTCAAGAAAGAAAGAAAGAAAGAGAGAGAGAGAGAGAGAGAGAGAGAGAGAGAGAGAGAGAGAGAGAGAAAGAAGAAAGAAAGAAAGAGAGAGAGAGAGAGAGAGAGAGAAAGGAAGGAAGGAAGGAAGGAAGGAAGGAAGGAAGGAAGGAAGGAAGGAAGGAAGGAAGGAACCACCACCAGCCTCTCATGGTGGCTCACACATACAATCCCAGCACTTTGGGAAGCCAAAAAGGGAGCATCACTTCAGCCCAGGAGTTTGAGACCAGCCTGGGCAACAAGGTAAAATTCTGTCTCTACAAAACAATACAAAAATTAGCCACATGATGGCACACACCTATAGCCCCAGCTACTAGGAAGGCTGAAGTAGGATGATTGCTTAAGCCTGGGAGTTCAAGTCTGCGGTGAGCTGTGATCGTGCCATTGCACTTCAGCCTGGGTAACAGAGAAAGACGCTGTCTCAAAAAAAACTAATTCCAACAAAAGCACCTGGGAGGTGACACCTGGGGGTCAAGGGTGAGAGAATGGAGAGGTGTGGATCAAAGGGAACAAACTCAGTTATAAGACGAATATATTCTGGGGATCTAATGTACAACACTGTAACCATAGTTAATTACACTGTATTGTATGCTTGAAATTTGCTGAGAAAGTAGATATTACGTTCTCATGGGGGGGCGGGGGAATGTAACTGTGTTACTTGGGTGATAGGAGTATTAATTAGTTTGGTTGTGGTCATCATTTCACAATGTATGTATCAAATTGTCACATTGTACACCTTAAATATTTACAATTTCTATTTGTCAATTATACCCCAATAAGGCTGGAGAACTAAAGAAATTTGGAGGCTGATGTGTCAATTTGGGATGGTTTCACAATGTATGCATATGTCAAACTTAACAAGTTATACACTTTAAGTTGTGTGGTGTATTTCACATCAATTATATCTCACTGAAGTGGTGAAGAAAAAAAAGAGAAAAAGAACAACTGCCACCAAGAAAGATTCAGGGAGCATCTGTTAAATGAGTTGTTGGTTTATCATGAGTGGTCTGACAGCCCCGTAGGGGGCCCTCATCATATGTGAGCCAATCTCTTTATTCAACTGCGTGAGCGTACTGCTCACCCCTCCATCCCCAACACAGAAAGAACAGGAAGAACCGAGTCCCCACATTAGTGCAGTGGGTCCAGATACATGGGCAGAACTTCTGTGAATCACATTAGCTTCCCAGCAGTGAAATGAAACCTCTGGGCTTGAAGCTGTCGCTCAGGACCCCTGACCCAGTCCTGACCCCAAGCAGAACCTGCCAGTGGTGAGCCTGCCCTGTCATACTTCTGAGCTGGGCGGGCCCTAGCCCTCCCTCGAAGGCCCGAGAGGCCACTGGAGGTGAAACCTCCAGAGCCAGCTCAGCAGGTGACTAAGGCTCCATGATGAGGCCCCAGAAATGTGGCATCCAAGGTCTCCTGCTCAGCCAGCTGACTCTGTAAACACAGGAGTTCCTGGCCAGGCAGAAGGCAGCCACCTGCACAAGTGAGCAGGCTGGAGCCAAGGCATGCGTTCCTTTAGTGGGTTTTCAGTTGCAGCTGACAGGGCCCCGTATCAGATGCTCCACATACACCATGACACAGTGCACCTGATGGTCCAGTGAACTGTGGAGGGAGCGACCCCATGAGGGCTGGGTTCCCAGGAAGGCTGGAGCTGAGACTTTACTGGCTCTCAGTACAACTCCAGGAGCTTTTTGAATTTCCTTTCCTTCCCTAGCACTGAAAGGCCACAGTGACCCTTTATAAGAGCTCATAGTGAGGCACAGTGACACTCACACTGTGTCAGCCTTGGGTTTCGCCGGAAGCTCAGCTGTCAGCTGTGAGGCTGGGTCATGTGGCCGTCCCATCTTCTGCTGTATAGGAATTCACAGTGCAGTGGCTCCGGCAGTGACCAGAACAGAAACTGCCACTTGCTGGAAGAGTAGGTACAGAAATAGCCTTAAGCCTGGGAGGTGACAGCCTGGAGAAAAGGTGGGGACGCAGGTACATGTGTGAGAACCAGAATGTTCCCTAATAGAAGCTACTTTCAAATAGGGAAGAAAACTTTTCTCCTGAGAGTAAAGCTATGAGACAAGGCATGGCACGTGCAGGATGGTGAAGAATCCTGGGGGAACCCAGGGAGCCTCCATTTATGTCAACACCAGCTGCCACATCTTGGGCACTACCTTATGCCAGGCACTGCCAAGGGCACTCACACACATTATCTGGTTTAATCCACAGATAGCCCTGGAAGAGAGATTACCATCACCATTGTGTAGACAAGAAAACCAAGGCACCGAGAAGTCAAGTAATTTGTCTGAAGTTGCACAGCAAGGAAATAGCAGAAGGGAGATTTTGTTTGTCTGTCTGTCTGTCTGTCTGTCTGTTTGTTTTTGATACAGAGTCTTACTCTGTAGCCCAGGTGGGAGTTCAGTGCCATGATCTTGGCTCACTACAGCCTCCGCCTCCTGGGCTCAAGCCATCCTAGAAGGGAGATTTTCAATCCAGGCCCCGAGGTCACTCTAATCTGAGTGCTCTCTGAGGTCTCCCGGAAGGGAGGAATTCTGTGATATACTCACGATGTGACCAGAGGGAGGGTGATGCCATGGAGAAGATAGAGGTGCCACCACACTGACCCTCTGTGCAGCCATCTCTGGGGAAGGCACTATGCAGAAGAGAAAGCCAGAGGCCCCAGGTCAGAAATGCCAGGCACCTGAACAGGCAACCCCTTCTTGGGAAGGAAGGCTAAGGTACAGGACAGTGAGGCCAACACAGAGGGGCCACTCACCAGCCCCAGGCCTCCCAGGGACAGCAAACCTGCAGCCATCTCTACCCAGCCCTATCTCTAACACTGCCTCTTTAAGGTTGGGACCATGTGAGGGTGGGGAAAAGAAAGAAGAAGTCCCCAGAAATGTGGCATCCAAGGTCTCCTGTGCAGCCAGCCAGCTCTGCAACACACAGGAGTCCCAGCCAGGCAGAAGGAAGACACCTCCGCAGGTCAGCAGGCTGGAGCCAAGGCATGCATTCCTTTAGTGGGTTCTCAGTTGCAAATTCTACATCTTTTGTCCACTGTTTAAGAAAAAAGTGGGGGAGACCGATCCAAGATGGCCGATCACTAACAGCTCGGGATTGTAACTCCCAGTGAAAGCTCAGAGAACGAGACGACACCACACTTTTAGACGAATTTTCATCACTCACGGATCAGCCAATTCCCAGTGGAGGAGCCCCACGGGTCGCCAGCGAGACTCTTGTGGCTGCCGCAGCGGTTTTGCCAGCGTCTCGGCGCAGCAACTCTTCATGCAGAGCCAACGGGACTGCTTCCCCTACTGACCGGGAGCTCCGGGAAGTCAGAGCCGCTTGTTGCGGACTCAAGAGGGAAGCCAGACCAGAGATTCCCGGGCAGAAGAGCACCATCAGTCTTACTGCTGCTATTTAGGCTGCCACAGTGGGTGGCTCAGATCCCAGCACTGGGAATCAATAAGTCGGACGTCGACTCAGAAACCTAATTAGAAAGGCGGTTCATCTACAATGAAGGGGAAAAAACAGCCTAAGAAGGCCAAGTATACCCAAAATCAGAACCCATCAGCAATGGAACAAGCCCTGATGGAAAAGGACTCATCAGCAACCGAACAAGCCCTGATGGAAAAGCACTCATCAGTAACGGAACAAGCCCTGATGGAAAAGGACTGTGTTCCATTATCTGAAGTAGGCTTTAAAAGGTGGATGATAAGAAACTTCTGGGAGTTAAAGGAACTTGTTCTAACCCAATGTAAAGAAACTAAGAACTTGGAAAAAAGGCTCGATGAAATGATAAAAAGAATAGACAATATAGAGAGGAATACAAATGAACTTATGGAGTTGAAAAATACAACACGAGAACTTAGTGAAATATGTACAAGCTTAAATAGCCGAATGGATCAAGCAGAAGAAAGGATATCAGAGGTCGAAGACCAATTTAATGAAATAAAACAACAAGACAAGAATAGAGAAAAAAGGATAAAAAGGAATGAGCAAAGTCTTCAAGAAATATGGGACTATGTGAAAAGACCTGATATACATTTGATTGGTGTACCTGAATGTGATGGAGAGAATGAATTCAAGCTGGAAAATATTCTTCAGGATATTATCCAGGAAAATTTTCCTAATCTAGCAAAGCAGGACACTATTCAACCCCAGGCAATGCAGAGAACACCACAAAGATATTCCTCAAGAAGACCAACCCCAAGGCACATAATTGTTAGATTCACCAGGATCGAAACGAAGGAGAAAATATTAAGGGCAGCCAGAGGGAAAGATCAGGTTACCCATAAAGGGAAGCCTATTAGGCTTACAGCAGATCTCTCAGCGGAAACCCTACAAGCTAGAAGAGAGTGAGGGCCAATATTCAATATACTTAAAGAACAGAACTTTCAGCCTAGAATCTCATATCCTGCCAAACTAAGCTTCACAATTGAAGGAAAAATAAAATATTTTATGAACAAGCAAGTACTCAGATTTTATTACCACCAGGCCTGCTTTACAAGAACTTCTGAAAGAAGCATTATACATAGAAAGGAACAACCAATATGAGCCTTTCTAAAAATACACCACAAAGTAAAGAGCATTAACATAAAGAAGAATTTACATCAACAAAAGGATAAAATAGCCAGTTAATATCAAATGGCAATAACCCTAAATTTTAATGGACCAAATACCCCAAGCAAAAGATACAGACAAAATCTAACGGTATATCTAAAGATATACAAAGACTCAAAATAAAGGGTTGAAAAAAAACTTACCAATTAAATGGAGAGCAAAAATAAATAAATAAAAAGCAGGAGTTGCAATTCTCACAATTAATAAAATAGATTTCAAAGCTACAAGGATACAAGGGTAAAAGGATTCATGTAATAATAAGAGATCTTAACACCCAGATACATAAGACCCATAATGAGATTTAGATTCAACGAGACAGAAAATTGATAACGACATCCAGGACTTGAACTCAGATCCAGAACAAATAAACTCAATAGAGCTCTCCATTTTAAACACACAAAATATACATTATCCACTTTAAACACACAAAATATTGATCGGCCATTATTGATACCCATTTTAGGAATGAGGTAATATTTCTTTTTCCCTCTTTTTCTCTTTTTCCCTCTTTTTCTTTCTCTTTCTTAAAAAAAAAAAGAATTTTAAAAACACATTTCATATTGGAGCTAGATTTGGACATTCCAGTGTTAATGTGAGTATATAATATAAAAAGAAATATCTCATCTTAAAAATTAAACTAAGCTATCTGTGAGAATGCTTGTCAATGTGTGCATTCACTGCACACAGAGTTAAACTTATGTGTGTATGCAGCAGTTTAAAAACCCTTTCTATGGAGAATCTAAAAGCAGATACTTTCAGCAATTCCCAGCTTATATGAAATAGCAGCAAATCTGCCTGTAAAACAGAGAAGAAAGATATCTTTGAAACTGCTCTGCTGTGTGTCCATTGCCCTAAGTAGATTGAATATATGTTTTGATTCAGAAGATTAAAAACACGTTTCTTTTTTATTGAATGGTTTTGGGGTACATGTGCAGATCATGCAAGATAGTTGCATAGGTACACACATGGCAGTGTGTTTTGCTGCCATCTTCCCCTTCATCCACATTTGGGCATTTCTCCCCAGGCCATCCCTCCTTTCTTCCCCCCACCCGCTGTCCCTCCCCTATTGCCCCCAGTAGACCCCAGTGTGTAGTACTCCCTTCCCTGTGTCCATGTGTTCTCTTTTTTTATCACCCACCTATGAGCGAGAATATGCGATATTTCATTTTCTGTTCTTGTGTAAAAAAAAAAAAAAAAAAGAAAAAAGTGACATCTCCTGCCCTCAGCCCAGCTCTTCCTCACCCCCAATACCATCCTACCATCCTCAAAGGGAGCCGTTGTGAGAAGTGCAGCTTCTGCCTGTCCAGGTGTGCATTTGCCTCTGTATCTGCAGACACATTCTATTAGCAGCAAAAAACGGATTACACCTTAAGTACAGCTCTGCCATTTCCTCTTTTACCCCGAAAGGACGCTGTCCCAGTATCCTCCTGGGACACGTTTAGCACATGGACGTCTACTGTCCCTCTTCCACCCCGGGGAGGGTGTCATCCTGGACACAGGCCCCCTATGCCAAGCGAAATGGACACTTTGTGAGAAGGGACTGTCCTTTCCCACATAAAGAACAAGTGATCGGGCCTGGAGCCAGTCGGGGAAGACTGTCATGTCTCAGAGGAGTGGGTAGTGCCAAGATTCTGACCTCTCTGATTTTTTAACGGGTTTGCTGGAGGTGATCTGAGAGGTGATGGGGTCTGGCAAGTAGTGATGGTTTGGGAAGATAGTGGGGTCTGGAAGGAGATGGGTCTTGGGGGTTTGGAGTCTGAGAGGTGAGGCAGAGGGGATGGGTCTGAATCCTCCCCGTGATGCAATGGCTAGTCCTGCATAGTCAGGACTGCTTCCTAAACGAGCCAGGCTGGTCAGATGCAGGCAGCCCTTCCCTCTGTGGCTGTGGCTGCCCTTTGGTTTCCTATATGCCTCTGAGGTGCACCTCTGTGGGTGCCTCCTCATCTGTCATCCAGGTGGGGTGGTGGCAAGTCCCCTCCCTTCTTTCTAAGGCTTGGCTGCTCTGACACATAGACCAAGGCCTAGGGCAGCCAAGAGCTTTTCCTTCCTCTTCATTTAGGCCCTACAGCTGGAAAAGCAGGTCTGTTACCACAACAGGAACCAATGCACCCAAAGGACGCATTTTGTGTCATGAGCAGCAAGTTTAGGAAACCAACAGGACAGGCCCTGTGGGGTTTGAGCATTCCTCAGCTTTCTAGACGCCTGCCTGCGAGCTCATTTCTCCCCACTTTCTCCCTGTCCCTCAATAAGCACTTGTGGTCCCGCCCATGGGCCAGGCACTGCGCTAAGCACCGGGCACTGAGACATGAAGCAGCAAGTTCCCACTACCCTCCATGCAAACATGCCATTATTTTGCAGCAGGTTTCTGCATTCTGCTTCAGGTTTCTGCATTCTGCTTCATTGAGGTTTTATGGTTTTGTTGTGTTTCCTGATTTCACGCTGTTCCTGACCCCCAAGGCCCCTGCGCCAACTCAGAGACATCTGGGCTGGTCTCTGTGCCCTGTTTCTTCTGGCTCTGTTCCAAGTGCTTGGGCCTGGCCAAGCATTCAAGGGACAGCAGAAACTGTAACCCTCACTGGACCCTGCTTTCTTTTCCCAGAGGAGAACCCACATTGTCCTTGTCAAAGGTTTCGATGGCCGCACCCTGGAGTGCCTGCACCTGCACCTCACAGGCTTCCACATGCGCCTCCCAGTCCAGCCTGGCTGCCTGTGCTTGCACAGCCTGGGCGTGACACTGGGGGAGTGTGTTTGAGGCTGAATGAATGGACAAGTCACCAGCTGGAAAGAGAAGCTCAGAGAGGGAATGAGTTCATCTCTCCATGAGTTCTACAAAATCATGTGCAAAAATGAAAATAGTTGCCTTGCTTTGGAAGAATCGTGGGCATTAGGGCAATGCTGTTTTTCTGTTTTCTAGGTAAGGGAGTGTTTTTTCCAACAGAAAATAGGAATGCTAAGAAGAACCATATCTAGCAGGAGAACCCCACTGCCACCATCTCTCTCCTTGACTGTAGGGCCAGGCGGCTTCTCTAGAAGATGGGTTCCTGGCCATCCATGAGGGAGTGACCTCACTGCAAGATGGAGGGTGCCTTTGGAGGAAGCCCCAGGTGGAAGTATAAGTTTGAGCAGGAAAAGACTGGGGCCAAGTTCATTGCAGGATGCATCGGCTAAATTCTGTTATTTACTTAATAGCCACTCCAGAGTTTAAGAAGGCAGGCAGCGGCCATCTGAGGCTGTTGTAAGTGAAACCTGGATGAGGAAGGAAGATGCTTTGCACTGGAGCAAACCAGCCTAGCCCCAAACACGCTGAGACTGCATTCCAAAGACCCACTGGCCCAGCCCTGTGGGTCTGATGTTTCGGGCAAGTTGGGCCAAATTCCTGGTGCAACTTGCTGGGCAGGTTGTGAGCTCTCATGTGGAGGTGCAGGGTCCAGTCCCTCTCCGGGGCAGAGAAGATGGGCTCCAAACAGGGAAGAAGAGGTATCTTACTTTTGGGGCTGAACAATGGGAATTGACTAAATTCAAGGTGTGCAGCACACCCTTGGCATTTTGCCTGAGCCCAGCCTGTGCCTGGCCTTTCTAAATCTGCACAGGAGCCACCTACTCACACGTCACAGGCCTCCCTGGCCCCAGGACTCATCTGCACTGTCCCCTTGGCCTGGCACCCATCCTCCCTCTGCCTGAACATCCACATTCCATGCAGCTTCGCAGGCCTTCCTCGAGCTCCCCTGTAGCACTATTTCTGTCCTCCTCCCCTTCCAGAACCTGCCCCCATGCCTGTTCCTTCTGCCCTGGACGCCTGTGGCTTCTGTCTCCTCCCTGCTCTATCGGCTTCCTCAGACTGTTACTGTTGCTCTCTCTATGTCCACTGGAGGCCCGCAGCACGTGGTGCGGTGCCAGACCCTCATCCAGGAGACGACAAGGGGCCTGATGTGTGCTGTTCCTGTGTCAGGAAGGCTCTCTCCCTTCACCTGGCAACCGCTGCCCACCAGACCAAAGGACACTTTCTCCCACAAGCTTCCTTATAGGTCAGCCTGGGCTGATGGTGTGCCTGGGCTCAGTGTGCTGTGCTTTAGTAAAGTCTGCCTCCCACACCTCATGATAAGATTCAGAGAGGCAGGAGTCCCTCCTCCATGGTGTCCCCATCACCCAGTGCTTACTAAACTTGGGCTGGTGGCAGGAGAATCTATTGAGTTTACTATTACATCTTCAGGGTGGGCACAGAGGTGCTACCCGAGGTGCTCAGAAATAGGGCCGCACTGTGCAGCCTGCCCCCACCCCAACTTTGTTCTTAAACAGTTGGTCCATGTGCCACCTGCTATGATCTGAATGTCTGTGTTCCCTCCCCAAATTCCTATGTTCAAATCCTAACCCCCAAGATGATGGTATCAGGGCTGAGGCCTTTGGGAAGTGATTAGATCGTAAAGGTGGAGCCCTCATGAATGGCATCAGCGTCCTTGTAAAAAGCAGGGACTCTGACTTTCCTACTCACACACCCTCTATCCTCCATCCCCATCCACAAGACACCCAGATAATGCCAGCCTGTTTTATGCTAGAATCTCATGAGGACTGCCAAACGATGGCAGAGTGCCACATGTCCTGGTGCTAGAAAACATGATCCTACAGAAGGATGGGGGAAAAGAGCACATGCGGATCATTGTCCCCAAAGGCAGCAGGCACACGAACCCATGCCCATCACAGGACAGTGCCCTGATAAGCAGCCACCACTTCTGATTTTCCAGTCTGTGGATTTCGTGCAGTAGACACACGGCCTGCCTGCAGGAATCAAGAGGCCTGGTCACCCGCCATGTGGCCTGAGCACATCACCTCCCACTCCCGGCCTGTATGATGCTGCCAGCAGGGCTCTGTGGGATTAAATGAGGCCATGCAGGCAAAGTGCCTGTGGCCGTGCTGGGACTTAGCAGGCCCTCAGTAACGGCTTCCATTCCCACACTGAGGCCAAGGCAACTGCATTTGCCCTTCCACCATCCACTAGCAGGTGCTCTCACTGCTTCACACCATCTGTGGAACCCAGTGCTGTGGGTGACTGTGTCTTGAGACAGGTAAGATCCCTAGAGGTAAGTGCGGGGTCAGGGTAGCTCTCCGAACTCATGTCTGCCCTAGCCTCAGTGTCCGTAAATGGGGATGACAACACCTACTTCCTCCTGTTCCCAGAGGAAGAAGGTCCCAAGCCCTGTCCACCAGGGCAGGTGCCCAGGGCCACGCCTGAGATGACTATGAAAACTGGATTTGGGAGGCTGCTGATGTCTGCATGGAGCTGGCATTTGACTTGCAATTGCCTATCTTGAGCAGGGTTTTCATCAAGGGCTTGAAGCTTTAGAGGTGCAGCATCACTCAGGTTCAAGGTACTCAGCAGCTCTGTGCCCTTGGGCAGCTTCCTAACCCCTCTGAGCCTCTGTGACTTCATCAGTATAAGAGGAGTCATCTTACCTACCTCAAAAACCAACGCACCAGCTAATACCGATGGCAATGCCTGCCCTGTGACTCATGCTGAACACATCCCTCCCCACAATCTCCTCCCTCCCCCTGAACACACACAAGCTGGTAACCCCTTCCTTCCCCAGGCTGGCTCTACAATTGTGACTTTACAATTCCGATTTTGTGGAAACCCACCCTAGGCCACATTATTAATTTGACAAAAGCCCCAGACCCACCCTCTCATTCACACCCACTGGGAAGACTGAGGACGCTCACTGAGTTTTTATTGGCTGAAGTTATTTTTTCATGTCCTGCTGGAACAAAATATGGTCCTGGGCTTCTGGTAAGTATAAACCACCTCATTCATCAGCAGGTGGCTCAGAACACCTGGGGAAGCTGTGCTGAAAAATGAAGACAGACCCATCTCTACTTACCAATGTTAGTGTCTTACCAGTGCCTCTCTCTCTCTCCTCACCAATACTTCTATCTCATCAATGCCTCTCTCTCACCAATGCCTCTCTCTCTCCAATGACTCTCTCTCACCAATGCCCTCTCTCCCACCAATGCCTCTCTCTCACCAGTGCCTCTCTCTCCAATGCCTCTCTCTCTCCAATGCCCTCTCTCTCACCAATGCCTCTCTCTCACCAATGCCTCTCTCTCTCCAATGCCCTCTCTCTCACCAATGCCTCTCTCTCACCAATGCCCTCTCTCTCACCAATGCCTCTCTCTCACCAATGCCTCTCTCTCACCAGTGCCTCTCTCTCACCAATGCCTCTCTCTCACCAATGCCCTCTCTCTCTCCAATGCCCTCTCTCTCACCAATGCCTCTCTCTCACCAATGCCCTCTCTCTCTCCAATGCCTCTCTCTCACCAGTGCCTCTCTCTCACCAATGCCTCTCTCTCACCAATGCCCTCTCTCTCTCCAATGCCCTCTCTCTCACCAATGCCTCTCTCTCTCCAATGCCCTCTCTCTCACCAATGCCTCTCTCTCACCAATGCCCTCTCTCTCTCCAATGCCCTCTCTCTCACCAATGCCTCTCTCTCACCAATGCCTCTCTCTCTCCAATGCCCTCTCTCTCACCAATGCCTCTCTCTCACCAATGCCTCTCTCTCACCAATGCCCTCTCTCTCACCAATGCCTCTCTCTCACCAATGCCTCTCTCTCACCAGTGCCTCTCTCTCTCCAATGCCTCTCTCTCACCAATGCCTCTCTCTCATCAATGCCTCTCTCTCATCAATGCCTCTCTCTCTCCAATGCCTCTCTCTCTCCAATGCCTCTCTCTCACCAGTGCCCTCTCTCTCTCCAATGCCTCTCTCTCACCAATGCCTCTCTCTCACCAGTGCCTCTCTCTCTCCAATGCCCTCTCTCTCACCAATGCCTCTCTCTCACCAATGCCTCTCTCTCACCAGTGCCTCTCTCTCTCCAATGCCTCTCTCTCACCAATGCCCTCTCTCTCACCAATGCCTTTCTCTCTCTCTCTCTCACCAATGCCTCTCTCTCTTTCTCTCACCAATGCCTCTCTCTCAACAATGCCTCTCTCTCACCAATGCCCTCTCTCTTACCAATGCCTCTCTCTCACCAATGCCCTCTCTCTTACCAATGCCTCTCTCTCTCACCAATGCCTTTCTCTCTCTCTCTCTCACCAATGCCTCTCTCTCTTTCTCTCACCAATGCCTCTCTCTCAACAATGCCTCTCTCTCACCAATGCCCTCTCTCTTACCAATGCCTCTCTCTCACCAATGCCTCTCTCTCTTTCTCTCACCAATGCCTCTCTCTCAACAATGCCTCTCTCTCACCAATGCCCTCTCTCTTACCAATGCCTCTCTCTCTCACCAATGCCTTTCTCTCTCTCTCTCTCACCAATGCCTCTCTCTCTTTCTCTCACCAATGCCTCTCTCTCAACAATGCCTCTCTCTCACCAATGCCCTCTCTCTTACCAATGCCTCTCTCTCTCACCAATGCCTCTCTCTCTTTCTCTCACCAATGCCTCTCTCTCAACAATGCCTCTCTCTCACCAATGCCTCTCTCTCACCAATGCCTCTCTCTCACCAATGCCTCTCTCTCTCCAATGCCCTCTCTCTCTCCAATACCTCTCTCTCACCAATGCCTCTCTCTCTCATCAATGCCTCTCTCTCACCAGTGCCTCTCTCTCCAATGCCTCTCTCTCTCATCAATGCCTCTCTCTCATCAATGCCTCTCTCTCTCCAATGCCTCTCTCTCTCTCACACCAATGCCTCTCTCTCTCTCTCCAATGCCTGTCTCTCACCAATGCCCTCTCTCTCTCCAATGCCTCCCTCTCA